>NW_023270387.1:28444212-28850486 GCF_011800145.1 Mirounga leonina | reverse complement strand
TCTATCTATCTATCTATCTATCTATCTATCTATCTATCTATCTATCTGTCTATCTATCATCTAAAGTAGGCTCCACACCCAGCATGGAGCCCAATATAAGGCTCGACCTCATGACCCTGAGATCAAGACCTGAGCTAAGATCAAGAGTCGGATGCTTACATCCCAGAAATGGAGTTTATTAAACTCAGTTAAGGGGCACCTGGGTGACTCAGTTGGTTAAGCCTCTGCCTTCCAGCTCAGGTCATGATCCCAGGGTCCTGGGATGGAGCCCCGAGTTGGGCTCCCTGCTCGGCGGGGAGCCTGCTTTTCCCTCTCCCTCTGCTGTTCCCCCCACTTATGCTCTCTGGCTCTCTCTCGCTGTCAAATAAATAAATAAAATCTTCAAAAAATTTTTTTAAAATAAATATATACTCAGTTAAAAGCAACATGATTAACTATGTTCCCAACATCACAAGACTCCAGAAAGTCTATTTTGAGGAGATAAACATATTGCAAGTAAGCACTTATTAGTCATTTAGCTGTTACTCAGAACTTTCTCATCTTTCCTTTCAATGTACCCGAGTGAGTTTTGGTGAATCCAGTCATCTCCAGAAGAAGGCTGAGCAGTTGTCTAAACTGATGGTCTAATATTAAAAATGTTCTATCCACTTGCCAGTCTTCAGATGAAATATTTTCAAAAAGTAACTCACAGACTTCCATCTCCTGCTCCTCACATCTGGCTGAGCCTGCATCATTGGAAGCGATGCAGTAATACTGCCCAGAGTCTCCCTTGTGAACAGAAGTGAAAACCTGTTGCAGGAAATTACAAGTAAATCATGAGACCAATCAACAGAGCAGACCTCTGCGGACTGAAGAGAAGACTTCGCCAAGCTCCTCTCCCCCACGAAGGCCCTAAGTCCAGAGCTTAGTACAATGTCTTCTCATTTGCTCCTGGTTTCCCTTCAGTTTCTGCTCACTGTCCAGGTTCTTCCCTGATACTCTTCCCCTGCAGTCTTGCCCAAGAGCTCCTGAACAGTGAGATCCCCTCAGGTTTGTGTGGGCTTCACTTTTATTCAGGGAAAGGGACTCTCTGATAAGCATTGTTTCTCAGCAACACTTGGGCAACACAAATACAGAGGATCCTACAGAACCTGGCTTGTTACTATGTGTAGTTAGATACGCCACGGATCAGGAGGCCTGGCTGCAGTAAAGCTCGGCTGAGATGCTGCCGTGGAGGGCAGTCTGTCCTGTACACAAGACCAACTTTATTTCATCTCTCCCCCCAACCCCACCTCCTACCACCACTGCTGGGTTGTTTTGAAGAAAATTCTAGACACGTGTTATCCATAAATACTTAAGCATGCAACTCTAAAAGACAAGGACTTACTCAGATTATAACTACAATACCATTATTGCACCTAAAGCAATGAACAATTCCTTAATATCGAATATCCCGCCAGTAATCCAATTTCCCTGTCTCATGATTTTTACAGTTGGTTATTCATATCAGGAACCTAACATTACCCACCCACTACATTTAACAGACCTCTACAATCACCTTTATTTTACAGGTTTCCCTTCCTTTATTTTATCCCCTTAGAATTTATTTGCTTACAAGCAGGACGGGAGGTTCATTTTTCCCCACAGAATCTCCAACATTATAGGTTTTTAGTCCCTGTCCTACAGAGTTCATTGTCTTTCCTAATAAGTGCTCTTTCCACAACAGGTCTCCCTTCCTCAACAAAGACAGTTCTATCCTCACGTCTGAGAAGAGGTCTTACCAGAGTGCCTGTTTCAGAGTTCAAGAGAAAAGAGGAATTTCGGAATCTGGGATTGGCTCGGGAGTCGGTGGGCAGCGGCACGTCGTTGCGGTACCAGCTGTAGTAGGGCCGGGGGTAGCCCTCGCTCTCCTGGCAGTGTAGCGTGGCCGACTTGCCGACCGGTACAGCCTTCGGGACTCTGCACACAGGAGGCACTGGCTTCACTGCGGGAGAAATACGGGTTGGCGTTGCAAGTCAGCAGCATGGACTGATTCCTCTCAAAGCCCACGGTAAGGGCGCCTGGGTGGCTCAGTCGGTTGAGCAACTGCCTTCGGCTCGGGTCATGATCCCGGAGTCCCGGGATCGAGTCCCGCATCGGGCTCCCTGCTCGGCAGGGAGCCTGCTTCTGCCTCTGACCCTCCCCCCTCTCATGCTCTCTGTCTCTCATTCTCTCTCTCTCAAATAAATAAATAAAATCTTTAAAAAAAATTAAAAAAATAAAAAAACTGTAAGTGGGCGCCTGGGTGGCTCAGTCGGTTGAGCGACTGCCGAGGCTCAGGTCATGATCCCGGAGTCCCAGGATCGAGTCCCACATCGGGCTCCCTGCTCGGCGGGGAGTCTGCTTCTCCCTCTGACCCTCCCCCCTCTCATTCTCTCTGTCAAATAATAAATAAAAAAAAAATCTTTAAAAAAAAAAAAAAGCCCACGGTAAATCTGCTCCCCAAACAGGACAACCGGCCAGGGGCTGCAGCACTGCTGCCCCCACGTCGCGCCCGCGGGCTCGAATCTGCCGCTGCATCGGCCCCGCGGTTCACCCCCCACTCCCCGCGTAGGACCCCTCAGTGCATTCCTAATGCCTCCAGCTTCCGAGGAGCCCCTCCTGAGGCTGGTGGAGGGAGAGCTCCACTTCCCTTCCAACCTTCCACCCCAACTCAGGCAGCCCAAGCTCCTACAACCGCCTACTCCCTGAGTCCTGTGATACCCCTAGGGATATAGTCTAGAAGGAAAGAAAGAGCTGATCTTTTTTTTTTTTTTTGAATTTTTTATTTATTTATTTTTCCCCTTTCCGGATCTTTTTTATTTTCTAGACAGACTCATGAGGCCTAAAAGGGGGAACATGTTTTAACTTCATGTGAGCTCCTACCTTGCACAGTTAACTCAATGACAATCTCATCAATTTCTTTGCGGTCGTTTCGAGCAACCACCTCACAGCGATAAAGGGCTGAGTCTGTCCGGGTCACATTCCAGATCCTTAGAGAGGTTTTCCCCAATAGTTCTGCACGACCTGCCAAATCTCCTGTAGAAAAGAGGATGCAGAACATAAAAAGACTGTTTACAGACATCTCTGCCACCTGAAGGTGGTGGCTTCTGGGGCTAGCATTTAATGCCTCCATAAGGAGATTGCACACAGGCTTCTGTTTCTGCTCCTGGAAAAGAGAGGTGAACTGGGGACACTGAGCACCAAAACAGTACCTGGTGTGTAAGAGGTACATGTGTCATTACATGTGTCTCTGTTGTTAGAGCAGAGACCTCATTTCCTTTCCATCATTCCTAGCCAGGATTCCCATTAAAAGAGAAAGAAATCAAACAAACTACATTAGAAAACAACCAGTATTCATAAATGGTGCTGGGACAACTGGATATCCACATGCAAAAGAATGAGGTTGGACTCCTACCTCATACTATATACAACAAAGACCTTCCTATAAGAGTTAACAGCATGGGGGCTCCTGGGTGGCTCAGTTGGTTGAGCGTCTGCCTTCGTCATGCCTCAGGTCATGATCCCGGGGTCCTGGGATCGAGCCCCGCTGCTCAGTGGGGAGTCTCCTTGTCCCTCCCCACCACTTGTGCTCACTCTCTCACTCTCTCTCTCTCTCTCTGAGCGTTTGCTCTCTCAAGTAAATAAATGGAATCTTTAAAAAAAAAAACCCAAGAGTTAACAGTATGACTCTTAGGAAAAAACAGATATAAATCATCATGACCTTGGATTAGGCAACAATTTCTTAGAAATGGCACAAAGACCGCAACCCTAAGAAATAAAGTTACGTTGGCCCTCACTGGAATTTCATGAAAAAATTTTAAAACTTTTGTCCTTCAAAAGACACATGCAAGTTTTGAAAAGACAATCCACTAAATGGGAGAAAGTATCTGGGACAAAGGACTAGTATCCAGAATATAAAAGGAATCTGCAACTCAACAATAAATAGACAAATAACTAAAAATGGGCAAAAGATTTGAGTGGACATTTCTCCAAAGAAATATATACAAATGGCCACCAAGAACATGAAAATATGGTCAGCATCATTAGTCACCAGGGAAATGCAAATCAAAACCACAATGAGATACTTCACACCCACTAGGATGGCCAGAATTGAAAAGATGGGCAATTATAAATGTTAGTGAGGATGTAGGGAAATACACTGAAGGAATGTAAAATGGTACGGCCACTTGGGAATATAGTTGGGCAGGTTCTTAAAAAAAAACAAAACTATACATGCAAACACCATATTACCTAGCAATTGTACTTTGGGTCATTTATCGTCCCCAAATGAAAACTTATGTTCACACATAAACCATTATGTTTACATGAATATCCATAGCTGCCTTATTGATAATAGCCAAAAACTGGAAACAACCCAAGTGTACATCAATTGACAAATGGATAAAAAAAAAAAAGTGGCCTACCTACAGTGAAATATTATTCATCCACATAAAAAGGAATGAAGTACTGATACATGCTACACCATGGATGAACGTTGAAAATAATATGCTGAGTGGAAGAAGTCAATCACAAAGAACCACATATTGTACTATTCCATTTATATGAGGTGTCCAGAATAGGCAAATCCATAGAGACAAGGTAGATTAGTGGTTGCCAGGAGGTGGGGACAGAGGGGAAGGGAAGTCACTGCTAAAGGATATAGTTTCTTTTGGGGTTGATGAAAGTGTTCTGGAATTTGATAGCAGTGATGGTTGCACATCTTTGTTGAATATACTAACAACCACTGAAGTATACACTTTAAAAAAATGTGAGTTTTGTGCTATATGAATTATATCTCAATATTTAAAATTTTTAAAGCATAAAAAGATGGTATGCTTTCAAAGAAGCATGAAGAACCTAGAGAATGACAAATAAAGGGGGACGCCTGGGTGGTTCAGTTGGTTAAGCATTTGCCTTCAGCTCAGGTCATGATCTCAGGGTCCTGGGATGGAGCCCCACATTGGGTTCTCTGCTCAGCAGGGAGCCTGCTTCTCCCTCTTCCTCTGCCTGCCACTCCCCCTGCTTGTGCTCTCTCTCTCTGTCAAATAAATAAATAAAATCTTAAAAAAAAAAAAAAAGAATGACAAATAAAGGAAGGAGTTAGAAAAAAATGACACAAAAATAGAAAATAATTATTACTAAACCTGCTGACTGGTGGCAAGAACAGAAAGGATTTACCATAATATAATAAAAACAGAAAAATGCTGATGACGAAAGATGAACATTTGCAAAAACATTTTTTTTTTAAGATGTTATTTGTTTATTTGAGAGAGAGAGAGATAGTGAGAGCATGAACAGGTAGAAGAGGGAGAAGCAGGCTCCCTGTGAGCAGGGAGACTGACGTGGGGCTCCATGCCAGGACCCTGGGATCATGACCTGAGCTGAAGGCAGATGCTTAACTGACTGAGCCCCCAGGTGTCCCCCAAAAATGTGATTTTTAAGAGCCTATGACTCCTGGTGATATTGGGGACCCAAAGCAGGAAGACTGAGATTTGGCCGTTTCCACAACATCTCTCCTCTTCTCTGAAGCCTCAACTATCAACTTCTCTGAGAACTCCAAAGCCAGCCCTCAGAAGTTGTTGCATTTGTCCCTCGTGTTTACCCCGTCCCTCCCGTCAGAGTGAAGGTAAGGTCCCACTGCATGTCATCTATAATTTCTCTCTCTCCCTCCCTTGCCATAGCCAGCTCCTAGCAATCCCTCCCCATGTCTTTCTACACTGCCTCAACCTTAGCTCGGGCCATCAGCAGCTCCCTTCTAGCATCTGCAAAAAAATTCTAAATTAGCACCACTGCTCTGAGTTTCCCCATCCCCAATCTCCTTTACAAACCAAGTCAAGTCTTTCTAAAGTGTAAATGAAATCATCTTCCTTCCCTCTAAAAAATCTTTGCAGACCTCAAGATACTGTCCATTCTTACATGGCATTCAGTGCTTCTTGCTGGCCCTGGCAAGCCTCAACAGCCATGTGGAGTCACTCCTCTCTTCCCTCCTTAAGTCCCAGCTGTAATAGAGATCTTGAAGTTTCCTTAAGCAAACCTGCCTTTTGCTTCCACATCTATATATGCAGAGCATTCTTTCTTGCCCAACACCTTCCTCCACCCCACCCCTCACCATCTGGCCTGGTCGACTGGCTTCATAGCTCAGCCTAGATGTTGCTTCTGGGAAGCCTCCCCCACCACCTGCCCTGCTCCTACTTCATGTGATCAGAGATACCCTATGCTGACGTCTGTTCTAGCAAATGCTTTCTCAGTGTGGGAAGCTTGGCACACAGTAGTTGCTCAGTAAATACCTGTCTTGTCTCCTTGCTGTTCCATGTGATCCTTCTGATTAACTCATGCAGCTGGTATCACGAATGGGACCATGATAAGAGGATGGCCTAGGAAAATGTTCACTCTGATAACTCAACAGGATGGGCTACAGATAGATTTAAATCATAACTAATGAGGTGATACTTGTTGAAGCTGAATGACAGGGACAGGGAGGTTCAATATATTATTCTCATTACCTTTCCATATTTGAATTTCCCGTAAGTAAAACAAACAAAACAAAAAAAACCAATCCTGGATGCAGATGTGGGACCAGTCAGAGGAAAGTCTCTGGGCACAAGTATATGCCTGGGCCTTGTGGACAAAGGAGGGGATTAGAGGATCATACCCTGAATTCTGTTGTCAAAAAACACATATGTGGTTTGGTCATCTTGAATTTTCTTCCATTCAATCCTGGGGTCACTTGTCTGTGAATCCGTAATGATACAAGATAGTTCCACACCTAATGAGCAAAAAACAAAAACAAAAACAAAAAAAACCTCTCAGAGAATGGGGAACAATTTTATGATCACTTATATACCTGGACACTGCAAGCTATCTCTAATTTTAAAGAAGTCTTGCATGCAGGTTAAAAAAATCTATCTCCAGGCTCCAATGACTTCAAGAAAAGCTGAATTTTAGCCAGAAAAATAATAAAGACGATTACCAAGAACTTTTACTAAATAGAGTACACACTCCCCCTTAATACTGTGCTTGTATGTAAGAAAATTCTTTGTTATATACATACAAAGCCAGGGCGGAATCTGATTCTCGCCAATATAAAACCTGCAGAGTTCCCTGTTGGCCTGCTGAAGGAGTACTTCCTGACACACGTGCACATCAAATGCACTGCTAAGGAGCCACCCACCCGGACGTCTCTAGGGCACTGTGAGCCTGTGTTTGTCTGTCCTGAGTTGTCTGCAAGACTACCAAACGTCCATTAGATGGCGCCCATTCTCTTAGTAGTCTCCCTTGTACTTACTTTCAAATTCCTGTACTACTGGGGTTCGGTTGCTGGATTTGAGATTCACGGCCCCAATCAAGCAACCTGAAGGAAAAAAAATAAAGTAAAATCAGAGACAATGCAACTCTAAAATGGCAGAGAACCCTCCAACCAAGTTCAGATTTTTCCCTTCTATGTAGGCTACAATCACTAACCACTAGGTTAGTGGTTGATAGAAAAATATATTCCAAAACAAAGTCTCTTAGATACAGCAAGTTGATCGTTTTCTTTCTTAGCCTGACCTCACTGGAATGAACTGAGTGGAAGAGTTCTGAGAATTTAGTTCCAGAACATAACTGCCCTGGAGCTAAAGCTCTAAGAATTTCCTTCTTGCTCAGAGCCATTCTTAATCCTGTCAACATCTTTCATCCAGACCCACCTGGGCCTTGTCATTTCTGCCTCCTGCATCTCTCCTCTCCTCTAGGCTTCCACCCCAGCAATGGCACTCTTGGTGGATTTGATATGGCCCGGACTCATGGCCTGGTACCTTCCCCTTCAGGATGGCACAACATTCTCTGGTATAGATATCAACCAGCTAAGAGACCACCTCGCTATATTAACCATGTAACCCAGTGATTCTCATTCATTAAAAAGTTTTCATTAGGACATACCCTCCCCAATGTATGTGCTATGGTGAGCGCTGTGAATTGTGTAAGACTGCTGAATCACAGACCTGTACCCCTGAAACAAATAATACATTATATGTTAAAAGAAAAAAACAAAGAAGATAGTAGGAAGGGAAAAATGAAGGGGGGAAAATCGGAGGGGGAGACAAACCATGAGAGACTATGGACTCTGAGAAACAAACTGAGGGTTCTAGAGGGGAGGAGGGTGGGGGGATGGGTTAGCCCAGTGATGGGTATTAAGGAGGGCATGTACTGAATGGAGCACTGGGTGTTATATGCAAACAATGAATCATGGAACATTACATCAAAAACTAATGATGTAATGTATGGTGATTAACATAATAAAATAAAATTAAAAAAAAAAAAGTTTTCACTTGGGGCTCCTGGGTGGCTCAGTCTGTTAAGCATCCAACTCTTGATTTTGGCTCAGGTCATGATCTCAGGGTCCTGGGATCAAGGCCCATGTGGGGCTACCCATTCAGCAGGAATCTGCTTGTCTCCCTCCCTCTGCTCCTCCCTGTGCTGGCTCATGCGCATGCTCTCTAAAATAAATAAATAAAATCTTTAAAAAAAAGTTTTCACTAGTTTTTGGTAAAATGAGAAAATAATAACATAATTTTCATGAAGCTACTGAAGAAATCAAGATATGCCAATTGCATAGTAATCCCTTTCAAAACTAGCATCTGACTATCCATGTGCTTGAACAAACATTAAAACCAGTTTATCATGGTCTCAAACGTCTTACCTATTTCCTTGGAGATCAGGTAGATACACTGACCACCCATAAAATCTCATTCTTCAGCTACCTGGCTTCTAGGAAAATATGCATTCCCCAAAGAGGGCCTTCATACAAAACCCTCATTAAGGTCTCTGGATCTTAGCTTACTATCCCAGCTAAAGACAATGTGCAGAAAGACATGTACTCTAAATGGCTTTCTAACTCCTTGTACATTAGGTGGGATGCAGGTCACAACAATCCAGTCTTTCCCCTTTATAAATCTTATTTAATGGTTCAGTTACATGTGTACATTCCAAGTATACATTTTGATCCTTTCTTATTTAGTAAGACTTCATTAATTATAGCAAAAGCCATAAAAAATTTACTAAGAGGGATGAAAATCAGAAGTATAATACATATACTTGAGTTGTTATTAATTTCTAGAACACTGACTTCTACAAAAGGTTATAGAACCAGGACAAGTAAAGATAATCTTATTTTGTTTTGATTAACCATGGGCTACTCCTTTTAGGAACAAGAAACACATCCCATGTATGTGCAGCATTTTCTACTTCTCCTTCAATCTGAAAGCTCCCAGTGACCCACTGATAAAGAGTAATAAACGATGCTTTGAATATCTACCAAGGCCACACAGGTTCCTTCTAAGGAAATGATCACAGACAGTTCTTTCAGTGCAATCACTATAATTTGGATGATGAAACACTGAAACTCTGGTTACAAATGACTATGACCAGGAATCAGCTTCCAACCTAGAGGCCATCTAAGGGGCCTTTGAGGTAACTCATGAGAATTTCACCCAACTGAATAATAAACAACTAGACAACGCAATCTGCCCCTTTCCTTTAAGAAGTAAGATGTTAAGAGAAATTAAGAATGCATTAGAGAGTTCATAGTCACCAGAAAAACAGAGTGGAAGAAGAGTAGAAGGAGGGATTAGCTGACTTATCAAAATGGTGGAATCACTAGAGTTGGTAACAAGTGAACTGGAGGACAAAGAGGATAACAGGGAAGTTACTCTAGTGTCTGCAACAATGTTGAAATTTCATGAAGGCTAACTATGACACATTCTTTACGTAATAAACCTCTAGAGTGAACTAATAAGCCAATGTGCTTCTTACAACCTAAAAGAAGCTAAGGTAATACAGCCCCAGATAATGGAAATAATCACCTCTTTTAATCCCTCTACTCTGCAGCAAAGAGGTGAATGCTCTATACTCCTTAATGAAGGCTCAGCCAGACCCTCTCCTGCCCAATTACCCTGGATAAGTTTCACAGGCAGCTGCCTGTGCCAATCCTGGAAGACAGTATGTCCCAGGAAGATTAAACAACAGAGGACCACTACAAGCAAGTGAAGCTCTGAGGACTCACCACAGCTGGGCCCGAGCTGAGGCGGCCCACACTGAGAGTCCTATACCTCAGAAATCTCCTTCTATTCTTAAACAAGTCTTTTTTATTACTATTATTCTTAAACAAGTCTTAAACTTACAAATATTCTACACTGCCTCATTTACCCATCCCCACAAGCCCAGATCCCACTTTAAAATACAGACGACCCTTGAACAATACGGGTTTGAACTACACAGGTCCACTTACAGGTGGGTTTTTAAGGGCTGATCGCAAAAGCCACATGGTATTTATTTACAACTGCCCAGCCCAGTCTCCACAGGAGAATCAAACGTGACTGGTGCAGAAGTCACACTTGCTGCCCTCTGAGAACGCAGGGAGGGGAGGCCTGCAGGGAGCCAGCCGTCAGCAGCCCTGGGGAAGCCCTGGTACCAGACAGGGCTACAGGTGGCCCATTGTGCCAACAGGGTGGTCGGTTTGAGTGCCCAGGGCTGGCAGGCAGGAGGCTGGGCTGAAGCACAAGAACATGCCCAGAAGGTCCTCCGTGCTGCCCTGAGTCCCTCCTGGCCCAGTGCTGACCCGCCCCCCCGAAGCTGCTGATGGTTACGGCCGGCGGCATACCTCCAGGCAGGTGGGTCAGTGGTACTGAACCTCCAGGCCACCACCGTCAGCACCCACGGGCCACCCAGCCGCTGCCACCGCTGAGCAGAGACCACCAGGCTGTGGAACATCATCACCCCAGAGCCAGCCCCACCGCCACCAGCCCGTCCCAGCCCCTCCTGGAGGAATTTTTTATTATTTATTTTTTTATTTTTTTTAAGATTTTATTTATTTATGTATTTGATAGAGAGATAGCGAGAGCAGGAACACAAGCAGGGGGAGTGGGAGAGAGAGAAGCAGGCTTCCTGCCGAGCAGGGAGCCCGATGTGGGACTCGATCCCAGGACCCTGGGATCATGACCTGAGCCGAAGGCAGACGCTTAACGACTGAGCCACCCAGGCGCCCTGGAGGAATTTTTTAAATAAATATCCATACAGGACTGTAAATGTACTTTCTCTTATGATTTTAACTTTTTCTTTCCTCCAGGCTATTTTATTATAAAAATGCAGCATATAATACATATAAAATATGAGTTTATCGACTGTTTATGTTATAGGTAAGGCTTCTGGTCAACAGTAGGCTATTACTAATAGTTAAGTTTTGGGGGAGTCAAAAATTCAGAAATTACAGGATTTTCAACTGCAGGGGGGAGGGCAGGCACCTATTACCTATTAGCCCCATCTTGTCCAAGGGTCAACTGAATAGCAATAATTTGTGTAAAAGAATGGTACTATGAGGACTAGAACAAACCTAACCCTTACAGGCATCACAAGTAACTCATCTGGAATACTACCCATGCCTGAGGTAAGATTCTGACATAACCAGCTGGGAAATGGGGTCCGGAAGCCAGCCCTGAAGTGGTGGCTGCTAAAGTTTAATTGTGCACACACTGAACCCCAGGACCATCAGAATACTCACAAAGAGATTATACTACTTAAGACTGAAAAAAAGGTAGGGGCGCCTGGGTGGCTCAGTCAAACATCTGCCTTCGGCTCAGGTCATGGTCCCAGGATCCTGGGATCGAGTCCCGCATTGGGCTCCCTGCTCGGCGGGAAGCCTGCTTCTCCCTCTCCCACTCCCCCTGCTTGTGTTCCCTCTCTCGCTGTGTCTCTGTCAAATAAATAAATCTTAAAAAAAAAAAAAGACTGATAAAAGGGTTTTAGGAAGGAGAAAAAGGGGGTAATCTGTGATAGCATCTATCACATGCTTTTGTCCCTATTTCATATCTATCTTGGCTTCAGACTCTAAGCTTTTTAGGAGAACCCATTCATTCAGCTATTTTTATTTAGCACCTATTAAATGCTAGATACTGGCCTAAACATTACAGATGATACATGAATAAAACAGATCAAAATGTATGTTCTCATGGAGCTTACATTCTAGTATAAAAGAACAAGTTTTATTAGGTTTACTCATCTTTATATCTTCAATTCTAACACTGAATGATATTTAGTAGGTACTTGGAAAGTGCTGAATAAATCAAGGTGCATTTTTTGTATTCTGTATTGGGTTTCCTTGACTTGAGCTTTCCAAAAAATCATTTAGTTGAATTCAGTTTTCTCACAGGGCTATAATGTGGTCACTCTCTTCTTCATCCTGCCTAGGAATAGATTATTGAATCTTGGACTTAGAACATGTCTAAGATACATGTAGTTGTCTGTTTGTATTCAAAACCTCTTAACCAAATTTAAGACTCCCCTCTAGAGGCAGGTGTGGTTAAGTCCCAAGCATATGATGGTTTCAGTATGTGGTCACTAAAATTCAGTAAATCTGGGGCACTGGGTGGCTCAGTCAGTTAAGTGTCTGACTCTTGATTAGGCTCAGGTCATGATCTTGGGGTGGTAGGATCGAGCCCCATGTTGGGCTCATGCTCAGTGTGGAGTCTGCTTATCCCTCTCTAGACTCTGCTCTTCCCCCTGCTCATGCTCTCTCTCTCCAAAATATCTTCTTTTAAAAAGATTTTGACAGAGAGCACAAACAGGGGGAGCAGGAGACAGAGAAGCTGACTCCCCACTGAGCAGGAAGCCTGACACGGGACTTGATCCCAGAACCCCTGGGATCATGACCTGAGCTGAAGGCAGATGCTTAACCGACTGAGCCATGCAGGCGCCCCTAAAATAAAATCTTTTTAAAAAAATTCAGTAAATCTTTCACCCAGTTTCCCCCATTGGTCATATCTTCCATAATTATAGCACAATATGGGAAACTGACATGTGTAGAAAAAAATTGTATGGTTTTATGTCATTTTATCACACATGAAGATTCCTGTAATCACCACTGCAATTAATATAAAGAACTATTTAACAAAAAGATGCAGAATTATCCCACCACCAAAGATTCCCCTCATGCCACCCCTTATAGTCACATCTATCCCCTCACCATCCGTTACCCCTAGCAACCACTAATCTGCTCTTCATCGCCACAATTTTGTCACTTAGAGACATATAAATAATATATAAAAATGGAAATACACCATAGGTGACCTTCTGAGATTGGCTTTTTTTTCATTCAGCATAATGCCCTTTAGATCCATCCAACTTGGGTGTAACAATAGTTCATTTCTTTGCATTGCTGAGTAGCATTCCATGGTATGGATGTACCAGTTTAACCACTCACCCATTAAAAGATAGCTGGGTTGTTTTCAGTTTGCAACTACTCTGAATAAAGCTACCAGGAACATGTTTTTGTATGAACATGTTTCCTTTGCACTGGAATAAATGCCCAAGAGTACATGTGCTCTACTGTATGTTGTTGCATGGTCAGTTTTTTTAGGAAACTCACAAACTGTTTCCAGAGTTGGACTGTACCAAAAATTCATTGCTTTCAAAATTCAAATCTGAATTTCAAAATTTTCATGATCTAGGTTTTTTTGTTTTGTTTTACTAACAAGGGACCACTCTGTACCATCTTTGCAACATCCTGTGAATCTATAATTATTTCAACGTTAAAATGTAGAAAACTTGTTATTCCTAAAATGATGATGGTGAATATCAAATCATTATGACATTTGGAATCCACTGGATACAGTAAAAAAAGTGAAGTAACAGTTTTAATTAATATTTACAATATATCAGAAAATATATACTTAAGAACTATTTAAACTTACATAAAAAATTTTATATAAGTTTTCCTGAATTATTTTAGTGAATACGTATGTTAAAAAATCAACTGGCTTAACTGCATTTGTGATCAAAATATGCAATGAGGGCGCCTGGGTGGCTCAGTTGGTTAAGCGACTGCCTTCGGCTCAGGTCATGATCCTGGAGTCCCGGGATCGAGTCCCGCATCGGGCTCCCTGCTCGGCAGGGAGTCTGCTTCTCCCTCTGACCCTCCCCCCTCTCATGTGCGCTCTCTCTCTCTCTCTCTCACTCTCTCAAATAAATGAATAAATAAAATCTTTGAAAAAAAATATGCAATGAAAACACTTATGTGATCATGAATAATTTGGCACTGCCTACATGTTTCTGACATTTCATTGAACATGAGTATTTTGAGGTTTTGCTTTTGGGCTCTCTAAAAAAACCTCAGCAGCAGGCAGAGTGTCTGGCTCTTCCTACCGAACTGAAGGTTAGTGAATAGAGAAAATCAGGTCAGGGTGACATAGAGATTTTTCTCTTTACTGAATGTGGTATTTTTATCTCAAATAAATAACACAATTTTTAAAAAATTTTTTCCATTTATTTATTTTTTAATTTAGATTCCATTAATTAACATATAATGTATTATTGGTTTCAGAGGTAGAGGTCAGTCTTATTTTCTTTATTACATTATGTTAATCACCATACATTACATCATTAGTTTTTGATGTAGTGTTCCATGATTCATTATTTGCGTATAACACCCAGTGCTCCATGCAGAACGTGCCCTCTTTAATACCCATCACCAGGTTAACCCATCCCCCCACTCCCTCCCCTCTAGAACCCTCAGTTTGTTTCTCAGAGTCCATCATCTCTCATGGTTCATCTCCCTCTCCAATCTCCCCTCCCTTCATTTTTCCCTTCTGTTTTTTGGGTTTTTTTTTAACATATAATGTACTATTTGTTTCAGAGGTACAGGTCTGTGATTCAACAGTCTTACACAACTCGCAGCACTCACCATAGCACATACCCTCCCCAATGTCATCTCAATAACACATGTCAACTGAATGTGAGACATGGTGCTCCACCCCTAACCTTACTGTGTTTTCTACGTACAATCTATATGAGTGATCCAGTTTTTCCACATTCTCACCATTACTATTTAGAAAAATTTTTTATTCTAGTAAAATATACATAACAAAATTCACCATTTTAACCACTTTTACATGTATAATCAATTCAGTGGCATTAAGGACATTCACGAAGTTGTGCAACAATTGCCACGATCCATTTCCACAACTTGTTCATCATCCTAAACAGAAGCTCTATACTGATTAAACAGCAACTCCCCATTTCCACCAAACCCCAGTCTCTGGTAACCTCCATTCTACTTTCTATGAGTTTGCCTATTCTAGGTACCACATATAAGTGTAATCATTCAGTGTTTGTCCTTTTATGTCTGGCTTATTTCACATAGCATATTTTCAAGGTACATCTGTATAATATGTATCAGAATTTCACTCTTTTTTAAGGCTGAATAATATCTCACATATGTATTTACCACATCTTGTTTATCCATTCATCATTCAACAGATGGGTTGTTTCTACCTTTTGGCCATTGTGAATAATGCTGCTATGAACCATGGAGTACAAGTATCTGTTTGAGTCCTGGCTTTTAATTCTTTGGGGTATGAACCAGGGAGTTTAATTTCTGGATTATATGGTAATTCTATGCGCAATTGTTTGAGGAACTGCTAAACTTTACTGCTGTGGCTACACCAGTTTACGACCCCATCAGCAATGCCCATGAGGGTTCCAATTTCTCCATATCCTCACCAACATTTGTAATTTTCTGTGTTTTGTTTTTTTACTTTTAATAATAGCCATCCTAATGGGTGTGAAAAAATATCTCATTGTGATTTTGATTTGCATTTCCCTAAGCTGGAAGATGCTGCACATCTTTTCATGTGTTTATTGATCATTTGTTTATCTCCTTTGGAGAAATGTTTATTCAAGTCCTTTGCCTTTTTTTAAGTAGGTGTTTTTGTTGTTGAGTTGTAGGGGTTCTTTATATATTCTGGATATCATGTTTACCTTGAAAACATGCTATGTGAAATAAGCCAGACATAAAAGGACAAACACTGTATGATTCCACTTATATGTGGTACCTAGAATAGGCAAACTCATGGAAAGTAGAATGGAGGTTACCAGAGGCTGGGGTTTGGTGGAAATGGGGAGTTGCTGTTTAATCGGTATAGAGCTTCTGTTTAGGATGATGAACAAGTTGTGGAAATGGATTGTGGCAATTGCTGCACAACTTCATGAATGTCCTTAATGCCACTGATGTGAAACAGAAACCACTGTTTTATTCTATTGATGGTGTCCTTTGATTCACAGAAGTTTTTAATTTTGATGGAGTCCAATACATCTTTTTCTTTTGTTGCCTGTGCTTTTGGTGTCATATCCAAGACATCATTGCCAAATCCAATGTCATGAAGATTTTCCCTATGTTTTCTTCAAAGAATTTTAGCTTTAGATCTTATATTTAGGTCTTTCATCCATTTTAAGTTATTTTTGTGTAAGGTAGGGGCCCAAATTCATTATTTAGAATGTGCATATCTAGTTTTCCCAGCACTATTTTTTTTTTTAAAGGGAAAAGAGTTTATTTGAGTCCAAGTTAGGACAGCTTCCCAGGATACACAATCTTCATAAAGAGAGTGCTTGAGGGAAGGAGCTTTTGTTTTGTTTTGTTTTGTTTTTGATGTAGTGTTCCATGATTCATTGTTTGCGTATAACACCCAGTGCTCCATGCAATACATGCCCTCCTTAATACCCATCACCAGGCTAACCCATCTCCCCACCGCCTCCCCTCTAAAACCCTGTTTGTTTCTCAGAGTCCACAGTCTCTCATGGTTCATCTCCCCCTCTGATTCCCCCCCTTCATTTTTCCCTTCCTACTATCTTCTTTTTTTTTTTTTAACATATAATGTATTATTTGTTTCAGAGGTACAGGTCTGTAATTCAACAGTCTTACATAATTCACAGCGCTCACCATAGCACATACCCTCCCCAGTGTCCATCACCCAGCCACACCATCCCTCCTACCCCCCACCACTCCAGCAACCCTCAGTTTGTTTCCCGAGATTAAGAATTCCTCATATCAGTGAGATCATATGATACTTGTCTCTTTGATTGACTTATTTCACTTAGCATAATACCCTCTAGTTCCATCCACGTCATTGCAAATGGCAAGATTTCGGTTTTTTGATGGCTGCATAATATTCCTGTGTGTGTGTGTGTGTGTGTGTGTGTATACACCACATCTTCCTTATCCATTCATCTGATGATGGACATCTTGGCTCTTTCCATAGTTTGGCTATTGTGGACACTGTTGCTATAAACTTTGGGGGTGCATGTACCCCTTTAGATCACTACATTTGTATCTTGGGGTAAATACCCAGTAGCCAGCACTATTTTTTGAAAAGACTATTCTTCCCCATTCAACAGTCTTAGCACCCTTGTTGAGAATTATTTGACCAGGCATGCAAGGGTTTATTTCAGGGTTCTCTATTCTGCTCCATTGGTCCATGTGTCTGCCATTATGCCAGTACCACAATGTTTTGAATACTGTAGCTTCATACTGTGTTTTGCAATCAGTAAATGTGAGTCCTCCAACTTTGTTCTTTTTCAAGATGACTTCAGCTATTCAGGGTCCCTTGAGATCCCATATAAATTTCAGGATGGGTTTTTGTATTTCAGAAAAGAACACTTCTTTGGGATTTTGAAAGAGAATACACTGAAATGTAGATTCCTTTGGGTAGCATAAACAATATTAAGTTTTCTAGTCCATAAACCCAGAATTTATTCCATTTCTTTGTGTCTTCTTTAATTTCAGCAATGTTTTGCAGTTTTCAGGTACAAGTCTTTTACTTCCTGGATTAAATTTATTCCTAAATATTTTATTCTTGTATAAATGGGATTGTTTTCTTAATTTCCTTTTCTGTATGTTCATTGTTAATGTGTAGAAATACAACTTATTTTTTGTATGTTGGGATTTTTTTTTCATTGTTATTAGCTCTAGGCTACCCCCCACACTTACTTTCTTTTTTTGCTTTGTTCTTCTTCTTCTACTTTTTTTTTTTTTAGGGTTTTCTACATATAAAATCACATTATCCATGAATAGAGATAATTTTACTTCTTTCTTTCCAATATTGTTTTACTCTTTCCTTTCCAATATGGATACCTTCTACTTCTTTCTGTTGCTTAACTGCTCTGGTTAGAAAATCCAAAATTATGTATAATAGAAATGGTGAATGTAGGTATCCTTGTTTTGTTCCTGATCTTAGGGGGAAACCAGTTTTTCACCACTACTTCTGACATTAACTGTGGGTTTTTCATATATGTTTTTTATCATATTGAGGAAGTCCCTTCTACTCCTTATTGGGTGCTTTTATTATGAAAGGGTATTAAATTTTGTCAAATGCTTTTACTGCATTAATTGACATGATCATGTGGTTCTTTAACTTTATCCTATTAATCTGGTTATTACCTTAACCAATTTTCAAATGTTAAATCATTCTTGCATTCTGGAAACAAATCCCATTCATTCATGGTGTGCATTCCTTTTAATATGTTATGGAATTCAGTTTGCTAGTATTTTTTTGTAAGATTTTTGAATCAGTATTAAGGAATACTAATCTATAGTTTTCTTGTAGTTTCTTTGTCTGGTGTTCGTATCAGGGTAATGAGTTAGGAGGTATTCTTTAATTTTCTGGAAGAGTTTGACAAGATTGATGTTATTCTTTAAATGTTTGTTAGAATTCACCAGTGAATTCATCCAGTCAGAGCTTTTCTCTTTTTTTTGATTACAGATTCGATCTCCTTACTAGTTATAAATCTACTCAGATTTTCTATTTCTTAACAATTAAGTTTTAGTATTGCTTGTTTCTAGCAGTTTGTCAATTTGCTGAAGTACACTTGTTCACAGTATTCTTTCATGATCATATTTATTTCTATAAAATCAGTAGTTACATACCCCTCCACTTTCTTTTCTGATTTTAGTAATTCAAACCTTCTTTCTTCCTTAGTCAATCTAGTTAAACTTTGTCAATTTTATTTATCTTTTCAAAGAAGATACTTTTATTTTCATTGATTTTTCTCTATTTTTTTCTATTCTCTTTTTTTTTTAATTAATTTTTACTCTAACCTTTACCATTTCCTACCTTCTGCTGGTTTGGGGTTTAGTTTATTCTTCTTTCTCCAGTTCCTTAGGGTCTAACATTGTTATTGATTTTAGACCTTTCTTTATTGAAATCTTAAGTGTTTGACTCTTAGTACTACTTTCTCCAAATCCCATAAATTTTGGTATATTGTGTTTTCATTTGTCTCAAGGTATTTTCTAATTTCCTTTGTAACTTCTTTGATCCATTGGTTAAGAGTGTGTTAATTTCCACGTATCTGTGAAATTTCTAGTTTCTTTCAGTTATTTATTTCTAGTTTCATTCCATTGTGACTAGAAAAGATACTTTATATGGTTTAATTTTTTAAATTAAGACTTTTTTGGCTTAAAATATGATCAATCCTAGAGAATGTTCCATGTGTACTTGTGAAAAATGTGTATTCTGCTGTTGCTGAGTGTAGTGTTCTGTATTTGCCTGTTAGGTCCAATTGGTTCATAATTTTGTTCAAGTCCTGTATTTCCTTATTGATTTTCTGTCTTGTTTATCCATTATTGAAAGTGGGCACTAAAATCTCAAATTATTATTGCAGAACTATTTCTCCCTTCAATCCTGTCAATGTTTGCTTCATATATTAAGGGGCTCAGATGTTTGATGCACACATTTGTAATTATTATATATTATATTATTATTACTGACATTCTTTGTCTCTTTTAATAGTTTTTGACTTAAAGTCTATTTTGTCTTTTGATTACTACTTGCATAGAATATCTTTTCCCATCCTTTCAACCCATTTGTGTTTAGATATAAAGTGAGCGTCTTATGGACAGCATGTAGCTGGATCATTTATTTATCCTTTCTGCCAATCTCTGCCTTTTGATGAAGAGTTTAGTCCACTTACATTTAAAGTTAAAATTAACTAGGGGCACCTGGGTGGCTCAGTTGGTTAAGCATCTGACTCTTGATTTCAGCTCAGGTCATGATCTAAGGGTCATGGGATTGAGCCCCACATCGGGCTCATGCTCAGCATGGAGTCTGCTTATCCCTCTCCCTGTGTCCCTCCCTCCACTCTCTCTCTCTCTTACATAAATAAAATCTTAAAAAAAATAATTAACTAATAATGGACTTATTTCTGCTATTTGCTACTTGCTTTCTGTATGTATTATTTTTGTCCCTCATTTCCTTCACTGCTGTTTTTTTTTTTTTTTTAATGTTTTGTTTTTTGGGAGTGACACATTTTGATTCCCTTCTCATTTTCTTTAGTGTAAACTCTATAGATACTTTCCTTGTGGTTATCATAAGGTTTATTATAACATCCTAAAATTATAACAAATTTGAACTGATACTAACTTAACTTCAATTATATGCAAAAAATCTACTTTGTCCTTCCCTATGTTATTCTTGACACAAATTACATCTTTACAGGTTGTATGCCTTATCAATAACATAGATTTATAATTATTTTTATGCATTTGTCTTTTAAATTCTATAGAATTTATAAATCACAATTATAATAAGACTAGCTTTTATATTTGTGTGTTTATCTCTACTAGAGATCTTCATATAGATTTGAGTTACTGTCTAGTGTTCTTTCATTTCAATTTGAAGGATTCCCTTTGACATTTTTATGTAGAGCAGATAATGAACTCCCTCAGCTTTTCTGAAAATGTCTTAATTTCTCCCTCATTTTTGAAGGTCAGTTTTGCCAGATCTAAAAATTTCAGTTTAGAGTGTTTTTCTTTCAACACATTAAATATGCCACCCCACAGTTCTCTAGCTTACAACATTTCTGATGAGACATCGCTGATAACTTTATTGATGATTCCCAGTGATAATTCACTTCTCTCTTGCCGCTTTCAAGATTCTCTTTTTGTCTCTGGGTTGTTACAGTTTGAGTACAATGTGTCTCAGGAAAAGTCCCCTTGGGTTCATCTTACTTGGAGTTCATTCAACTTCTTGGATTTGTAGATTCATGACTTCCATCAAATGGGGACGTTTTCAGCCATTATTTCTTCAAATAATCATCCTGCCCCCTTTTCTCTCTCTTCTTCTGGGACTCCCATAAAGCACATGTTGGTCACCTTGACAGTGTCCCACAAGTCCCTCAGGCTCTGTTATGGGCTGAACTGTGTGCCCCTCCTCCCCTCAAACAAGATTCATGTTTTGAAGTCCTGGCCTCCAGTACCTCAGAATATGACTAGATGTGGAGACAGAGCCCTTAAAAAGGTGATAAAGTTAAACTGAGGCTATTAGGAGTCCTAATCCAATCTGACTTGTGTCTTATATAAGCAGGAAATTAGGACACATAGAATGATTTGCACTGAAGAGGAAAGACTGTGTGAGGACACAGCAAAAAGGTGGCCATGTGCAGACCAAGGAGAAGCCTCAAAAGGAACCAAACCTTGATCGTGGACTTCTATCCTTCAGAACTGTAAGCAAATAGATTCTGGTTGTTTAAGCCACTCAATCTGTGGCATTTGGTTATGACAGCCTAGGAAAATAATACAGGCTATGTTCACTCTTCATTCTTTTTTCTTTCTGCTCCCCAGACTTGATTGATAATTTATATTGCCCTATCTTCTGGTTCACTGATTCTTTTGCCTGCTCAAATATGCTGTTTATCCTCTCTGGTGAATTTTTCATTTCAGTTATTGTACTTTTCTGGTCCAGAATTTCTTTCTGATTCCTTTTTATAATTTATATCTCTTTGTTGATATTCTGATGCTCAAATAATGTTTTCCTGATTTCTTTTCAGTGTTTTCCCTTAGCTCTCTGAGCATATTTAAGATAAATTATTTAATGTCTTTTTCTACTAAATCCAATGTCTGGGCTTCCTCTAGGACAGTTTATTTTCATTCACTTTGTTTCTTTGAATGAGCCACATTTTCCTGCTTATTTGTATGTTTTGCAGGTTTGTTGAAAATTGGGCATTCGACTTTCAAAACTATTACTCAGGAAATCAGATTCTCCTTCCCCAGAGTTTGCTATGTGTATGTGTGTGTGTGTTTAATTACTGTTGAAAACTGTAGTACTCTGTTTTGAGAGTTCCAAATGTTTTGTTTTGTTTTTTTTTTCAAACACTATTCCTTTTTGAGCATGGTCACTGAGGTTCCTTTACCTTCTCTTCAGCTAATGTTCTGACAGGCATTTCCTGTTCCAATAAAGACTTCCATGAATGCCAAGAGCTGAAATACACACACACACAAAAGGGAACAGCCACCTCTCCCAAATCTTTGCAGACTGGCTCTATGCAGGGGCACTCCTTCTCCCCTTTCTTTTTAGGCTTGCTCTGAGTATAGGGATCACCCCGGGATGTTATGCTGTTGTTCTGAATGTCCAAATTTCCTAGTCTTATCACAGCTTCTCTTCTGAGCCTTTGATGGCCTATTGTATATCTCTACCAAGAATCTCTTCCAGCAATTGTGGGTTTGTAGTCCCCTTATAGCTTTTACAAGCAGTGCCTACTTCTTTTCCCATCTGCATTCCAAGTTATATGAGACAAGGATAAGCACCTCATGTCTGTCCTTCAGTTATGCCCAGAGAAGTTAGAATAAATGTACCAAATAATCTGCAAATAAGGTTTGCTCTGCTCCCTCCCATTTAGGCGGCAGAGGAGAACAGGGATAGGGAGCGACTGTGGTGGGGAAAGAGTGAGTAAAAATGTCATAAAACTTCCCTACCATTTTAAAGATTGCTTTTTCTTGACAGGGCATTTACTTGGTTGCTATAAACCTTCAACTGTTTTTCAAAGCTCCTACAAAGTTGGTTCAATTTTG
Source organism: Mirounga leonina (assembly GCF_011800145.1). Classification (NCBI taxonomy): domain Eukaryota; kingdom Metazoa; phylum Chordata; class Mammalia; order Carnivora; family Phocidae; genus Mirounga; species Mirounga leonina. The sequence goes on along the minus strand of NW_023270387.1, from coordinate 28,827,841 downwards.
GTTGTTTTTTCAGTGTTTCTGTGGGAGAACAAGAGCCTGGAGTTTCTTATTCTACCTTTTGCTGATGTCACTCCAAACTAGAATTATTGCTCTTTTTATTTTTTGTTATTTTAGCCATTCTTATTCATCTTTGTACCTCCAATTCCCAATGATCATACCTGAACTGCAAGATGTTTTTGGAAATGTTATTGACTATAAAGTGGAGGAGAGACACAATTTCAATACAATATGATAATCTACATGTCAGTAACCTACAGAGTGTATGACACAGACAGCCGAAGAGCTAGGATTTAAACCCAGAGCTGTCCGACTCACTGTCTTTGCTCTTTCAGTGTTTCTTCTGACAATGTAGCTCTCACTATAAATTAGAAAACTGGCATTTTTGGACTCCATGATTTCCTAGGACTTAACTGCTTCAAGTAGAACTGACAAATGTTTTTTCAGCCAGAACTAGGTGGCCCAATCCAGTATAGAGGTAACCACTCAGTGTTGTGCTTAAAATTCCATTTTCTTTTTTTCATTTAATTTTGTTATATTAGTCACCGTACAGTACATAATTAGTTTTTGATGTAGTGTTTCATGATTCACTGTTTTCGTATAACACCCAGTGCTCCATGCTATAGCTTTGGCAAGCTCTTCTGTATGCCAAAGCTATAAAATACTATAAAAAAATCTGGGGCATATTTTTAATACTCCTATTGTCTTTCAGTGTGATTGTGTACCTTACATTTATCCCAACTGTAAAATATTATTAGCAACTTTTTAATCCTTCTTTCACCAATAACCAAAGATAGAGAAACATTTAATTATTATCTTATTATCATTACTATATTTGCTATACAGGGATCAATGCCTTTCCAGCGGCCCAAGGAACAGTAAGTTTTACATCGAATGACCTTAGACTTGAGGCCAGAAATATATTAACCCTAAATACCATGAGTGGAATAATATAAATGAGAATCCCAAGAAAATTCAGTATGAGGTCCAAGGCAGGTGAAGGAGAGGTAGGCTAAAAAAGAAAAAGGAAGGAAAGAAAGAAGGGAGGGTGAGAGGTACTGAAAGGGAGAACATTAAATGGTGGCAAGAAAAATAAGTAAAATAAGTGAAAACATAAAAATGATAATTCCTCTTACACCAAATCCAGAAATTCTAAATTTCCAATCATCAAAATATGCTTGAATTCATAGCTGGCAAAGGCTCTTGGTCTTCTAGTCCAAAGGTATTTAATCCCAGCTGGGTAATGGAGGAGCTCTGAGAATGAGGAGACTGGGGTCCAGTCCTGGAAGGCTGCTTTGCAGGTGAGCAGAGATGACAAAGGAATTATAAAACCCACAATATGACATTTCCAACTGTATTAAGGAAAAGACTTGACTTCAGGCCTGTGTGTTCTCAAGCTGATAATAGTTATGAAAATATACCAGCTCAGTGTCAAGCCAAAGCTAAAATCCAAGAGGGAAACCTCTTTTTTCCTGTCTTTCCTTTTTCTGTAAACAACACCCATAGGCTCCGATTTTATTTTATAAGCAAAGGGTACCACTGCCTGGTTCACTGTGAGAGTTAATATATGATTTCTGCCTGGAGGTACCTCATACCAGCATATAATGGCCGTGTTAACCCAGACGTGAGGGCAGAGAGGAGAGTAAGGAGCTCTGAAAAGACACAAGTGATGATGGGAAGGCCAGCTGAATATGGCCCAGCCTTGCATTGTCTCTTGCTTTTTATCTCCTTGCTTTATATGCTTTTCATGTTATTCTAGGAGCAGCAGTTGTCACTCCCTTCTCCACTCGGCTTACTTTTTTGAAAAATATGAAACTAATCCTGTATTTCCAGAGGCATCAAGCTTTGAAGTGCTTAAGATAATGGCATTATTTCTTATTCTTGAAACCAAGGCCATCAGAGATGTCACAGTTCCAGAGGTGAGGAGGGAAGTGAAAATGATTCCAATTTATTCCTTAGATCACCCTCTAAAATACTGATGTAAGTGGTATCATTTCCAACATATGAATGAAATGACTAACAGACTTGCCTCTAGTCTACAGCTAACTGATGACAAGCTAGTACTCAAGTTGTGTCCTTAGACTCCAAGTTGAACACTCCTTCCATTACACTGTATTGTCTACAGCCCCTTCTTTTCCCCAGGGAATCCATGAAAGAAATTAATATTTGGTTGGTTTCATCTGTGTGTGTGCTTGACAAGAAACGTGGCAAGAGATAATAATGAAAAAAAAAAGTTGGGGAATTCTTCTAACCACTTATTTCCCAAATGCTAAATGGCTCTAAGATGGCCCCAAAGGCAATGCTATTCTACAATGCATGAGGGCCAGGTTATCACCAATAGATTGATACTACCCATACATTATTAGAGGCATGGGGATATCCTTAAGGCCCAACATTTAGGTAGAATCAGCAGGACTTGGGGAGGAAGAGACAAAACCAAGATTAAGAAAGGTTACACATGGGACAGATCTACTTCCAAACACATGCCCCACATCATAAATAGTGGTGTCTGGCAATAGTTTTCTACACAGGAAGACCTGACCAACAAATTCCAACTGCTGTCCTAGCTCTGTCACAGATTTTCTGACCCATCTCCATCTACACAGTTCCCAGACTAAGGGCTCCTTCCCCATATCTGTGTGGCCCTGCCTAAACTACATGAAGAAAGAGCCACAGGAATGAGGCACTACATGGAGAGAAAGAAGTAACCAAGTTGGGAATCCTGCCTTGAGAAGAGAGACACACGGGACTGCCCTAAAATAAAGAGCACAGGCCCTTCCCAGTCAGGAGATTCCCTCTCTGCTCTCAGAAACTGATGCCAGAGACATGCATACAAATGAACCTCAGGGCACTGCAGCACGGGCTCAGCAGAAAAACAAAGAGAGATGACGGCAGGGATGGAGTGCACTGGGGCCATTCATCTACATGTGAGTCACCACATTTGACATAAGCCTTCGCCTCATTTGGTTAGGGAGCTGGAGCACACACAGAATAGAGAGCCAGAGGACCTTGGTGTCAAGTTCTAAATTCCAGTAAGCAGCTGGGCTCAAGAACTATAAGTATCTCACCCCTCTAGCCACGGGTCTACAAGGAAAATACATGCTTCTCCTGAGAAGTCAAAGGTGGGCTGGGAAAGGGATGTCATATAGAGTATAAAATTCCACCTATAAAGAGCCAATCAGTAGTGCTCAGAGAAAGAAGAGCCGACAGAGAAATGAGACCTTTAAACTCACAAATAACAGTTTTGACCCATAGCAAATGTGATGGTAAGCTGCTTCTTGTAGTTCAGTTCACTATTCTGCTAAAAAGGAGAACTGGACCTGTTAAGGCACTCCTCTCTGAACAGGACTGTCAACCTAGCCTGCAGGATGGATGCCTAAGGTAGAGAATAGAACAAAGCAGACACTGCACTTCCTCCCACCAACATTTTGATAATTAACAAAGCAGGAGGGAACTAAAGGGTAAGTACATAGCACTGCTGGGAATTCAAAGAACTGTACATTCTTCTGAAAATTGTTTAGGTTGTCTGACAGCACATTGGGAAGACTAATTAAGCCTCCAGCATTCCATCAATGTAGGTAAGGACGACTACACTCATTTCCCAGTTAGGGGACCAAGTCCTAGAGGTTAATGTCTACAAGCACAAAGTAAAAACCGGAAGCCAGGAGTTCTGACTCTGAGTCCCCACTTCCTGCTCTATTTCATAATCTTTCTTATATAAGAAGAAACATATTATTAAAATCTATCCAGAACTAAAAGAGACTGCAACAAATACATGTAAAGAGGATCTGGAACTAAAAGGGAAACATGACTCAGACCCTGAAGTCTAAACTTATATCCCATTGTTCTATTGAAACCCTTTCTCAGATGAGTGTGCAAGGGAAATGGCCTTTTAAAAAAGGCCTCTGGAATGATATGCAGATGGCACTGGCATCTTCAACACAGCCATCTCTTCCTTTTAGGGAAGATGTGGAACTGAATTAAGGGGCAGTGAAGAGAGCAGGCAGATGGGGAAGATAAGGCAGAGGAGGAAACGCTGATGCTGAGGTTCACAATGGCCTTCCCAATTCATGTAGGCTCCTCAGATTATTCTCTGGAAGTGCTGTGTTCTTTGTTTGCCCTTCCCTTTCCTAATCTGAAACAGTTTTAGCAGCTGTGGACAACAACTGCAGTTTCTTATTTCAGTTTTGAGAGACCTTTTGGAAATTCTGCCAGTCTGAGGATCTGATGCCATACAAGTTGCATGACAATCCCCTCAGGATCTTGTTTGAAATGCTATTTCCCAACACAACTCCTCAGTTCCTAGAGCACATACACCCCGAATTCTTATTCAGTGGGCAGGGAAAGCCTGGATCTGTATTTTTTTTTTCCATGCCTCTCAGGTGACTCTTATGTGCAATCCATTTAGGAACCTTGTGACTAAGTCATTCATTATGAATGGTCCCAACCAGAAATCTAGAGTTGTGTTCAAGAAGCACAGCCCTTTGTTGGGCATGAGGATGGTGACTGCTTTCCTTTATTATTCTGAAGAATTACTGGCTATAAAATGCTCCTAGATCCGCAGGCAAAAGAAACTAACAACAACATAGAATGTTATAATAAAAAATACATTTAAACCATGACAGTTGTTGAGGTAATGTTAATCTCAGCCCACAAACTCCCTGATTCAGTAGAGGCTGGCTTATTTTGATTCATTCTTTGAACTGCCTTAGCACACTGGTGCAAGCATCCTGAGGAAGAGGAAGAGTCCAGGAAAAACTAAATTCCAAAAGTGACCATCCAACTCACAACCAGGAAGATCAACGTCTCAAACTCCAAACTACCTGTCTTTTCCACTAATGGAAACACCACCAATTTGAGCAGCAAAACAGGCTTACCACCTGGGATACTGGGAAATGAAGGAGTTTCTTTCTATCTTTCATAATAGCCATTATCATTTAACTGCAGAGAGAGCTAAAAGAGAAAAATCAATGGCTGTCTCTTAGCTCTCCACAAAAAAAATTAATTTGGGTTTATACTCATTACTATAAACCAAGAAGGAAAAGAAGTTCTTTTAGAAAATGCTTTCACTTTAAGTCAGATGTGTTGCTCACTAAGAACTAGTTTATGTATGTCTGGCTCTCTAAAGAGTTATAATTAGATTTCTGGCATTCTGTCCAGTTTTTCCCTGGCTCAAAAGAAACTTTTCCCTGACTGAGACTAGAGCAGCGTGGGTGCACGTCAGCATGCATCACTGTGGGACCTCACTGGCCTACTGGGGTCAAGTCTAAATATAAAATGGCAATGCAGGCTTTCCAGTGGAGAATATTTACATATTTATGCTTCAAGACTACTTCTGTGTGCTTGCTTAGCAGAATCCATCTTAGGGAAAAAAATATCCCATAAAATAGCATCTTTTCAACAATGTCTTAGTTCCTTAACCAATTTCTTAAGAAATTTAAGAGCAAGAGCAGAAGAATGTACACATCAATCAATGATATTTTCCAGACCCACTCACCCATACACACAGCTAAGAATATACAGTAAATCAAGCAAAAAAGGATTGTGACATGAACATAGCCAGCTGAAGCCCTTGGTTAAAGCTTGCCCATTGTTACTTTGGTAACTAAATGTTTATACAAAGAAACCCTTAAAAAATAGAAGACCAAGCCAAATATCATGGAATTCCAAAGACATCTGGTTGTCATGGTTCATTTTATATATCAACTTGGAGGGTGTTTTTGGATGAGATTAACTTTTAAGTTTGTGAAATTTGAGTAAGCACACTGCCCTCCATAATGTGGGTGGGCCACAACCAGTCAGTTGAAAGGCCTGAATAAATCAAAAAGATCAGCTTCCCAGGCAAGAGGGAATTTCTCCAGCAGACTGCCTTAGGACTTCATCTGCACCTTCAGCTCTCCTGCGTCTCTAGCCTGCTGGCACACCCTGTTAATTTTGAACCTGTCAGACTCCTTAATCACATGAGCCAATTCCTTATAATAAAGCTCTTTATATATAGAAAACATATATATAAAATAAATAAATTCTATTCTGTTCTATACACACACACACACACACACCCAATGGTTCTACTTCTCTGGAGAACCTTGACTAATACACTGGGCTATATTGCTTCTTGTTTTGAATATCAAATTTAAAAGAAAAATCTATGTAATTTCACTGCACCTATGCTCCATGAAGAACTCCTACAGTGGCAACCCTAAATGCAGAGTCAGAGCAATATAACGTTGTATTCCAATGGTAAGGTAGCAGGATGACATGAGATGAGATGCTACTGATTTGAGTATACTATTAGTTGTTTCTATTTAATTCCATCTCCAAACCAAAGCATTAAAAATTTCTTGACCACGAGTCTGACTAACCAAGTCAGATAACACTAGAGTGAAAATCCATCTAGTAGTCACCTTAGATAGAAGTGTTTAAAGAAATAAGTACCCTGGAAGGACTTTTCCCCATTCCCCTTCTATGTCTAATAGACAGGTTTATGTCCTTTAGTAGAAGGTCTAGGATCACCATGGGTAAGAAATTATTGTCATGTGAATGGAAGCTTTGGGAGAAGACCAAAAGGGACAGGGAGAGGGCTAGGTCTTATATGTCCTTTCAACAAACTACCAAGTAAAAACATGGATAAAATCTCCTAAACTAGCAGTTGGGAAAAATTTAGAAAGGTAGGGGAGAGGAGAGTGAAGGTAGGAAGGAGAGCAACAGAGAAGAGTGAAGGCAGGGAAGAGGCAGCAGGAAGGCTGAGGAAAAAGAGAGGAAGAATGGAAAGAATCACCTCAAATAATGGCACTATTTCTATTGTAATGGTGCGATGATTTCTCAATGTTTTCAATGGTTTAAAAAGAGTCTATGCAATGGAAACAAAACTGTACAACACCTTTAGTCACCAGGAGCTTTGCTCTGCACTGAAATAAGGAAATGAAGTTACACAAAGGCTTGGTGGAGAGGCGGTCACCATCTTTACATGAACCTGGCACATTTTCTCTTTTTCTACCTGCAGACCAATCAGACCAACTGTAAAATACGCTTGGCATTAAAGCACAGATAAACACATAAAATTCTCTGTTGCAGTGAGACCCATCTCAGAGGTACTGAGGCATGACAAATATGTGTAACTAAATACAGAACATGTGTCAAGGCATATTCTTGTTCTGCAAAATACCTCATCTGGAAATAAATTACCCTAAACACTTGCCCTGAGCATAGGACCTTGGCATGATGCTACTCTCTGTGTGAGCCCAGTCCTATAACACAGTTTCCTATGGATTACGGATTCTGGTATCAGAGCATTCTGGAAAGTGTGTTCTCTCACATGCTACATAGAAATAATTCAAAGTTACATCTGCATTCCAAATGCAGACACTGCAGTCTTCCCATCCTACTCGTACTCTCTACAGCTCACTCCACCTTTGTATCCTTCAGAGGTGCATGGAAATAGCCTTTGCTGTTAAGGTGAAAGGCAGTACAGGTGTATCTCCCTACTTGAGAACCTGAGTGAGTGAGCCACCTCAGGGGCTCTAGGCTTAAACATGTAACGTAATTTCACTTACCAATAACCACTGGATAAAAGACAAGGACTACTTATTTTTGTTTTTGTTTTATTCTACTAAGGTATCAACAAGAGGAAACATATTCAAGCTACAACACATGGGCTTTAGATTTAACATGTTTTTAAAAATGCTATGAAATATTCCAATGAAGACTGAGCTGTTGGGGGAGTGGGGGAAGTGAAAGGGGCGGTCTTCACAAAAAAGTTAAATCCTCCTATGTTCACATTAGTTTTAGTGCAATCCCACCTAAGGTAGAAGAACAGATTATAAACGACCAAGTATTTCTTCTTTAATACAAGGGTAGGAAAACCTTTTTCTCTTGATGACCACTGATTCATATACAGACTAAACAAATCATATAAAAAGCAACTTAATTTACTTTTTTTTACCTCAATAAAGAATATTCAATCCATTTACATTTTAAATTAAGACCAGAATATATTCAATACAACTAACACTAAAAAATATTTTAATTTTATATTACAGCTAGTTGTAAAAAGGCTAATATAGAGTAAAATTTAGAGTTTAGTGGCACATGCATAGGCAGGACTAAATACATAAGGCTCACTGAATAAACAAACATGCAATGAACATAAAAGGAAAAGAGAAAAAGTGCAAAGGTATAAAAAAAAATGGAATAACAGCTAAGCTATGTCATTACAGTGAAAGAGAATTCTGGAAATATTAATAGTGGTAGGCTTTGGACAGTCATCACTAACCAGTGACCTTTGATTTTCTTTTTAAACTAGTTAACTACCATTCACTCATCTTCAACTGCTCTACTATGGAGAGGAAAATTAGAGATGCCTATTTTGAGAGGAAAATATTCTCCAGAAAGACATATCAAATACCTTTTATCATTCTAAAACAAAAAGAAAACAAAGCAATAGTCTTAGCTTAATTTCCCTACTGCTGATTTCAACCTAACAAAACTTAATGACTCCAGCCCTGGCTAACCTACCTATTTTTTCATGTCAAAAGTAATTCTGAAAAATTGATTTTAGTATTCTATGGTTTATTTTAATATCAAAATACACTCTAAAGATCCATGAAATAATTAATAAATAACTTTATTTTTAAAAAGAGATAAGGGGTTGGGATTGACTACAAAGGAGTTGCACAGATAGAATTTTTAGGCTATGGTACTGTAATGGAGATCACATGACTAAGCATTCATCAAACCCTTTAGAACTGGGGAGGAGCAAGATGGCAGAGGAGTAGGAGACCTAAATTTCGTCTGGTCCCAGGAATTCAGCTAGATAGGGATCAAACCATTCTGAACACCTACGAATTCAACAAGAGATCAAAGAAAAGAATAGCAACAACTCTCTGAACAGAAAAGCGACCACTTTCTGGAAGGTAGAACGTGCGCAGAAGTGAATCCAAGGCGATATTCGGGAGGATAGATGGCGGGGGAGGGGGCCTCCGTCAGCCGCTACCGGCAAGTGATAGAGCCGCGGAGCACAAAATCGGAACTTTTAAAAGTCTGCTCCGCCGAGGGACGTCACTCTGGTGGCTAAGCGGGGGGTGGAACCCTCCGGGACAGTGTGGTCTCAGGACCCTCGGGGTCACAGAAAGACCGGGGGTGCCTGAGTGTGGCAGAGCTCCCAGGTATCGGAGCGGGGAAGCCGGCTGCAGAAACGGAGCCGAGGCAGGGGCTCTCAGCTCGGGGTTGCCATAAACTGAGATCCGCGGCACAGTCGGGCCACTGCTCCTCCAGCAGGGACCCAACAAGCAGCAGATCCGGGGAGACTCACCTTCCTCCCCCAGGAGGAGCGGCGCGGGAGCGCACCGCAGGGACCTGCCGGGTTTGGAGACTCCACCCGGGGTAGGGTGCCAGAGATAGAAACGCGCGGTCACAGGCCGGGCGAGCACGGAGTGCGGCCGGAGACCGGGGAGACGGGAGCGACTGACTGCTTTTCTCTGGGGGCTCACTGAGGAGTGGGGCCCTGAGTTCTCGACTCCTCTGGGGCGGAAATTGGGAGTCCGCCATTTTCACTCTCAGCCTCCAAAGCTGCACCGAAAGCTTGCAGGGAACAAAAGCTCCCGAGAGCAAACCTGAGGGGCAGATTACTTAGCATGGACCCGGCAAGGGCAGGACAATTCCGCCTCCGGCAAAGACGTTTGAGAAGCACGGCAACAGGCCCCTCCCCAGAAGATCAGCAAGAACAGCCAGCCAAGACCAAGTTTACTGATCAATGAGAACGGCAGAACTCCAGAGCTAGGGGAATACTGCACATAGAATTCATGGCTTTTTTACCATGATTCTTTAATCTTTCAAAGTTAATTTTTTTTTAACTTTGTCTTTTTTTTTTTTAATTTTTCTTTTCCCCTTTTTCAACCAACATCTTATCACTCTCTTTTTTAAAAAATCTTTTTTGTTTTTCATTTTTAGAGTCATATTCTATCCCTTCATAGTAGTTACCTGTATTTTTGGCATATATATATAAGTTGTTCTCTCTTTAAAATTTTGGGATACAGTTTCTTCTAACAGATCAAAATATACCCCAAATCTCTAGTGTATGGCTTTGTTTGAGTCTGCTGCCTAATCACATTCTCTCCCTTTTTTTTTAATCCTCCTTTATCAACCAACTTCTTATCAATTCCATTTATAAAATCTTTTATAATTTTCATCTTTACAGTCATATTCCATCCCTTCACCGTATTTACCCTTATTTATGTACATATATAAGCTTCTCTTTAAAATTTTGGGAGGCACGGGCGCCTGGGTGGCTCAGTTGGTTAAGCGACTGCCTTCAGCTCAGGTCATGATCCTGGAGTCCCGGGATCGAGTCCCGCATCCGGCTCCCTGCTCGGCAGGGAGTCTGCTTCTCCCTCTGACCCTCCTCCCTCTCATGCTGTCTGTCTCTCATTCTCTCTGTCTCAAATAAATAAATAAAATCTTTAAAAAAAAAAAATTGGGGGAGGCACTTTCTTCATTTTTTTAAACTTTTTTTTTTTTTAAGATTTTATTTATTCATTTGAGACACAGAGATACAGAGAGAGAGAGGGAGGCACTTTCTTCTAACAGACCAAAATACACCCAAAATCTAGTGTGTGGCACTGATCTATGCACCAGCCTGACCATATCTGATCATATTCTGTTTTTCCGTTGTTTTTTTTGTTTGTTTTTTCTTTCTTACCCTTTCTTTTCCCCTGATTTCAGGTCTCTTCTGATTTGTTTAGTGTATATTTTTCTGGGGTCGTTGTTACCCTGTTAGCATTCTATTCTCTCATTCGTCTATTTTCCTGTGGACAAAATGACAAGACGGAAAAAATCACCTCAAAATAAAGAACAAGAGGCAGTACCAACTACCAGGGACCTAATCAAAATGGATGTCAGAACTAGAGTTCAGAATGATGATTTTAAAGATACTAGCTGGGCTTGAAAAAAGCATGGAAGATATTAGAGAAACCCTCTCTCGAGACATAAAAGAACTAAAATCTAACCAAGTTGAAACCAAAAAGGCTATTAATGAGATGCAATAAAAAATGGAGGCTCTAACTGCTAGGATAAATGAGGCAGAAGAGAGAATTAGTAAGATAGAAGACCAAATGATGGAAAATAAAGAAGCTGAGAAAAAGAGAGATAAACAACTACTGGATCACGAGGGCAGAATTCGAGAGATAAGTGATACCATAAGATGAAAAAATATTAGAATAATTGGGATTCCAGAAGAAGAAGAAAGAGAGAGAGGGGCAGAAAGTATACTGCAGCAAATTACAGCAGAGAACTTCCCTAATTTGGGAAGGAAACAGGCATCAAAATCCAAGAGGCCCAGAGAAGCCCCCTCAAAATCAATACAAATAGGTCAACACCCTGACATCTAATAGTAAAACTTACGAGTCTCAGAGACAAAGAGAAAATCCTGAAAGCAGCTCAGGATAAGAGATCTGTAACCTACAATGTTAGAACATTAGATTGGCAACAGACCTATCCACAGAGACCTGGCAGGCCAGAAAGGACTGGCAGGATAGATTCAGAGCACTAAATAAGAAAAATATGCAGCCACGAATACTATATCCAGCTAGGCTGTCATTGAAAATAGAAGGAAAGATAAAAAGCTTCCAGGACAAACAAAAACTAAAGGAATTTGAAAATACGAAAGCAGCCCTACAAGAAATATTGAAAGGGGTCCTCTAAGCAAAGAGAGAGCCTAAGAGCAACATAGACCAGAAAGGAACACAGACAATATACGGTAACAGTCACCTTACAGGCAATACAATGGCACTAAATTCCTATCTTTCAATAGTTACCCTGAATGTAAATGGGCCAAATGCCCCAATCAAAAGACACAGGCTATCAGACTGGATAAAAAAACAAGACCCATCAAATATGCTGTCTGCAAGAGACTCATTTTAGACTCAAAGACACGCCCAGATTGAAAGTGAGGGGGTGGAAAACCATTTACCATGCTAATGGACACCAAAAGAAAGATGGGGTGGCAATCCTTATATCAGACAAATTAGATTTTAAACCAAAGACTGTAATAAGAGATGAGGAAGGACACTATATCCTACTTAAAGGGTCTATCCAATGAGAAGATCTAACAATTGCAAATATCTATGCCCCTAACATGGGAGCAGCCAATTATACAAGCCAATTATAAACAAAAGCAAAGAAAACCATCGACAACAATACAATAATAGTGGGGGACTTTAACACCCCCCTCACTGAAATGGACAGATCATCTAAGCAAAAGACCAACAAGGAAATAAAGACTTTAAATGACACACTGGACCAAATGGACTTCACAGATATACTCAGAACATTCCATCCCAAAGCAACAGAATACACATTCTTCTCTTGTGCCCATGGAACATTCTCCAGAATAGATCACATCCTAGGTCACAAATCAGGTCTCAACAGGTACCAAAAGATTGGGATCGTTCCCCACATATTTTCAGACCACAGTGCTTTGAAACTAGAACTCAATCACAAGAGGAAAGTTGGAAAGAACTCAAATACATGGAGGCTAAAGAGCATTCTACTAAAAAATGAATGGGTCAACCAGGAAATTAAAGAAGAATTAAAAAAATTCATGGAAACAAAAAAATGAAAACACAACTGTTCAAAATTTTTGGGATGCAGCAAAGGCAGTCCTAAGAGGAAAGTATATAGCAATACCAGCCTTTCTCAAGAAACAAGAGAGGTCTCAAATACACAACCTAACCCTACACCTAAAGGACCTGGAGAGAGAACAGCAAATAAAGCCTAAACCAAGCAGCAGAAGAGAAATCATAAAGATCAGAGCAGAAATCAATGAAATAGAAACCAAAAGAGCAGTAGAACAGAGCAACGAAATTAGGAGCCGGTTCTTTGAAAGAATTAACAAGATTGATAAGCCCCTGGCCAGACTTATCAAAAAAAGAGAAATGACCCAAATCAACAAAATCATGAATGAAAGATCACAACCAACACCAAAGAAATACACCAATTGATCACAACCAACACCAAAGAAATACAAACAATTAGAAGAACTTATTAGGAGCAACTCTATGCCAGCAAATTAGATAACCTGGAAGAAATGGATGCATTCCTAGAGATGGATCAACTACCAAAACTGAACCAGGAAGAAATAGAAAACCTGAACAGACCTATAACCACTAAGGAAATTGAAGCAGTCATCAAAAATCTCCCAACAAACAAAAGCCCAGGGCCAGATGGCTTCCCAGGGGAATTCCACCAAACACTTAAAGAAGAATTCATACCTATTCTTCTGAAACTGTTCCAAAAAAGAGAAATGGAAGGAATACTTCCATACTCGTTTTATGAGGCCACCATTACCTTGATCCCAAAACCAGACAAAGACCCCATCAAAAGGAGAATTACAGACCAATATATATGAATGCAAAAATTCTCACCAAAATACTAGCTAATGGGATCCAACAGTACATTAAAAGGATTATTCACCACGACCAAGTGGGATTTATCCCTGAGCTGCAAGGTTGGTTCAACATCCGCAAATCAATCAATATGATACAATACATCAATGAAAGAAAGAACAAGAACCATACGATCCTCTCAATAGATGCAGAAAAAGCATTTGACAAAGTACAGCATCCTTTCTTGATCAAAACTCTTCGGAGTATAGGCATAGAGGGTACATACCTCAGTATCATAAAAGCCATCTATGAAAAACCCACAGCGAATATCATTCTCAATGGGGAAAAACTGAGAGCTTTCCCTCTAGGTCAGGAACGCGGCAGGGATGTCCACTATCACCACTGCTATTCAACATAGTACTAGAAGCCCTAGCTACAGCAATCAGACAACAAAAAGAAATAAAAGGCATCCAAGTCGGCAAAGAAGAAGTCAAACTCTCACTCTTTGCAGATGATATGATACTTTATGTGGAAAACCCAAAAGACTCCACCCCAAACTGCTAGAACTCATACAGGAATTCAGTCAAGTGGCAGGATATAAAATCAATGCACAGAAGTCAGTGGCATTCCTATACACCAACAACAAGACAGAAGAAAGAGAAATTAAGGAGTCGATCCCATTTACAATCACACCCAAAACCATAAGATACCTAGGAATAAATCAAACTAAAGAGGCAAAGGATCTGTACTCAGAAAACTATAAAATACTCATGAAAGAAATTGAGGAAGACACAAAGAAATGGAAAAATGTTCCATGCTCATGGATTGGAAGAACAAATATTGTAAAGATGTCAATGCTACCTAGAGCAATCTACACATTCAATGCAATCCCCATCAAAATACCATCCACTTTTTTCAAAGAAATGGAACAAATAATCCTAAAATTTGTATGGAACCAGAAAAGACCCTGAATAGCCAGAGGAATGTTGAAAAAGAAAAGGAAAGCTGGTGGCATCACAATTCCGGACTTCCAGCTCTATTACAAAGCTGTCATCATCAAGACAGTATGGTAGTGGCACAAAAACAGACACATAGATCAACAGAACAGAATAGAGAGCCCAGAAATGGACCCTCAACTCTATGGTCAAATAATCTTCGACAAAGCAGGAAAGAATGTCCAATGGAAAAAAGTCTCTTCAACAAATGGTATTGGGAAAATCGGACAACCACATGCAGAAGAATGAAACTGGACCATTTCCTTACACCACACACAAAAATAGACTCCAAATGGTTGAAAGACCTCAGTGTGAGACAGGTGTTCATCAAAATCCTAAAGGAGAACACAGGCAGCAACCTCTTCGACCTCAGCCGCAGCAACTTCTTCCTAGAAACATCGCCAAAGGCAAGAGAAACAAGGGCAAAATGAAATATGGGGACTTCATCAAGATAAAAAGGTTTTGATAAAATTTTAAAAAATTAAAAAAAAAGTAAACATCTTCATGTCTAACGTGAGAGCAAAACAAACAAAAAAAATAAAAAGCATTTGCACAGCAAAAGAAACAGTCAACAAAACCAAAAGACAACCGACAGAATGGGAGAAGATATTTGCAAATGACATATCAGATAAAGGGCTAGTATCCAAAATCTATAAAGAACTTATCAAATTCAACACCCAAAGAATAAAGAATCCAATCAAGAAATAGGCAGAAGACATGAACAGACATTTTTCCAAAGAAGACATCCGAATGGCCAACAGACACATGAAAAAGTGCTCAATATTGCTCGGCATCAGGGAAATCCAAATCAAAACCTCAATGAGATACCACCTCACACCAGTCAGAATGGCTAAAATTAACAAGTCAGGAAACGACAGATGTTGGCGGGGATGTGGAGAAAGGGGAACCCTCCTACACTGTTGGTGGGAATGCAAGCTGGTGCAGCCACTCTGGAAAACAGTATGGAGGTCCCTCAGAAAGTTGAAAATAGAGCTACCATATGATCCAGCAATTGCACTACTGGGTATTTACCCCAAAGCCACAAATATAGGGACCCAAAGGGGTATGTACACCCTGATGTTTATAGCAGCAATGTCCACAATAGCCAAACTGGAAAGAGCCAAGATGTCCACCGAAGGATGAATGGATAGAGAAGATGTGGTATATATATATACAATGGAATATTATGCAGCCATCAAAAAACCAAAATCTTGCCATTTGCAATGACGTGGATGGAACTGGAGAGAATTATGCTGAGCGAAATAAGTCAATCAGAGAAAGACATGTATCATATGACCTCACTGATATGAGGAATTCTTAATCTCAGGAAACAAATTGAGGGTTGCTGGAGTGGTGGGGGGTGGGAGGGATGGGGTGGCTGGTGATAGACATTGGGGAGGTTATGTGCTATGGTGAGCACTGTGAATTGTGCAAGACTGTTGAATCACAGACCTGTACCTCTGAAACAAATAATACATTTTATGTTAAAAAAAAGAAGAAGAAGAAGATAGTAGGAAGGGAAGAATGAAGGGGGGGAAATTGGGAGGGGGAGACGAACCATGAGAGATTATGGACTCTGAGAAACAAACTGAGGGTTCTAGAGGGGAGAGGGGGAAGATGGGTTAGCCTGGTGATGGGTATTAAAGAGGGCACGTTCTGCATGGAGCACTGGGTGTTATGTGCAAAAAATGAATCATGGAACACTACATCAAAAACTAATGATGTAATGTATGGTGATTAACATAATAAAAAAAAAACCTTTAGAACTTTATAGCACAAAGAGTGACCTTTACTGTATGAAAATCTTTAAAAATGTATCATCCAGGATGTCTGGGCAACCAGGATGGAATGCAGACTGGCAAATGAAACTAACAGTATTACCAAGAACATGACCATACTTAGGAGAATAGGGAAGAAAGGAACTAACATAAATAACTTCGCAAATTAGTAGTTTGACTGCATATCATAAGGTTACCAACAGAAAAATTTTACACAAACACTGTACTGTAGCTGAAAAAATGTTTCTCACAGTTGTATGGGTTAGCAACTCTGAAAATACTTGTATAACAGGGTTGAACAAATAAGAACTATAAATATGCCACAATGAGAGCTAAGTTTCTATCAAAGAAAGAAGTTATGAATATGCAAGAGGGAAAGGCTGGAATTAACCCTGTAGTGCTGAATTAAATATATATAAATATAAATATAATGTTTATTTTAATATATATGCAAACAGAGAAACACAGAGATATGTGTATTCACAGGTTAGTATAAATACACGTATCTCCTACCCTGTCTAGCAAGAGAACCCAGAAGTGCTGACACTTCAGCAGCAAAAAGCCCACTCGGTGCCCAGATCCTGGTTTCTAAATACCATGCTCCAGAAAATGGAACTAGGGTTCCTCGGAGACATGGCTGATGATAGGGCTAGAGCAGGGAAAATCCAAGATGAGGCTGGAGCACCTTGTAGTGTCAAAAAGTGAGGAAGTGCTCAAACAATATAATATGAAAGAATCAAGAGCTAAACTGAAAGAATGTCCAGTGGCTAAAGGTGGAAGATTTGAGTAAAATTAAATTATGATAGCACTAGATTATAATACAAAGAATAAAATAAATACCCATGAGTCCAAGATGACATAAACAAATAAGCAAATAAGAGGTGATATATTTTTGGGGCGCCTGGATGGCTCAGTTGGTTAAGTGACTGCCTTCCGCTCAGGTCATGATCCTGGAGTCCCAGGATTGAGTCCTGCATTGGGCTCCCTGCACAGCAGGGAGTCTGCTTCTCCCTCTGACCCTCCCCGCTCTCATGTGCTCTCACTCTCTCTCTCATTAATAAATAAATAAAATCTTTTAAAAAAGAGAGAGAATAAATTTTCTTTATAAAAGAATTCCAATTAATTAATGTAGAAAGAACTAGGTAAATAAAAAAGTTACCTTTAGACCAGAGTAATAATTGTTGCAGGCAAAAGATCCACTGATGATTGCCAAAATTAGGGGAAAAACTTTAAAGAGAAACAGAGTATTTGAATGGTTTCATAATATCTGATCCCCCAAAATATTTATTAGTTATTGTTCTGGTTTTATTACATATCTACATGTGGAGGAGTATTTGATATTCCTCTAAGAGGTGAAAACTAATTCCTCTCCCTTTGAGTGTAGGCTGCTCTTATAAATAACAGAGTTCAAAAAGGGAAAAATAGTAACTTCAGGGTGAAGACATCTTCAAGACACCACCTAACCATAGAGATTTAGGTAACATCAGTAACATGTCATGACAATATCATGTACCCTTTGATATATATGATGAGAAGGGTATTACACCTCTGTGGTATTCTCCTCCCCTCACCCACAAAATCTACAACCCAAATCTAATCATGAGAAAATACTGGACAAACTCAAATTGAGTGACATTCTACAAAATAACCAACTACTACTGTTTAAATATGTCAAGGTCATGAATTATAACTAATAGCAAACAAAGGAGATAAAACAGAATAAGAACTACTCAATTTGAAAGAAGGCAAAAAAAAAAAAAAAGAGGAAAAGACAAAGAAATGATGAGACATTACATAACAAAGGTGCAAAATAGATAATGCACAAATCCAGTTGTTAAATTTCAACACTCTTCTCTCAATAATTAATAGAACAAGCAGATAGGAAATCAGTAAGAACACAGACTTCAAAAAGCACTATCCACTTAACTTAGTTGATATTTATAGAACACTTCACTCAAAGACAACAAAATAGATTCTTCTCAAATGCACATGGAACATTTACCAAAGTAGACTATATTCTGAGCAATAAAATAAATCACAAAAAAATTAAAAGATTCAAGTAATATAAAGTCTGTTCTCTAACCACAATGAAATTAAATTAGAAATCAGTAACAGAAAGGTATCTGGAAAATCCCTAATATTTGGAAACCAACTCTAAACACTTTTCAGTAACCCACAGAGCAACAAAGAAATCAAAAGGTAAAGAAAGTATTTTGACCTGAACAAAAGTGAAAACATGACATGTCAGAATTTATGGTAGACCAGTAATGCAGTAATTAGAGCGAAATTGACACCACTAATGGCCTAGCGTGGGAAAGAAGGTCTCAAATCAATAACCTTGTCTTCTGCATTATGAAAGTAGGAAGAAAGGAGCAAACTGTATCCAAAGTAAGCAGAATAAAAAAAATGATAAAGATCAAAGTAGAAATCATGAGACAGAAAACAGAAAAACAGAGAAAAAACAATAAAACCAAAAGGTGGTTTTGTGCAAAGATCAATAAAATTAATAAACCTCTACTTAGACTGCAGGAAAAACTGAGAGAAGACACAATATCAAGCATAAGAGGGGGACATCACTACAACTGTATAGGTATTTTTAGAATGAGGAAGGAAGTATTTCCCAACTTATTTAAGAGGCCAGCATTACCTCCATGACTTCCATTACCAAAACCATTACAGGAGAACTACAGATCAGTGTATCTCATAAGCGCAGATGCAAAAGTTCCAAATAAAGGGGCGCCTGGATGGCTCAGTCAGTTAAGTGCCTTCAGCTCAGTTCATGATCCCAGGGTCCTGGGATTGAGCCCCATGTCAGGCTCCCTGGCTCCCTGTACGGTGGCGGGGGGCCGGGGGGCTGGCTGCCTGCTTCTCCCTCTTCCTCTGCCTCTACCCCTCCCCCTGCTTGTGTTCTCTGTCTTTTTCTCAAATAAATAAACAGAATCTTTTTAAATAAGTTCCAAATAAAATCTTAGCAAATCAAACCCAAAAACATAAAAAAGACCAACTAAGGTTTATCCCAGGAATGCAAGATCGGCTTCACATCTGAAAACCAATCAATGTAACTCATAATAAAAAGCTAAAAATTACGATATTCTCAATAAATGCAGAAAAATCATTTGGCAAAATCCAACATCCATTCCTGATAAAAATATTTAGAATAGAAAGGAACCTCCAGAGATAGACAACAGAAAAAAAAAATAGAAGAAAATTAATAAAACAAAAGCCAGTTGAACTAAACCAAAATTAACAATAGAGAGAATTTCCTAATCTTGATCAATAGTATCCACAACAAACTTACAGTTGAGATTATAATTAATGATGAAAGATTGAATGCTTTTCCCCTAAGAACTAGAATAAGAAAAGATACCTGCTCTCACCATTTCTAGTCAATACTGTGTTGGAAGTTTTAGAGAGTACAATCAGGCATGAAAAAGAAATATTCGAATACAGCCAGACTGGAAAAGAAGAAATAAATCTGTCTTTAATTTGCAGATGACATGATCATACTTCAGGAGTCAGCAAACTACAATCCAAGTCTATGTACCACCTGCTCCTTTTTTTTTTCCCTGCTCTGTTTTTTTGTTGCTGTTGTTTGTTTTGGTAAATAAAATTTCACTGGAACACAGCCACACCCATTTATTAACATATTGTCTATGGGGGCTTTCACTCTAAAATGGCAGAGTTGAGCAATTGTGACAGAGATCTTATGGAAGGAAAATAAACACAACATGCCCAACATCATCAGCCACTAGTGAAATGCAAATTAAAACCGTAAGACACTTGAGGCACCTAACTGGCTCAGTTGGTGGAGCATGCAACTCTCGATCTCGGGGTCCTGAGTTTGAGCCCCACACTGGGTGTAGAGATTACATTTAAATAAATAAATTTTTAAGAAACCAGTAAGATACCACTGCACACCTATTAGAATATCTAAAATTAAAAAGACTGACCATAACAAGTGTTGACAAGAATTTCAAAAACTGGATTTCTCATCTACTGCAGGTGGGAATGTAAAATGGTATCACTACTTTGGAAAATAACTGAGCAGTTTCTTAAAAATTTAAACATAGATTTGGTTCAACCATTCTATTCCCAGATACCTACCAAAGAAAGTGAAATCATATGATCATACAAATACTTGCACACAAATGTTTACAGCAATTTTATTTGTAATAACTAAAAACTGGAAGCAACCCAAATGCCCATGAACAGTGAATAGATATATCAACTGTGGTATTTCCATACAATGGAATACTAATATTCACCAATAAAAAGGAATGGATTATTGATGCACACTTGCACATGGATGAATCTCAAAATAATTATGCTGAGTGAAAGAAGCCAGACAAAAAAAGAATACATATGGTATGACTCCATTTATATAAAATCCTAGGAAATCCAAAGTAGCATGAAATGATAGAAGACAGATAAATGGTTGCCTGGGGAGAGGGCAGATGGGGTGAGATGGAGATGGGGGTGCAGAAGAGGATTTCAAGGGGGCTCTAGAAAACTTCTGGTAGTGCTGATTATGTTCAAATCTTGAGTGTGGTTGTAGTTTCAAGAATTTACAAATATGCCAAACTTATCAAACTGTACACTAAATATGTGCAGTCTATTGTATGTTAATTACACCTCAACTGTTTTCTAAAACATCCACAGTTGTAAAACAGGTTTCTGATGTGTGACCCTGCGACACAGAGATCTGCTGAATAACGATGTAATATCTCTAAACCAGGAATTCCTCAATCCCAAAACTGGGCATAGATATGGAAGCATCCTAATCTTTTCCTTCTGCGAGAATGATAGTGTATAAGAATATAGACCAATATGGTTCCTTGAAGATGATTCTTCATCCCTACTATACGTTTCCTATATCTGTGCTATATACCTGCACTCCACCCCAACACATACCCATCATTTAACTTAACTACAGAAAGATACCAATGAAAATGAAGCAATTTCATTTCTCACTTTGTATGATCCTAAGGGGAAAATGTGCAGGATCAGTAAAATCATAGGAAGGAGCTCGGGTCGCCTGGGTGGCTCAGTCGTTAAGCATCTGCCTTCGGCTCAGATCATGATCCCAGCCAGGGTCCTGGGATCGAGCCCCACATCGGGCTCCCTGCTCAGCAGGAGGCCTGCTTCTACCTCTCCCACTCCCCTGGCTTGTGTTCCTTTTCTCGCTGTGTCTCTCTCTGTCAAGTACATGTGCTATGGTGAGCGCTGTGAATTGTGTAAGACTGTTGAATCACAGACCTGCACCTCTGAAACAAATTAATACATTATATGTTAAAAAAAAAAAAAAAGAAGATAGTAGGAAGGGAAAAATGAAGGGGGGGAAATCAGAGGGGGAGACGAACCATGAGATACTATGGACTCTGAGAAACAAACTGAGGGTTCTAGAAGGGAGGGGGGTGGGGGATAGGTTAGCCTGGTGATGGGTATTTAAGAGGGCACGTACTGAATGGAGCACTGGGTGTTATACGCAAACAATGAATCGTGGAACACTACATCAAAAACTAATGATGTAATGTATGATGATTAACATAACATAATAAAATAAATTAAAAAAAAAGGAAGGAGCTCTTAATTTTTCTTATAGCATGTAATTATCTTCCCCAAACAACCCAGAATTAAGTTTTTGGCCCTGGTTTTGAACTTTAAAATGAGATTTACAATGTATAAGAAAGAAAATGGGAAAGGGGAAATGGTGAAAATCACTCATTAAAAAAGAAACTGGGGCGCCTGGGTGGCTCAGTCGTTAAGCGTCTGCCTTCAGCTCAGGTCATGATCCCAGGGTCCTGGGATCGAGTCCCACATCGGGCTCCCTGCTCAGCAGGAGGCCTGCTTCTCCCTCTCCCACTCCCCCTGCTTGTGTTCCTGCTCTCACTGTCTCTCTCTCTGTCAAATAAATAAAATCTTTAAAAAAAAAAAAAAGAAACTGAAGCTTAGGAAAAAAGTGTTCTCATTCCAGATAAATAATAAAACAGGAATATCCACATTGTTTTTAGGTAATTCCTATAAATGGAGGGTTTCATTTTTAGTTTCTGTAGATCCATAATTTGATACCCACAAACAAAATTTCAGTTATTACAGAACCCCAAAATGTTCACAGCACCCAAACAACCCAGCGATCTGGAGTCTAGCCTCTCCCCCCATAATTCCATGAATTACATTTTTAGAACCAAAGATGACAGTGGGTCTCTAAAAATAGAAAAAATAGCTTGTATGTGAAAACTACCATCTCTTATGGTTAACATTTTTATTACAAGAAAGCAAATTAAAATGAGCTGTAAATTCAAGGTCAGAAATGAAAGTGTAGGTTTCAAGTCAAACTATAATCATAACCTAAACAAGAATACCATGGTGGGTGGGCGCCTGGGTGGCTCAGTTGGTTAAGCGACTGCCTTCGGCTCAGGTCATGATCCTGGAGTCCCGGGATTGAGTCCCGCATCGGGCTCCCAGCTCAGCGGGGAGCCTGCTTCTCCCTCTGACCTTCCTCCTTCGCATGCTCTCTGTCTCTCATTCTCTCTCTCTCAAATAAATAAAATCTTTTTTTTTTTTAAAGATTTTATTTATTTATTTGAGACAGAGAGAATGAGAGAGAGAGAGCACATGAGAGGGGGGAGGGTCAGAGGGAGAAACAGGCTCCCTGCCGAGCAGGGAGCCTGATGCGGGACTCGATCCCAGGACTCCAGGATCATGACCTGAGCCGAAGGCAGTCGCTTAACCAACTGAGCCACCCAGGCGCCCTCAAATAAATAAAATCTTAAAAAAAAAAAAAAAAAGAATACCATGGTGTGTATGTACATTACATAAATTACACGTGCTCATATAGACATGCCTATGTGCCATTACACACATGTTCATGCATGTGCACGCACGCACACACACACACACACACACACACCCCTCTGCAAACATTTTCAGGAGTATTTCCTACATGCCATGTGCCAAGTTCCTTAAAACACTGGACTTTCATTTTCCCAACAACCCTGTGAGATAGAGCCAGTGATTATCCCCGTCACAGATGAGAAGACTTGCAGAGAGGTCACACAGCAACTAAGGTACACTGGGATTTTCTTGGTAAATAAACCTTTCCTATCGTCCTTCTAACTTTCTAAAACCCTAGGTATAAATGTCCTCCTTTGTTTTCCCCATATACTCCCTAGTTGGGAATTTCAAAATCTGTATTATGCTGATCTTATTACTTTCAAAATTTCTTGAAGATTTCTCACAGCCATTGGACATCTACTTTTCAGGGGAATGTCTTAGGATTGTTCATACACAGAAAATAGCAAAAGTACTGTTATTCAAATTGGTAATGTGAGTAAAAGGCTGCTCTTTAGCATCAGTGGGGTTTTTGTTCATTTGTTTTTGTGGGTTTTTTGTTTTTTGTTTTTGTTTTTTGTTGTTTGTTTTTCATTGAAGGGAGCTGATCTTGGAGAGAAACAGAAAATTTTGTTTCGATTTTTTAAAATCAGAACTGCTTTCATGCCTTTGGCAACATTCTATTTCCTTGACTATTTGGAGCCATTAGGAAGAATATTTAGGCCCTAACAGTGGACTGAAGAGACTTTTGGCTCTTGTGTATACTACTGTTTTTCTTGAGTTCTCAAGACCTGTGACCAGCTATTATAAAAAGTTGCCTATTTCTCTCTAATTGTATCAACTTGCACACTGTTAACAATATGTGTATTCAGAATGCCTTCCTAATTCTTTCTGAGCAGGCATTGCCTCTATTTTCTCAGCTTCTCCCCGGCTTCCTTGCATGAGCTCATCTGACAAGGAAATGCAGCTATTCTGTTTGTCCTCTCCACACTGGACCATCTAGGTCAGTGTCCTAACTCATCCCTGATGGTCTCTGAGATATACAACTATTCCAGAAGATTCAATAGTTACTCTTAAGGAATTTTTAGGTAGAATTGATTCCTATTAGGAGGAGACTTGCTGTCACTTGTTATCTTCAAAGCTGGTCCCTTCCCTGAGGCTCTTAATTTTTTGAAAATTTGATGCTATTTCAACTGAAAAAATTAGCAAGACTATTAAAAAACAAGCTGAGGGACACCTGGGTGGCTCAGTCAGTAGAGCATGCAGTTCTTGCTTTCAGCTCAAGTCATGATCTCAGGGTAGGAGACTGAGCCCTGCATCAGGCTCCACGCTTAGCAGGGAGTTTGCTTAAGACTCTCTCTCAGGGCACCTGGGTGGCTCAGTTGGTTAAGCATTTGCCTTCGGCTCAGGTCATGATCCCAGGGTCCTGGGATGGAGCCCCACATCAGGCTCCCTGCTCCACGGGAAGCTGGCTTCTCCCGCTCCCACTCCCCCTTGTGTTCTCTTTCTCTCTCTCTCACTGTGTCTGTCAAATAAATAAATAAAATCTTCAAAAAAAAAAAAAAAGACTCTCTCCCTCTCCTGCTGCCCCTCCCCTCACTCTCTCTCTCCAAAATAAATAAATAAATAAATCTTTAAGAAAAAAAGCACGTTGAGGGGAGATGTTTAAGCAACTGAAAAGTAATTGCAAACAACTTTGGGTAATGATGACTTTCAGTTGTTCTGTATCAGTTAAAATTTGTGCTCTTTTCCCTGTGTACGTGATGGTTCTATTTTTCTCCAATAAAATTTTATTTAAAAAAAATAAGGTACAGGGGAGATGAACTAGCTTGTGGCTCTTACCCACGCTATTGCACTGCCTTGCCTGTCTACATAGAATAAGGGGATGCTAACATGGACATCTTCTGACAAGAAAAGGGGAAGGCTGAAGGATGAAAAATCTGTCATGCTTGAGGCCTAAAGCCACAGACTAGTCTTGGAGAAAGTTTAATATGCTGCTTTCTCTTTCTATGTAACAGGGTGGGGGCTGGAGTGGCCCCATGCTCCTGATTAAATCCCCAGAAAGGTCATAAGGAAAGCACTCTGATCAAGTACAAATTATCTGAACCCCAGTGCCTACATCTTGGTCACCTCTGACTCTCCAATGCCTGGAACAGTAACTGGCATAAATTAGGAGCTCATACATGTTTTTGTTGATGATTTTCAAGAAAGAAATGTTTTACTGACAGGCGCTGAGGAGTAGTAACTGACGGTGTGGGTCCGACACCAGCCCCATCAATCACTATGCTACTTTCCGTACGGCTGTGCTTCAACTGTTCCATCTGTGAGATGTGGGTATCCGTGCCCACCTCATAAGGTAACTGAGATAATTAAACGAGTTACTGCATATAAAGAGCAACTTCTGGCACACAGCAAGTGCTTCATAAAAACTGAAGTGAAGGAGAGTCATGTGATCAGATTTGTTTTTAAGAAGATAAAAGGCAATACTGGTGGCGGACAGAAAATTCTACCAAGCGAACACTGTATCGTCACAAAGACACAAAGAAGGTGACCATATTTTCCAGTGTAGTTAGGACACTTTCTGATATTAAAGCAAAATATTAACAGCAGAAATGTTTTAGCTAAACCCAACAGAAATTTAAAATGGAACAGGATTAAAATCTAGATATCCTGACTCATAATCCAGTGTTCTCTCCACTAGGAAGTAGTATCCTTACCCAAGTCACTTCCTTGCTACCCCTCTTTTAACAAATATTCTGGTCTTCATAAATCAAATGGTTCTGCTTAGAGTTAAATGGCTGTCCCCCTTGAAAATACTCTGTGGTTCCCAGAGCACACTACTTAATATATAGAGAACTGGGATGAAAATCCGCATTTAAATGACAGCGCCACCTCATCGATGCCACATTAACTTGCCATTACCACTGCAAAATAGATGTTAAGTTCATAAGCCAAATACCACTGTTAAATTGCTCTTGGTTGTTTTGTTTAAAGGCGAGAAAAAGAAGAAATTTCAGTGTTAATACTCTTATCCCATGTTGCGTGTTTATAACAGGGGTGATATCTCCTTGAATTTTGAGTAGCACCAAGCACAGCACCACGCATCCTGGTTGACCGCTTACACTGAGCAGTACATTCTAAGAGGTAAAATATCTGTGTGACTTCAGAAAATTAATTTTAGGTTTGGTTCGCTCATTCTTTTGCTCAACAAATATTTATTTTAAAACTAAGTATTTAATAAGAAGTAGTATAATATAATGGTTAAGAGTTCATACTCTAGAATGCCTGGGTTTGAATTCTGTCTCCAGCTGCTTACTAGGTATTTGCAACTTCAGTCTTACTCAACTTCTGTTTTCTTATCCATAAAATGGGAATAAATTACAATACCGCCCTCTTAAGGTTGTACGAATTAAATAAGGTAGCATATGTACTTAGTACAGTACTTAACACATAAAAGGCATTGAATCCATTTTAGCCATTATTACGACTATATTAAAGAACCACTTTCTAAGGTGTTGGGGTTTCAGTGGTGTACAAACCAAGACTTCCCTCAAGGAGGTCACTATCAATTGAGAAATGAAACTCAGATGAATAAATAAAGACTGGGACCTCTAAAATGGTCCTAAAAGAATGGGAGTCTAATTATGATTTTTTAAATTCTGCTATCACCCATTCAATTTTTAGCTCCCCAAGGGATCTTCCTTACCATCTGGGCCATCAATTCAAATGGGTTTGAAAAGCACTCATAATTTTCCTACATCACACCTCCTCCTCAACAAGAAAGGTTCTGTGGGTGGAAAACAGCAAAGAACACTGGATGTTATGCAGAAAGCAATCACTCTTCAGAGGACATAAGGGCCCTATAGAATTAAGAGTCACAGAAAATTGTCCAGATCAGAAAGAAGTGATCAACTCATTCAAGATTCAGAGAAAGGTACTAGTAAAAAGGGGGGAAAGGGAATGCACGTCGAAGTATTCTTCTAAACAGAAATATAACTTCGAGAACAGTTTATCTAATCAGTTACATTATATTACAAATGACAGATATGTCTCATCCTCCACCACTACCTCCAGACAGAGAATCAGATGGTGAGAGAGAAAAGGATTCAAACAGACTCCTCATTATGTATGTACCCTCAAATCCCCTTTTAAGTAGGAGGGAGTGGGTAAGAAAAAAGAAAAATCTAGAAAATGGAAATATATTCTAATAAAACTGTTGGTATAATTCTGAAACCTGTTCCTGGGCTTGCCTTTCCCAGCCAGGTGCCTCTTTCATCTTACACCTTACCTCATCTCATTCCTCCCCTGTGCAGCATAAGTGCACTTAAATGGAGACCTTGTGGAGACTGAACCCAAAGGTATGTCTCTAATGGTGAAATATCAGTGGGATAGATACTCTGGGAGAAGGAGAGTATTTACTGAGCTATCCTTCACATACATCAGCAAGTAGGGAGCTCCACCATGTCCAGCTCAGAAAGCTGGCTCGGAATTCAGTTAGGAAGAGCAGTATGTCATAAAAATCAGGATGAGAGGGGCACCTGGGTGGCTCAGTTGGTTAAGCATCTGCCTTCAGCTCAGGTCATGATCTCAGGGTCCTGGGACCTAGCCCCATGTCAGGCTCTCTGCTCAGCGGGGAGTCTGCTTCTCTCTCTCACTCTCCCTCAGTGTTCTGCCCCCAGCTCTCAAGTAAATAAATAAAATCTTTAAAAAAATAAAAAGTATCAGGCTGAGAAAAATGAAAGATAAAGTATTGCTATTTGCCTAATTCACAGTTTAGTGTATTTTGACAATGCCCTTGGTATTAGGCAACAAAGGATTTCTTCTGCCACTTTAGCTATCTTGTTAGAGATAACCCTAACACGTAGGAAAGATGGCTGACCCAACTAAAAAGAGAATGCACATCTGTCTATCTGGCCTACCTGTGAGGAAGCATTTCAGCCTCAGGGATGACTGGTTCTAACTTTAGGTACACAGGAAAAGCAAAATCTTGCCCAGATAGAAATAGTTTACTGTTTCTCCTAACCCATTAAAGCTAATTTTGCAAATCTCAAATATCTCACACAAACCTTCTAATGGGTTTTATCTGGCTTTGGTCATTGTGATTTTTGTAAGAACTAGCTTCAGTTCATAAACAGACTTCTTTTAAAACAGATTTTCGTCAACTTGGGATTGCTATTATTTTCCTCTTTGCAGTTGGACTTTTGTGTCCACACTCTCCTTAAAAAGCAGCCCGTATGCAGCTGAAGCTTCTGCATATGCATGATGTTCTATGCATGCATGGTGTGAGTGTAGTAAAAGGAATGGCCAGCTTGGTCTTCTCCACAACTATAGTATTTCTCCTAGAGGACAGGGCCTTCGTCATGCTTTAGCACAATGCCCTGCGTGTACAGCAGGTACTCAATAAATACTCACTAGACCCAGGGGATGGATCTGATCAAGATTTTTTGGGAATGAAGGGAAATGTTGAGGGAGATGTTTCCTGTGTGTCCCATAAGGTATATAGCTTTGTCAGAGACTGGAAGTGATTAGAAAAAACTAACACAGTCATCACAACTGAGCAAGCACTAAATTTTCATAACTCAAGGGCTACAGCCCTTAATAATGGCATGAACTCAGCATCTTTTCTCTCCCACAAGATGCCCTGAATTCTAGAAGAGAGTGAATGGGTTTATACATAGAGGTAGGACAAGGGGATGAAGGGGAAGTGTCAGAGATATGACTTAGTTAACTAACAGTGAGTATTACATTTCTATATTTTATGTTTTACCATAAAATCAAGTGAATTTTATATTATTCACCATAATAATATATCCATGTGTTTCCAAATAATAAATCTTCCCCCATATCCTGGAGTAACATTCAAATGTATGTTTTATATATATATATATGTCAAATATCCAAATGTAACTCCCAGGTGGAGGTTACCAAGTGTGGGAAACACAACACAGATAGACCTCAAGTCAGAACTGAGTTTATCTGGTTAGTTTATCCAGCCAGCTTGTAAAGTGCAGAGGGAACAGTATGTGGGAAGTTAAAGTGGGACAGGTGTGGGGTGTGGATGTCCAACAACTCCTGGGCTGAGCCCTATGGGACACTCCAGGGGAGCAGCCAACTAGAGAATGCAGCAAGGCCCCTGTAGAACTGGGGAAGAGACAGTGACAGAAGGAAAGGGCAGGGAGGATAGCAGGTTTCCAGACCCTTACATGTCCTGCATAACTGGCTGTTAAAGAGCGTGCAGGATGGGATTAAGCTGATCACTTTCTCAGTCTGGTTTACAAGTCTTGTGCCTCAGGTCCTTTTGAAAACCTCTTACTTTGCCTTTGATTCTTAGTGCGTTTGAGGTCAGTAGTAAGGAGCTGAGCCTTGGTGCAGGAGCCTGGGCCTTACTCATTAATAAGCCTTTATTGGGTGTCCACCATGTGAAGATCATTACCAGGTATTACTGCTTTGTTTTTTTTTTTTTAAAGATTTTTATTTATTTATTCATGAGAGACAGAG
Source organism: Mirounga leonina (assembly GCF_011800145.1). Lineage (NCBI taxonomy): Eukaryota > Metazoa > Chordata > Mammalia > Carnivora > Phocidae > Mirounga > Mirounga leonina. Next base: position 28,798,363 of record NW_023270387.1, on the reverse strand, counting down.
AGACAGGCAGAGGGAGAAGCAGGCTCCCAAGGAGCAGAGAGCCCGATGCGGGACTCGATCCCAGGACCCTGGGATCATGACCTGAGCCGAAGGCAGACACTTAACCATCTGAGCCACCCAGGCGCCCCACTGCTTTGTTTTTAAGTGGATCCAAATTCTCTTTACTTTGTCTTCTCACATAAAATACAGGATTCATATTTTTTTTAATTTTTACAGTTTAATTGAAGTATGCTTTACAATATTATTTTAGTTTCTGGTATACAATATAATGATCAAAGAATTCTATACATTTTTCAATGCTCATCATGATAAGTGTACTCTTAATCCCCTTTATCTATTCTATTTCACTTATCACTGCATGGACTATCCCTCTGGCAACCACCAGTTTGTTCTCCATATTTAAGAGTCTGGGTTTTTTCTGTTTTCTTCATTTGTTTTGTTTCTAAAATTCCACATATGAGTGAAACCATACTGTATTTGGTCCTTCTCTGTCTGAATTATTTCATTTAGCATATACCCTCTGGGTTCATCCATGTTGCTGCAAATAGCAAGATCTCATTCCTTTCTGTGACTAATATTCCATTGTAGATATACTACATCTTCTTTATTCATTCTTCTATCCATGGACACTTGGGCTGCTTCCATATCTTGGCTATTGTAAATATTCCTGCAGTAAACATAGGGTGCATATTCCTTTTTGAATTAATGTTTTCATTTTCTCTGGTCAAATACCCAGTAGTAGAGTTACTGGATCATATGGTAATTCTATTTTTAATTTTTCAAGGAAACTACATACTATTTTCCATAGTGGCTGCACCAATATACATGCCCACCAACAGTGTACAAGGGTTCCTATTCCTCCACATCTTAGTCAACACTTATTTTTTCTCTTTGACTTTAACCATTCTGACTGGTGTGAGGTGATGTATCATCGTGGTTGTGAACTGCATTTCCATGATGATGAGTGATGAACATCTATCTTCTCATGTGTCTGTTGTCCTTCTCTCTGTCTTCGTTTGAAAAGTGTCTATTCAGATCCTATGTCCATTTTTTAATTGGATTAATTGGTTTTTTGGTGTTGAGTTATATAAATTTTGGATATTAACCCCTTATTGGATATATCATTTGCAAATATCTTCTCCCATTCAGTAGGTTGCCTTGTTTTGTTGATGGCTTCCTTCCCTGTTCCAAAGTTTATTTTGATGTAGTCCCAGTACTTTAACTTTGCTTTTGTTTCCCTTGCCTAAGAAGGAAATAAGAAGACATATCTAGAAAGATGTTTCTACAGCTGATGTCAAAGAAATTACTGCCTATATTATTTTCTAGGAGTTTTATGGTTTCAGGTCTCTCCATTTAGATCTTTAACCCATTCTGAGTTTATTTTTGTCTATGCTTCAAGCAAGTGGTCCAGCTTCATTCTTTTGCATGTTGCAGTCCAGTTTTCCCAGTGCTATTTGTTGAAGAGACTGTCTTTGTGTATTATTGCCAAATGTATATTATTGCCTCCACTGTCATAGATTAATTGACTATATATGCATGGGTTTATTTTTGGACTCTCTATTCTGATCCATTGATTTATGTGTCTATTTTTGTGTAATACCTTACTATTTGGATTACTACAGCTCTGTAGTAGGTCTTGAAATCTGGGATTGTGATACTTCTAGCTTTGTTCTTCTTTCTCAAGATCACATTGGCTATTCAAGGTCTTTTGTGGTTCTATACAAATTTGAGGATTACTGTTCTACTTCTGTAAAAAATGCTGTTGCTATTTTATTAGGGACTGTATTCAATCTGTAGATCGGTTAGTATGGACTTATTTTAACAATTGGTTCTTCAAATCCATGAGCATGGAATATCTTTCCTCTTGTTTGTGTCATCTTCAGTTTCTTTCATTGATGTTTTATAGTTTTCAGAGTACAGATCGTTCATCTTCTTAGTTAAGTTTATTCCTATTAATTTCATTATTTTTAGTGCAATTGTAAATGGGATTGTTTTCTTCATTTCTCTCTCTGCTACTTCACTATTATTGTAAAGAAATGCAACATATTTCTGCATATTAATTTTATATCCTGTGACTTCACATTTATCAGTTCCAATAGTTTTTGGTGGAGACTTTAGGGTTTTCTATACATGGTATCACGTCACCTGCAAACAGTGAAAGTTTTACTTCTTCCTTACCAATTTGGATGTTTTCTCTCTCTCTCTCTTTTTTTTTAAAGATTTTATTTATTTATTTGAGAGAGAAAGCACATGAGACAGGGGAGGGTCAGAGGGAGAAGCAGACTCCCTGCTGAGCAGGCAGCCTGATGCGGGACTCGATCCAGAGACTCCAGGATCATGACCTGAGCCGAAGGCAGTCGCTTAACCAACTGAGCCACCCAGGCGCCTTCTCTCTTTTTTTAAAGTTTTTATTTAAATCCTAGTTAACATATAGTGTCCTGTTAGTTTTAGGTGTACAATTTAGTGATTTAACACTTACATACAACATATAGCTCATCACAAGTGCACTCCTTAATCCCCATCACAAATTTATCCCACCCACCCCCATCTCCCCTCTGGTAACCATCAGTTTGTTCGCTATAGTAAAGAGTCTGTTTCTTGATTTTCCTCTTTTTTTTCCAATGATTTATTGTTTTGTTTCTTAAATTCCACATATGAGTCAAATCATATGGTATTTCTCTCTCTCTGGCTGACTTATTTTGCCTAACATTATACTCTCTAGCTCCATCCATGTCATTGCAAATAGCAAGATTCCATTCTTTTTATGGCTGAGTAATATTCCATTGTATAGATACCACTTCTTCATTATCCATTCATCAGTCATGCACATTTGGGCTTTTTTCATAATTTAACTATTGTAGATAATGCTGCTATAAACATCAAGGAGCACATAACCCTTCAAGTCAGTATTTTGTATTCTTTGGGTAAATACCTAGTAGTGCAACTGCTGGATCATAAGGTAGTTCTATTTTTAACTTTCCGAGGAACCTTCATACTGGTAAGAGAGTTCTCCACATCCTTGACAACACCTATTGTTTCTTGTGCTGTTAATTTTAGCTATTCTACAGTGTGAGATGGTGTTGCACTGTAATTCTGATTTGCATTTCCCTGATGATGAGTTATGTTGAGCATCTTTTCATGTGTCTGTTGGCCATCTGCATGTCTTCTTTGGAAAAATGTCTATTCATGTCTTCTGCCCATTTTTTAATTGGATTGTTTTTTGTTTTTTGAGTTTTAGAAGTTCTTTATAGATTTTAGATACCTTTATCAGATATGTCATTTGCAAATATCTTCTCCCATTCCATAGGCTGCCTTTTAGTCTTGTTGCTTCCTTCATTGTGCAGAAGCTTTTTATTTTGATGTAGTCCCAATACTTTATTTTTGCATTTATTTCCCTTGCCTCAGGAGACCTATCTAGAAAGAAGTTGCTAAAGCCAATGTCAAAGAGGTTACTACCTGTGTTCTCCTCTAGGATTTTTATGGTTTCAGGTCTCACATTTAGGTCTTTCATCCATTTTGAAATTATTTTTGTGTATGGTAGAAGAAAGTGGTCCAGTTTCATTCTTTTGCATGTTGCCGTCCAGTTTTCCCAACACCCATTGTTGAAGAGGCTGTCTTTTTTCCATTGGATATTCTTTCCTGCTTTGTCAAAGATCAATTGCCCATATACTTATGGGTTCATTTCTGGGTTTTCTATTCTGTTTCACTGATCAAGGTGTCTATTTTTGTGCCAGTACCATATTGTCTTGATCACTACCACTTTGTAATATAACTTAAAGTCAGGAATTCTGATGCCTCCAGCTTTATCTTTTTCAAAATTGCTTTGGCTATTTGGGGTCTTTCGCAGTTCCATACAAATTTTAGGATTGTTTATTCTAGCTCTGTGAAAATACTGGTAGTACTTTGATAGGGATTGCATTAAATGTGTAGATTATATTGGGTAATAGAGACATTTAAACAATATTTGTTCTTCTAATCCATGAGCATGGAATGTTTTTCCATTTCTTTGTGTCATCTTCAATTTCTTTCATCAGTATTTTATAGTTTTCAGAGTACAGATCTTTTACCTCTTTGGTTAGGTTTATTCCTAGGTATCTTATGGTTTTTGGTACAATTGTAAATGGGATAGGTTCCTTGATTTCTTTTTCTGTTGCTTCATTATTGGTGTAGAGAAGTGCAATAAATTTCTGTACAGATTTTGTATCCCACAAGTTTATTGAATTCATGTATGAGTTCTAGCAATTTTTTGGTGGAGTCTTTCTGGTTTTCTATATTGAGTATCATATCATCTGCAAATAGTTTGACTTCTTCCTTGCCAATGTGGATGCCTTTATTTCTTTTTGTTGTCTGATTCCTGAGGCTAGGACTTCCAGTATTATGTTAAATAACAGTGGTGAGAGTGGACATTGCTGTCTTCTTCCTGACCGTAAGGGAAAAGCTCTGTTTTACCCCATTGAGGATGATGTTAGCTCTGGGTTTTTTGTACATATGTTGAGGTATGTTCCCTCAAAACCTACTTTATTGAGGGTTTTTATCATGAATGGATGTTATACTTTGTCAAATGCTTTTTCTGCATCTATTGAAAGGATCATATGGTTCTTATCCTTTCGTTTATTAATGTGGTGTATCACATTGATGGATTTGTGAATACTGAACCACCTCTGCAGCCCAGGAATAAAACCCATTTGATTGTGGTGAATGTTTCTTTTAATGTACTGTTGGATTCAGTTTGCTAGTATTTTACTGAGGATTTCTGCATCCATGTTCATTAGGGATACTGGCCTGTAGTTTTGTTTTTTAGTGGAGTCTTTATCTGGTTTTGGTATCAGGCCTCATAGAACAAATTTGGAAGTCTTCCTTCCTTTTCCATTTTTTGGAATAGTTTGAGAATAGGAATTAACTCTTCTTTCAATGTTTGGTGGAATTTGCCTATGAAACCATCTGGCACTGGACTTTTGTTTGTTGGGAGATTTTTTTTGATTACTAATTCAATTTCTTTGATGGTTTCCATTTATTCAAGCTTTCTATTTCTTACAGTATCAGTTTTGGCAGTTTATGTGTTTCTAGGAATTTATCCATTTCTTCCAGGTTGTCCAATTTGTTAGCATATAGTTTTTCACAATATTCTCTTATAACTGTATTTCTGTAGTGTTGGGTTGTTATTTCTCCTCTCTCACTTGTGATTTCATTTATTTGGGTCCTTTCTCTTTTCTTTTTGACAAGTGCGGCAAGGGGTTTATCAATTTTATTAATTTTTTCAAAGAACCAGCTCCTGGTTTCTTTGATCTGTTCTGGTTTTTTTAGTTTCAATATCATTTATTTTTGCTCTAATCTTTATTATTTTCCTTCTTCTGCTGGCTTTAGGCTTCATTTGTCCTTCTTTTACTAGATCCTTTTAAGTGTAAAGTTAGGTTTTGGAGATTTTTCTTGCCTCCTAAGGTAGGCCCTGTATTGCTATATACTTCTCCCTTAGGACCGCTTTTGATGCATGGCAAAGGTTTTGGACTTCCGTGTTTTTTCATTTTCATTTGTTGCCACGTATTTTTTTTTCTTCTTCTTTAATTTCCTGGCTGACCCATGCATTCTTTAGTAAAATGTTCTTTAACCTCCATGTATTTGTGGTCTTTTCTAATTTTTTTTTTTTTTTGTAGTTGACTTAAGTTTCATAGCGTTGTGGTCAGAAAATATGCATGGTATGATCTCAATCTTTTTGTACTTATTGAGGCCTGATTTGTGACCTAGTATGTGTCCTGGAGAATGTCCCATGTGCACTTGAAAAGAATGTGTATTCTGTTGCTTTAGGATGGAATGTTCTGAATATATCTGTCAAGTCCATCTGGTTCAGTGTGTCATTCAAAGCCATTGTTTCCTTGTTGATTTTCTGCTTAGATGATCTATACATTGATGTAAGTGCAGTGTTAAAGTCCCCTACTATTATTGTATTATTATCAATGAGTTCCTTTATGTTTGTTATTTATTTTATTTAAGATTTTATTTATTTGAGAGAAAGAGAGAGAGAACACAAGCAGTGGAGGGGCAGAGGGAGAGGGAGAAGTAGGCTCCTGGCTGAGCAGCGAACCCAATACGAGACTCGATTCCAGGACCCCAGGATCATGACCTGAGCCAAAGGCAGAATGCTTAACCAACTAAGTCCCCAAGATACCCCCCTTTATGTTTGTTATTAATTGTTTTATATATCTGGATGCTCATAGGTTCTGTATATAAATATTCACAATTGTTAGATCTTCTTGGTGGATTTGTCCCCTTTATTATGATATAGTGCCTTTCTTCATCTCTTTTTAGTCTTTGGTTTAAGGTCTAATTTGTCCAATTTAAGTATTGCTACTCTGGCTTTCTTTTGGCATCCATTTGCATGATAAATGTTTCTCCATCTCTTCATGTTCAATCTGGTGTCTTCAGATCTAAAATGAGTGTTTTTGTAGGCAGCATATAGATGGGTCTTACTTTTTTGTACATTCTAACACCCTATATATTTTGATTGGAGCACTGAGTCTATTTACATTCAGAGTAATTATTGATAGATATGTGCTTAGTGCCATTTTACTACTTGTTTTGTTGCTGTTCCTGTTGATTTTCTCTGTTCCTTTCTTATTTTTGTCACTTTTGGTCTTCTTGTCCACTCAAAGAGTCCCCTTTAATATTTCTTGCAGGGCTAATTTAGTGGTCATGAACTTCAGTTTTTGTTTGTCTGGGAAACTCTTTACCTCTCCTTCTATTCTGAATGATAGTCTGGCTGGATACAGTATTCTTGGATACAGATTTTTCATATTCAGCATTTTGAATATATCATGCCACTCCCCTCTGGCTTGCCAAGTTTTGTTGAGAAATTTCCAGGTAGCCTTATGGGTCTTCCTTTTAAGTTAAGGACTTCTTTTGTCTTGCTGCTTTTTAAGACTTTTTCTTTACCACCATATTTTGCAAATTCAATCACAGTATGTCTTGGTGTGGGCCTGCTTCTGTTGATTTTGACAGGAGTTCTCTGTGCCTCCTAGACCTAGGTGTCTGTTTCCTTCCCCAGATTAGGGAAGTTTTCAGCTATTATTCCCACAAATAAACTTTCTGCCCCCTTTTTTCTCTTTTTCTTCTGGGATTCCTATAGTACAAATGTTATTACATTTGATGGAGTCACTGAGTTCCCTCAGTCTAGTCTCCTGTTCTGTAATTCTTTCTCTCTTTTGTTCACCTTTATTATTTTCCATTACTTTGTCTTCTTCTGTTTTTCTTTTTAATTACTTTGTCTTCCATATCACTTATTTAATCCTCTGCTTCTTTTGGCTTTGTGTTCATTGCAGCAAGCCTATTTCCAATCTCAGTTATAGCATTTTTCATTTCTGATTCTTTATCTCTTTCATCTCTGTCTTAAGGGTCTCTCTGAAGTCTTCAGTTCTTTTCTCAAGCCCAGAGAGTGTCCTTATGTTTGTTGCTTTAAATTCTCCATTGGCCATGTTACTCATATCTGTCTCATTTAGGTCTCTGGCTATGACCTTATGTTGTTCCTTCATTTGGGACGAATTCCTCCAACTTGGTATTTTGTCTAAGTCCTTGTCTTCTTCTGAGTATTAGAAAAGCCTATTATTTTTACTGCTCCTGAGTAATATTATGAAGAAGCGGTCATATAATGTCCAGGGTCTAACTCTTCAGGGATGGTCTCTGGTATGTGCTTCATGAGCACTGCCTGCTGTGTCTTGGCTGCTCTATCCTTTAGGACAGTCATCGACAGAGGCTCACCTTGCCTGCAGTGGGCAGTGTTTGGTCCTTGGCCAGAATGCACCAGTTTTAACTAGGTGTGCTCTGGTCTGCTTGTTAAATGAGACCTGATACTGCTTTGACTAGAACTGAAGCCCTGCAGAACTCTGGTTGGGGGACATGGTGTGGACAAGGATTTCTGCTGGTCTTCTGGAGAAGGGGCCTGCTGCTCAGGGACTAAGGCAATCTTGACCAAGACGGGCAGTCCTGCCAGAGCATAAGAGTGTAGGACTTGGTGTAAGTAGGTTAGGCAGTCAGTGTTGTTGCTGCACTGCTTATTGCAGGTCGCTCTGTATTCATGCTGAGGGGTAGGAGAGGGAAATGGTGCAGCTGGCTCCTTTGTTCCTGGAGAGGCATCTCCCTGATTGCTGTCTCTCAGGGCAGTACTCCGAGAAGAGCGAATAATCTCCCCCATGTGTGACCTAGGCGTTTTCCAGATATTACTTCCATACTGACCACCTCCAGGTTGTTTGCCTGCCTTCTCTTCAGGAGCAGTGCAGTGCCCTCAGGGCTCTAACCCAGCAAAGCCCACTGACTTTTAAAATTCCAGTATTTGTGCCCTGATGGTTGCAAGAACTCATGAAAATCAGCTCGTCTCATTTTCCCAGCCAATGGCTTTGGGAAAATGTTCTCCCTGTGCCTTCTCTTGTGTGCTCCTCTCTTCCTCTTCCCCCCACCCCTCACCTTTCTGTACAACCATGGCTCCTTCCCCTCCACAGCACCTGCAATCTGTTTCTCCCCTAAACCAAAACTCTGCACTTCTTACCTTCTTTGATGTGGATCCTTCTCTCCCTTTAGTTGTGGAGTTTGTTCTGTCAGTTTTCAGGTTGATTTCTGGGGTATTTAGAATGATTTGATAGTTATCTAGTTGTGTTCGAGGGAAGAGGAAAGCTTAGGGTCCTCCTGCTCTGCCACCATCTAAGCTCCTCCCCGAATGCCTTTTATTTCTTTTTCTTGTCTGATTGCTTTGGCTAAGAATTCCACCACTACACTGTATAGAAGTGGTGAAAGTGGACATCTGATTTTGTTCCTGATGTTAAACGAAAAGCTCTCAGTTTTCACCATTGAGTGTGATGTTAACTGTGAGTTTTTCTTATATGGTTTTTATTATGTTGAGGTATGTTCCCTCTAAGAGGGATTTGCTGAGAGGGCAATATCAATCTTACGGTGCCAAGAAAGCATATACATGGAAAAAAGAAAATTAAGAATAGATTTTAAAATGTAAAAAACCTAAAGATCACTCCTTAAAAGTACTTTCCATAATTTTGGGGATAAGGTGGCATCTTATAAAAAGAAATCAAGAAAACATTATCCTGAAAATAAACACTGTTAGGTCAGATATATAGCATATGTTATTTAAAGTAAAATACAGTTTTATATATATATTTTAAAAATTTTATTTATCTATTTGACAGAGAGAGAGAGAGAGAGAGAGAGCACACACAAGCAGGTGTGAAGTAAAACAAGAACTGTAAAAGCATTTAAGGTTTGTCTCCACATACAAAACCATTGTACCAATCCAGAGACCCAGAACTTCTGGATGGAACTGAATGGACCCAGAAGATCAGGGAATAAGGATCCTTTTCTATTTATACTCAACTCAGAGCTCACTCCAGCAAAAGCAGCTCATTGTATAAATAAATGGCTTCTAAAAGCCAGATGATGTTAATGGTTGCATTTGAGTCCAGCAAAGAAAAGATGATTCATTTGCTGTGTGTTAAATTTTAGACTTATGTTGAACAAATGTGACAGATGAAAACTTCAACAGAAAAAGAGAAAAGAAGCCAACCTGCTTTCCCACTTGTTAAAATTAGGTTTTATAACAAAATAGTCCAAATATAAGTGGGAAAATATACTATTTGGAATATCTTCTAAATATCTCTTTGTATATACAAACACAGAAAACCCCTATTTCTCTGTTGGTACAAGAAGACTATTTTATTACTTTTATTTATTTTATTTATTTATTAAGTAGGCATGGAGACCAATGCTGGGCTTGAACTCACAACCCTGAGATTCAGACCTGAGCTGAGATCAAGAGTCTGATGCTTAACAATTTGAGCTACCCAGGCGCCCCAAGAAGACTATTTTTAAAAATTCTGTCCTAATATAAAATCAGGCAAACTGAATTAAATAATTAAATAGACAGTAAGTCTACTGACATACTGAGTCGTGACTGCTATTAACTTACTACATGGCCATATACTTAAATAGCAGCAATTCTTTCTCAGGAAGAAACTCAGTATATCAAATATTTTGAATATCAGGGTCTGAGATTAAAACTCAGGTTTCTGGTGTGCCTGGCTGGCTCAGTTGGTAGAGCATGCAACTCTTGATCTCAGGGCTGTGAGTTCGAGCCCCCCTCCCCCTGGTTGGGTGTAGAGATTACTTAAAAATAAAATCTTAAAATACATAAATACTTGAGTTTCCAAATGCTTATGTCCTTGACTTGCAACCACTCAGTCTATACTATACATTCTACAGCAACCTAACCCAGCTTGCCTCAAAAGCTAACATGCATACAAGCCACCCGGCTTTGGTTAAATGAAGATTCTGATTCACTACTCTGGAATTAAGCCTGACATTTTTTTATAAGCCTGTCCCTTTATTTTATTTTATTTTATTTTATTTTATTTTAATTATTTTTGGGGGGGAGGGGAACCTGTCCCTTTTTATAAGCTATTGGTCTACAAACCATACCCTGAGCAGCAAGGCCCTAACCCACATATCCAAATGGTTAATCAAGGTTAAAATATCACAGTGCTCCTATCAGGTGCTGCTGTTGCTAGGAGTTTATCTACTGGAAAACATTTTGACAGCAATGGTGCCCCTATTTCTTCCTCCTCCAATTCAGTGATGAAGTCAGTCCTTTGTGTTCTGGGGACCCTGGGGACACTTGTAATCTCACCCCACTAATCTTCTCCCTCTTATATTATCTTAGGAATTTAGTTGTAGGTGAAAAGACCCACCTGGATGATGATCATGATTTTTGTGAGTCGGGGTGAGGGCTGCAAATGGCTGAAGCTCCACTCAGATCTTGCTACTCTGAAAAACAAACTCCTTCCCTTCCCCGCCCCCCCCCCAGGATGCTACCAAGAGCATCCTGAAGCAGAAGTTTCACTGTTGTGGGTTGCTTGATCTTGGAACATGGACTAAAAAGGATCAGGGGAGAAGTTTGTGAGCCTGTGGAAGAAGAGGTTCCTGACTCTACTTATATAATTCCAAATTAGTAGGGAGCAGCTGGTGACTGCCATTCTCAGCAGTCACTTCCCACCCCTGATGCCTAACAAGGTTGACTCTGAACCCATTTGCCTTGGTCAAAAAGAGCAGTGCTTCCAGGAAGCATATTTAGGGATCTTAATATATTTATCAGCTCCTAGAAAAAAGAATCCAGTATTAGACTTTCAGACACCCACTACCAAGCATATATTTTAACAAAGGTATTATGTTTGACAGAAGGGGATTGTGCTCATTCATTCATTTATTCAATATGGACTGAATGTTACTGAGCACCTACCACATTCTGTATTGGGTAGTAGAGATAGAATGAACAATTCCTACTCTCATGAACCTTGCATTCTAACAATACATTACTTAACCAGTATACAACATTCTAATTCTACATACATTATTAACTGTAATTGCAATAAAGGCTATAAAGAAAAGTACAGGGGACTATGAAAGCATATAGCAGGAGGTACTAATCCCAAGAATTGGGGAAAGCTTCCCTAAAGAAATGACACTTAGGATTGAATCTGATGGGTAAGTAAATTCAACCCTGCAAAAAATGGCCAAAGTATATATTACATGCACTGGGAAACATGTGCAGTCTTTCTGAGCGGCTGTGAGAAAGTAAAAGCCAAGGAAGCTAACTATAGTTATAGTTATAGATATATATAGATACCAGCTATTCTGACCACTGTGAGGTGATATATCATCATGGTTGTGATTTGCATTTCCCTGATAATTAGTGATGCTGAGCATCTCTTCAAATGTTTTCTAGTCATCTCTATATCTTCTTTGGAAAAAATGCCTATGCAGGTCCTCTGCCCATTTTTTAATCAGATTATTTGTTTTTTGATGTTGAGTTGTAAGAGCTCTCTATATATTTTGGATACTGATCCCTTATCAGATATATCATTTGCAAAGGGGCAGAATACAAAAGGATATTTAAAGTATGGACTCAATTATTTCTAAAATGTAGAGAAAAATGACAAATACATAAAAATGGTAAATTGTTGCCAACACTGCCCCAATAAGATTGTGAATAGTTATTTTTCTTATGTATACTTTTTAAACTTTTTAAACTTACCAAATTTTACTTCTTACATTTAAAAAAAAAAAAAGTCCAGATCCCCAAATACAACATGGTAGTGGCTCCCTTCTCCCCTTGCCTAATGTGACCTTTCCACCATACACACATTTACCTACAGGATACATCCTCCACTCCAGACCTAGTCTTTGACCGTCAATCCTACTTTTAACTGCCCTTCAGTACTAGGCCAATCCATAGTGGCTAGTGTTAGTTCATTTTCTAGTGGAAAATACCACTAAGAATACTGATACCCAGTGAGAAGAATGATATCTGTAAGAATCTTATTAGCTAACCAATACTTAAGCTTAGGATAGTTTATAATGTACTTGGAGGAATGGAAAAACAGCAAGTAAATATAACCATGGCACATATTTACACTTAATGTCTAATGGCTCTTATTCTATAGTTTGTCTTAGTCTGCAAAACTGTAAGTTTGGACTTCAAGCACTTTCATATTGTGAACTTTTACATGTTCAGAATATTACATAACAACCCAATTGTAACTAAGTTCAAAGATTTCAATAGATTAAAAAAGCATCTTCAAAGCTCAGTGTCTAAGGTTTTCAACATTGCAGGGGTCTGGAATTTTCAAAAGATATATAGCTGTGCTGCACAGCTATCAGAGAAAAGATTCTGTTAATGAGACCATAAGAAATCCAAAGATGTCCTCAGCACAGAGGTTGAGAGCATTCCAGAATCCAGATGTTCAGAGGATTCACCCTAACTTTAAAGGAAAGTGTTTATTTACAAGCTCTCCTACCCAAGTTTTTCTGACAACAAATTTTACCCAATTTGCTCTTTCTTATCTGGTTTTCCTTTTTTTGTCTTCCCCATATGTCCCCAAGCCAAACCTGAATTTCTATATACTGAAAACCCAAGATATGATGATAAACTGAAACATCAGATATAGAATTAAACTAAACAAAATTTACTAAGTGCTACTATGTTTCCAAACTTACTGTTTATTAAAAACCATATAACTTGGAAATACATAAAGAATGGAAGATACAAAACAGTTCAGTTCTTAAACAGTTCTTAAACATATCACAGTGATTTCATTGTGATCCACAGCCACTAGATTCCAGAGATACATCTTCTAGAGACTCTCCACTAAAACCGAATTCACTACTTTTCAATATCCAACACATCATATCCAACTTAAACTCACCTGTATGATTTATAATGCAAATTGAAACCTTCCAAATCAGCCATTCCAAATGCTCTTATTAAAATAGTGTTGCTCAAGCATTTTTTACAGAAGTATAGCTGACATACAATATTAGTTTCAGGTGTACAACGTGGTAATCTGAAGATTTTACAATGCTCACCACTGTAAGTGAAATAACGATCTGTCACCATACAAAGTTGTTACAATGTTGTTGACTATATTCCCCATGCTGTACCTTTCATACCTGCGACTTATTTTATAACTGGACGTTTGTTTTTGCTTATTTCTTTTTTAGATTCTACATATAAGTGAATCATATGGTATTTGTCTTTTTCTGACTTCTTTTACTTAGCAGAATATCCCCTACATCTATCCAGGTTGTCACAAATGGAAGATCTCATTCTTTTTTATGGCTGAATAATATATATATACACAACATCTTCTTTATTCACCTATGGATGGACATTTAGATTACTTCCAAATCTTGGCTATTGTAAATAGCCATAAACACAGGGCATATATCTTTTTGAATTCATTTTTTTGCATTCTTCAATGAAATATCCAGAAGGGGAATTAACAGGTCATGTGGTAGTTCTTTTTTTTTTTTTTTTAAAGTATGTTCCTTGCCCAGTGTGGAGCCCAACATGGGGCTTGAACTCAAGACCCTGAGATCAAGACCTGAGCTGAGATAAAGAGCTGGACACTTAACCAACTGAGCCACCTAGGTGCCCTGGCCATGTGGCATTTCTATTTTTAATTTTTTGAGGAACCTCCATACTGTTTTCCATAGTGGATGTGCCAATTTACTTTTCCACAAACAGCACACATGGGTTCCCTTTCCTCCACATCCTTACCAACACTTGTTATTTCCTGCCTTATTGATACCAGCTATTCTGACCGCTGCGAGGTGATATATCATCGTGGTTGTGATTTGCATTTCCCTGATTAGTGATGTTGAGCATCTCTTCTAATGTTTTCTAGTCATCTCTATATCTTCTTTGGAAAAAATGCCTATGCAGGTCCTCTGCCCATTTTTTAATCAGATATTTGTTTTTTGATGTTGAGTTGTAAGAGCTCTCTCTATATTTTGGATACTGATCCCTTATCAGATATATCATTTGCAAATACCTTCTCTCATTCACTAGGTTGCTTTTTTGTTTTGTTGATTGTTTCCTTCACTATGCAAAACTGTTTTATTTTGGTGTAATCCCAATACTTTAATTTTGCTTTTGTCTCCCTTACCTGAAGAGATAGAACCAGAAAAATATTGCCAAGGCCAATGTCTAATGAGTTTACTGCCCAATTTTTTTTTAAGTTTTAGGTTTCAGGTCTTACATTTGGGCCTGTAAACCATTTTGAGTTTATTTTTATGTATGGTGTAAAAAAGTGGCCCAGTTTCTTTCTTTTGCTATCTAGTTTTCCCAGCACCATTTATTGAAGAGACTGTCTTTTCCTGACAGTATATGTTTGCCTTCTTTGAGGTTAATTGGCCAAATAAGTGTGGGTTTATTTCTGGGTTCTCTATTCTGCTCTACTGACCTATGTGTCTATTTCTGTCAGTGCTACTATACTGTTTTGATTACTATAGCTTTGTAGTATAGTTTGAAATCTTGGATTGTGATACCTCCATCTTTGTTCTTCTTTCTCAAGATTTCTTTGTCTATCAACAGATGTTGGCGAAGATGCAGAGAAAGGGGAACGCTCTTACACTGTTGGTGGGAATGCAAGCTGGTGCAACCACTCTGGAAAACAGTATGGAGGTCCCTCAAAAAGTTAAAAATAGAACTAGCCTATGACCCATCAACTTCACTACTAGGTATTTTTCCAAAGAATACAAAAATAGTGATCCAAAGGGGCACATGTACCCCAATGTTTATAGCAGCAATGTCCACAATAGCCAAAATATGGAAAGAACCGAGATGACTGGATAAAGAAGATGTGGTATATAAATACAATGGAATATTACTCACCCATCAAAAAGAATGAAATCTTGCCATTTGCAATGATGTGGATGGAACTAAAGGGTATTATGCTACATGAAATAAGTCAGTCAGAGAAAGACAAACATATGATTTTATTCATATGTGGAATTTAAGAAACAAAACAGATAAACATAAGGGAAGGGAAGGAAAAATAAGATAAAAACAGAGGGAGGCCAACCATAAGAGACTTTTCATATAGGGAACAAACCGAGGGTTGCTGGAGGGGAGGTGCATGAAGGATGGGGTAACTGGGTAATGGGCATTAAGGAGGGCACTTGATGTAATGAGCACTGGGTGTTATATGCAACTGATGAATCACTGAATTCTATCTCTGAAACTAATAATATACTGTATGTTAACTAAATTGAATTTAAATTAAAAAAAAAAAAGATGGCTTTGACTAGGTCTTTTGTAGCTCTGCACAAATTTTAGGGTTATTTGTTCTAGTTCTGTGAAAACCACTATTGGTATTCCGATATGGATTGCATTGACTCCACAGACTGAAGTAGACATTTTAACAATATGAATTTTTCTAATCCATGAGCATGGAATATCTTTCCATTTATTTGTGTCATCAATTTCTTTCATCAATGGCTTATAGTTTTCAGAGTACAGGTCTTTCATCTCCTCGATTAAATGTATTCCTATGTATTTTATTCCTTTTGGTGCAATTGTAAATGAGGTTGCTTTCTTATTTCTCTTTCTGCTACTTCACTATTAGTGTAAAGAAATGCAACAGATTGGGGCGCCTGGGTGGCTCAGATGGTTAAGCATCTGCCTTTGGCTCAGGTCATGATCCCAGGGTCCTGGGATGGAGCCCTGTATCAGGCTCTCTGCTCAGTGGAGAGCCTGAGTGTCCCTCTCCTTCTGCCTGCTGCTCTGCCTGCTTGTGCTTGCACACTCTCTCACACCCTCTCTATCAAATAAATAAATAAAATCTTTAAAACAAAAAAGAAAGAGCTGCAACAGATTTCTGTATATTAATTTTGTATCCTGAAACTTTACTGAATTTATTAGTTCTAATTTTTTTTCATGGAGTCTCTAGGGCTTCTTTTTTAAATTTTAGTTCCAGTATGATTAACATACAGTGTTATATTAATTTCAGGTGTGCATTATAGTGATTCAACAATTCCATACATTACCCAGCGTTCATCATGACAGGTGCACTCCTTAATTCCCATCTCCTATTTCAACCATCCCTCCACCCACCTCCCCTTTGGCTACCATCAGTTTGTTCTCTATAGTTAAGAGTCTATTTCTTGGTTTGTCTCTCTTTTTTTTCCCTTTGCTAATTTGTTTTATTTCTTAAATTCTACATGATTGAAATCATATGGTATCTTTCTCTGACTTATTTTGCTTAGCAATATACTCTCTAGCTCCATCCATGTTGTTGCAAATGGCAAGGTTTCATTCTATTTTATGGCTGAATTAATATTCCATTGTAAATATATATACCACATCATCTTTATCCATTCATCTATCAATGGGCACTTGGATTACTTCCATAATTTGGATATTGTAAATAATGTTGCAATAAACACAGGAGTGCATGTATCTGTTTGAATTAGTATTTTTGTATTTTTTTTTCTGTAAATACTCAGTAGTACCAGATCATAGGGTATTTCTATTTTTAACTTTTTGAAGAACCTCCATACTGTTTCCACAATGGTTGCACCAGTTTGCATTCCTACCAATAGTACAAAAGGGTTCCCCTTTCTCCACATCTTCGTCAATACTTGTTGTTTCCCGTGTTATTTTAGTCATTCTGACTAGATGTGAGATAGTATCTCACTGTAGTTTTTTTTAAGATTTTATTTATTTTTAGAGAGAGAGAGCAAGTAGGGGAAGGGGCAGCGGGAGATGGAGAGAGAGAAAATCTCAGCAAACTTGCACTGAGCCTGGAGCTTGACATGGGGCTCGATCCCACGACCCTGAGATCATGACCTGAGCTGAAATCAAGAGTCAGACGCTTAACTGACTGAGCCACTCAGGCACCCCTCCCTGCAGTTTTGATTTGCATTTCCCTGATGATGAGTGATGCTGAGCATCTTTTCATGTGTCTGTTGGTCATCTATATGTCTTCTTTGGAGAAATGTCTATTCATTTCTTCTGCCCATTTTTAAATTGAATTATTTGTTCTTTGGGTGTTGAGTTGTATAAGTTCTTCACATATTTTAGGTACTAACCCTTTATAGATATGTCATTTACAAGTATCTTCTCCCATTCAGTAGGTTGCCTTTTAGTTTTGTTGTTTCTTTCACTATGCAGAAGCTTTTTATTTTGATGAGGTCCCAACAGTCATTTTTGCTTTTATTTTCCTTGCCTCGGGAGACATCTAGATAAATGCTGCTATAGCCGATGTCAGAGAAATCACTACCTGTGCTCTCTTCTAGGAGTTTTATAGCTTCAGGTCTCATATTAGGTCTTTAACCCATTTTGAAATTATTTTTGTGTATGGTATAAGAAAGTGGTCCGGTTTCATTCTTCTGCATAGAGCTAACCAGTTTTCCCAACACTATTTGTTAGACTCTTTTTCCCATTGCATATTCTTTCCTCCTTTGTCGAAGATTAACTGACCATACACTTGCGGGTTTATTTCTGGGTTTTCTATTCTGTTCTATTGATCTATGTGTCTATTTTTGTGCCAGCACCATACTGTTTTGATTACTACAGCTTTGTTAGTCTGGAACGTGATGTCTGGAATTGTGACACCTCCAGCTTTTCTTTTTTAAGATTGCTTTGGCTATCCAGGGTGTTTTGTGGTTCCATACAAATCTTAGGGTTGTTTGTTTTAGTTCTGTGAAAAATGCTGTTGGTATTTTGGTAAGGATTGCATTAACTGTATAGATTGTTTTGGGTAGTACAGACATTTTAACAATATTTGTTCTTCCAACCCATGAGCATGAAATGTCATTCCATTTCTTTGTGTCATCTTCAATTTCTCTCATCAATGTTTTACAGTTCTCAGAGTATAGGCCTTTCACCTCTTTAGTTAGGTTTATTCCTAGGTATCTTATGATTTATGGTGCAATTGTAAATGGGATTATTTTCTTAATTTCTCTTTCTGATGCTTCATTATTAATGTATAGAAATGCAAAAGATTTCTGCACAATGATTTTGAATCCTATGACTTTACTGAATTCATTTATCAGTTCTAGTACTCCTTTGGTGGAGTCTTTCAGGTTTTCTACATACAGTACCATGTCATCTGCAAATAGTGAAAGTTTTACTTCTTCCTTACCAATCTGGGTGCCTTTTATTTCTTTTTGTTGTCTGATTGCTGTGGTTAGGACTTCCAGTACTATGTTGAATAAAAGTGGAAAGAGTGGACATCCTTGTCTTGTTCCAGTCTCTTTAGGGCTTTTTTATATATAGTGTCATGCCATCTGCAAAGAGGGACAGTTTTACTTATTCCTTACCAATTTGAATGCCTTTTCTTTTTCCTGTCTGATTGCTGCTACTAGGACTTTCAGCACTATGTTGAATAAAAATGGCAAGAGTGGACATCCTTGTTTGTTCTTGATCTTAGAGGAAAAGCTTTTAGCTTTTACCACTATGATGTTAGCTGTGGGTCTGTCATATATGGTCTTCATCACATTGAGGTGTGTTCCCTCTAAACCCACTCTGTTGAGAGTTTATCATGAATCGATGTTGAATTTTGTCAAATGCTTTTTCTATATTCATTGATATATGGTTTTTATCCTTCATCTTGTTAATGTGTTATATCAGTGATGGATATGCAGATATGAACCATGCTTGCATCCGTGGAATAAATCCCACTTGATCATGGTAAATTATCCTTTTGATGTATTGTTGAATTTGGTTTGCAAATATTTTGTTGAAAACTTTTGGATTTATGTTCATCAGGGATATTGGTCTGTAATTTTCTTTTTTTATAGTGTCTTTGTCTGGTTTTGGTTTCAGGGTAATGCTGGCCTCATAGAATGAATTTGGAAAACTTTCTTCCCTCTTCTATTTTTATCGTATTTTTTTTAACTCTTATTTAAATGTTTAGTAGAATTCACCTGTAAAGCCATCTGGTCCTGGAATTTTGTTTGCTGGGAGTTTTTAAATTGCCAATTCAATTTCATTACTATTAATTGTTCTATTCAGATTTTCTGTTTCCTCCTGATTCAATCTTGAAAGATTCTATGTTTCTAGGAATTTATCCATTTCTTCTAGGTTATCCAATTTGTTGGCATATAATTTTTCATAGTGGTCTCCTATTAACCTGTTATTTCTGTGGTATTTGTTTTAATTCTCCTCTTTCATTTCTAATTTTTGAGTCTTTTTCTCTTGATAAATCTGGCTAAAGGTTTATCAATTTTGTTTATCTTTCCAAAGAACAAGCTCTTAGTTACACTGATCTTTTCTATTGATTTTGTAGTCTCCATTTTCATTTATTTCCACTCTGATCTTTACTATTTGCTTCCTTCTACTAACTTTTGGCTTTTTCTTTTTTCTAGTTCCTTTAGGTATAAGATTAGATTGAGATCTTTATTGTTTCTTGGGGTAGGCCTGTATCACTATAAATTTCACTTTTAAAACTTCTTTTGCTGCAACCCAAAGACTTTAAAACACTGTCTTTCCATTTTCACTTGTCTTCAAGTATTTTTTGAGTTCCTCTTTGATGTTTCCATTGACCCACTGGGTGTTTAGGAGCATGTTGTTTAGTCTCCATGTGTTTGTGGGCCTTTTCCAGTTCTTTTCTTATAACTGATTGCAGGTTTCATAGTGTTGTGGAAGGAAAAGATGCTTAATATCTTACTAAATTTGCTGAGACTTGTTTTGTGGCCTAACATGTGATCTATCCTGAAGAATGTTCAATGTGTACTTGAAAAGAATGTGTTGGGAGGAGTAGGAGACCTGGATTTCGTCTGGTCTCAGGAATTCAGCTGGATAGGGATCAAACAATTCTGAACACCTACAAACTCAACAGGAGATCGACGAAAAGAATAGCAACAACTCTCTGAACAGAAAAGCAACCACTTTCTGGAAGGTAGGACATGCGGAGAAGAGAATCCAAGGGGATATTCGGGAGGATAGACGGCGGGGGAGGGGCCTCCATCGGCCGCTTCTGGCAAGTGATAGAGCCGCGAAGCACAAAATCGGAACTTTTAGAAGCTGGCTCCGCTGAGGGACGTCGCTCAGGTGGCTAAGCTGGGGGGTGGAACCCTCGCGGGACAGTGTGGTCTCAGGACCCTCGGGGTCACAGAAAGATCGGGGGTGCCTGAGTGCGGCAGAGCTCCCAGGTATCGGAGCCGGGAAGCCGGCTGCAGAGATGGAGCCGAGGCGCGGGCTTTCAGCTCGGGGTTGTCACAAACCATAATCCGGGGCACAATCGGGCCACTGCTCCTCCAGCAGGGACCCAACAAGCGGCAGATCTGGGGAGACTCTCCTTCCTCGCCCAAGAGGAGCGGCGCGGGAGCGCACCGCAGGGATCTGCTGGGTTTGGAGACTCCACATCGAGTCAAGTACCAGAGATAGAAACTCTCGGTCAGAGGCCGGGTGAGCACGGAGTGCGGCCCCAGACCGGGGAGACGGGAGCGACTGACTGCTTTTCTCTGGGGGCTCACTGAGGAGTGGGGCCCCGAGTTCTCGGCTCCTTGGGATCAGAGATTGGGAGGCCACCATTTTCACTCTCGTCCTCCAAAGCTGGACGGAAAGCTTGCAGGGAACAAAAGCTCCCGAGAGCAAACCCAAACAGATTACTTAGCCCAGACCGGCAAGGACGGGGCAATTACACCTCCCGCAAAGACATTTGGAAACCACGGCAACAGGCCCCTCCCCCAGAAGATCAGCGACAACAGCCAGCCAAGACCAAGTTTACCCATCAATGAGAATGCCAGAACTCCGGCGCTAGGGGAATACTGCACATAGAATCCATGGCTTTTTTTTACCATGATTCTTTAGTTTTTCAAAGTTAATTTTTTTTAACTTTTTTTTTAATTTTTCTTTTTCCCTTTTTCAACCAACATCTTATCAATCCCTTTTTTAAAAAACATTTTTATGTTTCATTTTTAGAGTCATATTCTATCCCTTCATAGTAGTTACCCGTATTTTTGGCATATTTATATAAGTTGATCTCTCTTTAAAATTTTGGGATAGTTTCTTCTAACAGATCAAAATATACCCTAAATCTCTAGTGTATGGTTTTTTTCTACTCCCCTGCCTGATCACATTCTCTCCCTTTTTCTTTTTTTTTTTTTAATCCTCTTCTTTCTTTTTTCAAACAACTTCTTATCAATTCCTTTTATAAAATTTTTTTTTAATTTCCATCTTTACAGTCATATTCCATCCCTTCATCATATCAACCCTTATTTTTGTACATATATAAGTTTTTCTTTCTTTAAAATTTTGGGAGGCACTTTCTTCTAACAGACCAAAATACACCCAAAATCTAGTGTGTGGCACTGATCTATGCACCAGCCTGATCATATTTGATCATATTCTGTTTTTTTTTGTTTTGTTCTGTTTTTGTTTGTTTTTATCTTCATCTTTTTCTTTTTCTTTTTTCTCTCTTTCCCTTTCTTTTCCCCGTGCTTCAGGTCTTTTCTGATTTGCTTAGAGTATATTTTTGTGGGACGTTATTACCCTGTTAGCATTTTGTTCTCTCATTCATCTATTCTCCTCTGGACAAAATGACAAGACGGAAAAAATCACCTCAACAAAAAGAACAAGACGTAGTACCGACTGCCAGGGACCTACTCAATACGGACATTAGTATGATGTCGGATTTAGAGTTCAGAATCATCACTTTAAAGATACTAGCTGGGCTTGAAAAAATCATGGAAGTTATTAGAGAAACGCTTTTTGGAGAAATAAAAGAACTAAAATCTAACCAAGTCAAAATCAAAAAGGCTATTAATGAGGTGCAATTAAATATGGGGGCACTAACTGCTAGGATAAATGAGGCAGAAGAGAGAATCAGTGATACAGAAGACAAAATGATGGAAAATAAAGAAGCTGAGGAAAAGAGAGATAAATAACAACTGGATCACGAGGGCAGAATTCGAGAGATAAACGACAGCATAAGACGAAACAACATTAGAATAATTGGGATCCCAGAAGAACAAGAAAGAGAGAGAGGGCAGAAGGTATATGGAGCAAATTATAGCAGAGAACTTCCCTAATTTGGGGAAGGAAACAGGCATCAAAATCCAGGAAGCACAGAGAACACCTCTCAAAATCAATAAAAATAGGTCAACACCCCGACATCTAATAGTACAACTTACGAGTCTCATAGACAAAGAGAAAATCCTGAAACCAGCTCGGGACAAGAGATCTGTAACCTACAATGGTAGAAACATTAGATTGGCAACAGACCTATCCACAGAGACCTGGCAGGCCAGAAAGACTGGCATGATATATTCAGAGCACTAAATGAGAAAAATATGCAGCCAAGAATACTCTATCCAGCCAGGCTGTCATTGAAAATAGAAGGAGAGATAAAAAGCTTCCAGAACAAACAAAAACTAAAGAAATCCACAAACACAAAACCAGCCCGACAAGGAATATTGAAAGGGGTCCCCTAAGCAAAGAGAGAGCGTAAAAGCAACACAGACCAGAAAGGAACACAGACAATATACGGTAACACTCACCTTACAAGCAATACAATGGCACTAAATTCCTATCTTTCAATAGTTACCCTGAATGTAAATGGGCCAAATGCCCCAATCAAAAGACACAGGCTATCAGATTGGATTAAAAAACAAGATCCATCGACACGCTGTCTGCAAGAGACTCATTTTAGACCCAAAGACACGCCCAGATTGAAAGTGAAGGGGTGGAAAACCATTTAGCATGCTAATGGACACCAAAAGAAAGCTGGGGTGGCAATCCTTATATCAGACAAATTAGATTTTAAACCAAAGACTGTAATAAGAGATGAGGAAGGACACTATATCCTACTTAAAGGATCTATCCAACAAGAAGATCAAACAATTGTAAATATCTATGCCCCTAACATGGGAGCAGCCAATTATATAAGGCAATTAATAACAAAAGCAAAGAAACACATCGACAACAATACAATAATAGTGGGGGACTTTAACACCCCCCTCACTGAAATGGACAGATCATCTAAGCAAAAGATCAACAAGGAAATAAAGACTTTAAATGACACACTGGACCAAATGGACTTCACAGACATATTCAGAACATTCCATCCCAAAGCAACGGAATATACATTCTTCTCTAGTGCCCACGGAACATTCTCCAGAATCGATCACATCCTAGGTCATAAATCAGGTCTCAACTGGTACCAAAATATTGGGATCATTCCCTGCCTATTTTCAGACCACAATGCTTTGAAACTAGAACTCAGTCACAAGAGGAAAGTCGGAAAGAACTCAAATACATGGAGGCTAAAGAGCATCCTACTAAAGAATGAATGGGTCAACCAGGAAATTAAAGAAGAATTAAAAAAATTCATGGAAACCAATGAAAATGAAAACATAACTATTCAAAGTCCTTGGGATGCAGCAAAGGCAGTCCTAAGAGGAAAGTATACAGCAATACAAGCCTTTCTCAAGAAACAAGAAAGGTCTCAAGTACACAACCTAACCCTACACCTAAAGGAGCTGGAGAAAGAAGAGCAAATAAAGCCTAAACCCAGCAGGAGAAGAGAAATCATAAAGATCAGAGCAGAAATCAATGAAATAGAAACTAAAAGAACAGTAGAACAGATCAACGAAACTAGGAGCTGGTTTTTTGAAAGAATTAACAAGATTGATAAACCCCTGGCCAGACCTATCAAAAAGAGAAGAGAAATGACCCAAATCAACAAAATCATGAATGAAAGAGGAAAGATCACAACCAACACCAAAGAAATACAATTAGAAGAACATATTAGGAGCAACTCTATGCCAGCAAATTAGATAACCTGGAAGAAATGGATGCATTCCTAGAGATGGATCAACTACCAAAACTGAACCAGGAAGAAATAGAAAACCTGAACAGACCCATAACCACTAAGGAAATTGAAGCAGTCATCAAAAATCTCCCAACAAACAAAAGCCCAGGGCCAGATGGCTTCTCAGGGGAATTCTACCAAACATTTAAAGAAGAATTAATACCTATTCTTCTGAAACTGTTCCAAAAAAGAGAAATGGAAGGAAAACTTCCAAACTCATTTTACGAGGCCAGCATTACCTTGGTCGCAAAACCTGACATAGACCCCATCAAAAAGGAGAATTACAGACCAATATCCCTGATGAACATGGATGCAAAAATTCTCACCAAATACTAGCCAATAGGATCCAACAGTACATTAAAAGGATTATTCACCACGACCAAGTGGGATTTATCCCTGGGCTGCAAGGTTGGTTCAACATCTGCAAATCAATCAGCGTGATACAATACATTAACAAAAGAAAGAACAAGAATCATATGATCCTCTCAATAGATGCAGAAAAAGCATTTGACAAAGTACAGCATCCTTTCTTGATCAAAACTCTTCAGAGTATAGGCATAGAGGGTACATACCTCAATATCATAAAAGCCATCTATGAAAAACACACAGCGAATATCATTCTCAATGGGGAAAAACTGAGAGCTTTCCCCCTAAAGTCAGGAACGTGGCAGGGATGTCCACTATCACCACTGCTATTCAACATAGTATTAGAAGTCTTAGCCACAGCAATCAGACAACAAAAAGAAATAAAAGGCATCCAAATCGGCAAAGAAGTCAAACTCTCACTCTTTGCAGATGATATGATACTTTATGTGGAAAACCCAAAAGACTCCACCCCAAAACTGCAAGAACTCATACAGGAATTCAGTCAAGTGGCAGGATGTAAAATCAATGCACAGAAGTCAGTGGCATTCCTATATACCAACAACAAGGCAGAAGAAAGAGAAATTAAGGAGTCAATCCCATTTACAATTGCACCCAAAACCATAAGATACCTAGGAATAAATCTAACCAAAGAGGCAAAGGATCTGTACTCAGAAAACTATAAAATACTCATGAAAGAAATTGAGGAAGACACAAAGAAATGGAAAAACGTTCCATGCTCATGGATTGGAAGAACACATATTGTGAAGATGTCAATGCTACCTAGAGCAATCTACACATTCAATGCAATCCCCATCAAAATACCATCCACTTTTTTCAAAGAAATGGAACAAATAATCCTAAAATTTGTATGGAACCAGAAAAGACTCCACATAGCCAGAGGAATGTTGAAAAAGAAAAGCAAAGCTGGCGGCATCACAATTCCGGACTTCCAGCTCTATTACAAAGCTGTCATCATCAAGACAGTATGGTACTGGCATAAAAACAGACACATAGATCAATGGCACAGAATAGAGAGCCCAGAAATGGACCCTCAACTCTATGGTCAACTCATCTTCGACAAAGCAGGAAAGAATGTCCAATGGAAAAAAGACAGTCTCTTCAATAAATGGTGTTGGGAAAATTGGACAGCCACATGCAGAAGAATGAAACTGGACCATTTCCTTACACCACACACAAAAATAGACTCCAAATGGTTGAAAGACTTAAATGTGAGACAGGAGTCCATCAAAATCCTAAAGGAGAACACAGGCAGCAACCTCTTCGACCTCAGCCGCAGCAACTTCTTCCTAGAAACATCGCCAAAGGCAAGGGAAGCAAGGGCAAAAATGAACTATTGGGACTTCATCAAGATAAAAAGCTTTTGCAAAGCGAAGGAAACAGTCAACAAAACCAAAAGACAACCGACAGAATGGGAGAAGATATTTGCAAATGACATATCAGATAAAAGGCTAGTATCCAAAATCTATAAAGAACTTATCAAACTCAACACCCAAAGAACAAAGAATCCAATCAAGAAATGGGCAGAAGACATGAACAGACATTTTTCCAAAGAAGACATCCAAATGGCCAACAGACACATGAAAAAGTGCTCAACATTGCTCGGCATCAGGGAAATCCAAATTAAAACCTGAATGAGATACCACCTCACACCAGTCAGAATGGCTAAAATTAACAAGTCAGGAAATGACAGATGTTGGCGGGGATGCGGAGAAACGGGAACCCTCCTACACTGTTGGTGGGAATGCAAGCTGGTGCAGCCACTCTGGAAAACAGTATGGAGGTTCCTCAAACAGTTGAAAACAGAGCTACCATACGATCCAGCAATTGCACTACTGGGTATTTAACCCAAAGATACAAATGTAGGGATCTGAAGGGGTATGTGCACCCCGATGTTTATAGCAGCAATGTCCACAATAGCCAAACTGTGGAAAGAGCCAAGATGTCCATCAACAGATGAATGGATAAAGAAGATGTGGTATATATATACAATGGAATATTATGCAGCCATCAAAAGGAATGAAATCTTGCCCTTTGCAATGACATGGATGGAACTGGAGGGTGTTATGCTGAGCGAAATAAGTCAAACAGAGAAAGACATGTATCATAGGACCTCATTGATATGAGGAATTCTTAATCTCAGGAAACAAACTGAGGGTTGCTGGAGTGGGGGGTGGGTTGGGAGGGATAGGGTGACTGGGTGATAGACACTGGGGAGGGTATGTGCTCTGGTAAGCGCTGTGAATTGTGCAAGACTGTTGAATCTCAGATCTGTACCTCTGAAACAAATAATGCAATATATGTTAAGAAAAAAGAAGAAGATAGCAGGAGGGGAAGAATGAAGGGGGGGAAATCGGAGGGGGAGATGAACCATGAGAGACGATGGACTCTGAAAAACAAACTGAGGGTTCTAGAGAGGAGAGGGGTGAGGAGATGGGTTAGCCTGGTGATGGGTATTAAAGAGGGCACGTTCTGCATGGAGCACTGGGTGTTATGCACGAACAATGAATCATGGAACACTACATCTAAAACTAATGATGTAATGTATGGGGATTAACATAACAATAAAAAAATTTTTTAAAATGTGTTTTCTGCTGGTTTTGGATAGAATGTTCTGTATATATCTGTTAAGTGTATCTGGTCTAATATGTCATTCAAGGCCACTGTTTCCTTGTTTTCTGTCTGGATGAGCTATCCACTGATGTAAGTGGGGTGTTAAAGTCCTGTACTATTACGATTGTATTACCATCAATTTTTCCCTTTGTGTCTGTTAATATTTGCTTCATATATTTAGGTGCTCCCACGCTGGATGCACAAGTACTTAAAACTGTTATATCCTCTTGTTGAATTGATCCCTTTATCATTATGCAATGACCTTTTTAGTCTCTTGTTACAGTCATTGTTTTGAAGTCTATTTTGTCTGAGGAAGTATTGCCACCCCAGCTTTTTCACAGCTCCATTTGCATGAAATATCTTTTTCCATCCCTTCACTTTCAGTCTGTATGTGTCTTTAGGTCTGAAATGAGTCTCTTGTAGGCAGCATATAGAAGGGTCCCTTTTTTTTTTTTAAACCAGTTTTGATTGGTGCATTTAGAACATTTACATTTAAAGCAATTATTGATAAAGACATAGTTATTGTCATTTAGTTAACTGTTTTCTGGTTGTCTTATAGTTTTGCTCTGTTCTTCTTTTTCTGTCTTGTGATTGATGACTTACTTCAGTGTTATATTTGCATTCATTTTCATTTTTTTTGTTATACATTTTGATATATGTTATATCTATTACATTTTGGTTTGTGGTTACCATGAGGTTCATATATAACACCCTAAGTGTACAGTGGTCTATATTAAGTTGATGGTCACTTAAGTTTGAAAACACTATATTTTTATTCCCTCTCCATGTTTTAGGTTATGAGTTCATATTTTACATCATCTTGAGGATCCCTTAACTAATATTTTAGATATAATTGATTTCATTACTCTTGTCTTTTAACCTTCATACTAGCTTTATAAAGGATGGAACTACTACCTTTTATATGTTTACTTTGACCAGTGAAGTTTTTCCTTCCATGATTTTCTCATTTCTAGTTATGGCCTTTTCTTTTCCACTAAAAGATGTCTCTTTAATATTATCTGTAATGCTGGTTTAGTGGTAATGAACTCCTTTAACTTTTGTTTGTCTGGGAAAACTTTATCTCTCCTTCAATTTTGAATGATATTCTTGCCAAGCAGAATATTCTTAGTTGTAAGATTTTTTTATTTCATTTTTTTCCCCTTTCAGCATTTTGAATATATCATGCCACTTGCTCTATCTAGCCTACAAAGTTTCTGCTGAAAAAACAGCTGAGAGCCTCATTGGGTTGCCCTCGTATATAAATAGCAGCTTTTCTCTTGTTGATTTTAAGATTCTTTATCTTTAATTTTTGACATTTTAATTATTATGCGTCTTAGCATGGGCCTCTTGATTCATCTTGTTTGGGGCTCTCTGTGCTTTGTGGATGTGGATGTCTGTTTCCTTCCCCAGGTTAGGAAAGTTTTTAGCTATTATTTCTTCAAATAAGTTCTCTGCCTCTTTCTCGCTCCCTTCTCTTTCTTGAAACCCTACAAAGTGGAAGTCAGTGTGCTTGATGCTGTCCCAGAGGTCCTTCAACCTATTCTATTTTTTTCTTTTTTCTTTTTTCCCTGTTCAGCTTGAGTGCTTTCCATTACTGTCTTCTAGATGATTGATCCATTCTTCTGTACCCTCTAATCTGCTGTTGATTCCCTCTAGTGTATTTTTCACTTCAGTTATTGTATTCTAAAACTCTTACTGTTTTTTTTTTTTATATTTTCTCTTTGTTGAAGTTCTCACTGAGCTCATCTACTATTCTCTCAAGTCCAGTGAGCATCTTTATGACCATTACTTTGAAATCTTTATTAGATTGCTTATCTCCATTTCATTTAGTTTGTAAGTTTTGCCTTGTTCTTTTGTTTGAAGCATATTTTTGTCTCCTCATTTTGATTTTCTTTCTTTGTTTCTACAAATTAAGGAAAACAGTCACATCTCCCAGTCTTGAATGATCAGCCTCACAAAGGAACATCCTCAGTGCCTGGAAGCTTTGGCTGGCTAGCTGGAGCTGAAGCAGGATGGGCCAGTAAGTAGTCCTAGGGCACTCTGTACCAGGGCCACCCCAGCAGGATGGCTAGAGTTGGGAGTGGGCACTGGCTAGGGCACTCCATACAAGGGGCCCTGGTGGGACAGCTGGAACTCAAGCAGGCACAGGCCAGGGCTCTCTGCACAGGGGATGCCCTGTTGGGATAGCTGGAGCTGAAGCGGTGCTCAAGAATTTATCAAGTTTTTAAGAGCTAAGGAAAGCAGGGATTCTTTAGGATGTATGGTAAGAGTTTTGGAAGTGGTGGGGTGGAAGTGAGTGGGTATTATGTAATTGGTAAATGTAGAAGATTTATCAATATTTCTTTTGGCATCAAAACTTTAATGTATGCCACTGCTTTTGATATGGAATGAAATTCTAAATTAATTTAAGGGGGAAACCAGGGAATTGGGTTGGGAGTATATTAATAAAGCTGGGTTCTAGTTCCAGCTCAATCACGTAATATTTATGTGATCTAAAGCTGGTGACTGAACTTCTCTAGGCCTCAGCTTTCTCATCTTGAATAATCTCTTACAGCAGTGGTTCTCAGCTGGGAGAGATACTGCCACCCATAGAATATTTGGAAATTTCTGGAATCATTTTTGGCTGTCATAACTAGCAGTACTACTACTGGCATTTAGAGGCCAGGGCTGCTGCTAAACATCCTACAGTGCACAGGACACAGGACACCATAACATAGGATTATCCAGATCAAAATGTCAACAGTGCCAAGGTTGAGAAACATATCTTACAGTACCTTTAAGCTCTAAAATTCTATAAGTTTTATGTCTGTGTGAGTTGAGAGGGGTAAATATTACCTTGGTGGGTAGAAAACTTAATAGAAAATGATTAAATGAGTTGCTGTGATCATCGTGTACATCAATGACAAAAATCTGCATCTCCTAATAACCAGTTCAGTTACTGAGCAATTAGATTTAGCCTGTAAGACAGTTCCCTCTTCCAGAGAAGTCCAACATGAACAACCTTTAAAAGAAGAGGAAATTTTCTTAAGTATCTTACCTATCTAGGTCTGTAACAAGACAGATTCCAAATTTTGGTTCTCCAATGAATGAGTGCCTCTAACTATAAGGAGTAGTTAACACTTTCAGACTCTCCAGACTTCAACTAATGCTTTGAAATGGTATGAATATAATCTATGAGAGAGTTGGGAGCCCAGAATTTAATGCCCATAAGGCTCTGGTTTAATACCCAACATATGGTTTGTTTTAGCATTTTCTGAAAACTATATACTCTTTGTGTCTTAAAACAGAGGTATTTTATTTGAGTTTCAGAATGTTTTCCTTCATATCCCCCTACTTTTTCTTCATATACAAAAAGAAATGCCCTTCATGTGAAGGATAGCTAACATTACATGGCACACTGATCTCACGACATGAAATTCTGTCACTTCATTTCACTGTTTGGGTAAAGGCAACACTAAAACTCTCAGGTGGAACAGCCTATGAAATGGAGATCTTTTTATTCATATAGCATTTTATTATCCTGAACTCATCCATTCTTACTAGCTATTTATCTAATGTTTATTTTTAATGTAAACTTACTGATTTATATTGGCAGCCCCTTTACTTAAAGATATGCTGAAATTCCCACCAATGCTTTTTATTATTCAAAGCTTGCTAGCTCAGACATGAAAATTTCCCCAATAAGAGGTCTAACTTTTTCTACAAATATCATTGAACCACTTTTCAAATCCTGGAATGTCAAAGAGAAATTTTTCTTCTTTACTCTTCAAACTTAAAATTAGTTTTTTGTTTTTTGGGTTTTTTTAAGAAAATTTCAGGACACCATCTGTACCTTAGTTGAAATGTGTTCCCTACATAGAAAAAAATAAATTTAAAAACTGGCTATCTCATCAAAATAAACCACCAGGGAAGCTTTAATATAATGAGGTTCCTCTAGTTAGTATTGTAACCTAAAGTTTTGGAGAACTGGAGGTCTAATGAAACTCTAGAACCCAAAGGGAATAAAGCAAAGAATGGCAATAGTTTTTAAAAAAAGAATGGGAATAGGTTACATCTGGATAGCATTTTATAACTTATAGTACCACTTTCACTCACAGTCTCATTTGATCCATGTAACAATCCTATAAAATGGGTATTATAATCACCTCTCTACAGATTGAGAGAGTAAGTATCAAATATATTAGGAGACAATTATAACTTTGAAACTTGAAAGTATCAGAGATCAAAGTGGAAACCAGGTCTTCTAGCTCCAAATTACTTTAAAATAAAGATTAAGAAACATACAAATTAGACCGTGGCTTCTCATCTGTCAAGGCTATATGTTTGAACAGAAATACGTGTCAGCCCCCATATAAAATAGCTAGTGAAGGTCCCAAACCTGCAATTAAAGGGCAGACACCTCCTTATGCCACACTGTTCTCTCATCAATGAATATCTGTATACCTATATCTATATACCTATTGCGAGAATTATGCTAGGCATAAAACAAGTTTTCTACCCTCAAACTACAAACTACCTGAAGAGTCAAGACACACAAATAGGAAAAATATACTGCCATTTATAATTTAAATTAATAGGTCAATCTAACATCCAAAGATATGATTCAAATTAGACTATAATTAGGGTAAACCAAATTTTGTGGAGCCTAAAGTGGATACAATTTTGAGTCCCTCATTAGGAAAATAAATACAAAATTATGAATACAAAATTAGGTAATAAGTGAATATTTATTAAGAATGAGAACAAAAATCACAAAAAAATATAAATTTTAAAAGATGGCCACACAAATATCACAAAATCTAGACATATAATATTTTCATTAATTCCTTGGTACACTACAATCTTTCATACATCTTAGGATTTTTAGATCATCTCATTATATGTCAATGATTTTGTAATACTGTCTATGAAAATAACAATGATAATTAAGACTTTAATTCAGGAGCACCTTGGGTTGCCTGGGTGGCTCCGTTGGTTAATTCAGGGGCGCCTGGGTGGCTCAGTCAGTTAAGCATCCAACTCTTGATCTCAGAGTCATGGGACTGAGTCCCATGTCAGGCTCCGCGCTCAGTGGGGAGTCTGCTTGAGACTCTCT
Organism: Mirounga leonina; assembly: GCF_011800145.1. Lineage (NCBI taxonomy): Eukaryota > Metazoa > Chordata > Mammalia > Carnivora > Phocidae > Mirounga > Mirounga leonina. Next base: position 28,766,125 of record NW_023270387.1, on the reverse strand, counting down.
TCCTCTCCCTCTCCCTAATTCTTGATTTCAGCTCAGGTCATGACTCCAGGGTTGTGAGATCGAGTCCCACATCAGCCTCCACACTGAGCATGGAGCCTGCCTGGGATTTTCTCTCCCTCTGCACCTCCTCCCACCCCCACTCATGCATGCGCTCTCTCTGTTTATTTTTTTTTTAAGTTTTTATTTATTTATTTGAGAGACAGAGTGAGCAAGAGAGAGCACATGAGCAGGGGCAGAGGGAGAGGGAGAAGCAGGCTCCCCGCTGAGCAGGGAGCCCAATTGGGGCTCGATTCCAGGACTCTGGGATCATGACCTGAGCCGAAGGCAGACACTTAACTGACTGAGCCACCCAGGTGTCCCTCTGTTTAAAAATAAACAAATACATACAATAACGTTTCTTTCACATTTAAGCTGTAAGACTTCAGGATATTTCAAGTTTTCTTTTACAGTGACAAATCTTACTCTTTGACTTGAGAGAACCCATTACCTGCTTTTTCAACCACATACTCACTACAGTGGCATTATGAGGGCTTAAAACTGGTATTCACAGTGGTCTTTACAACCTCATATCACAATCCTAGTAACAACAACGTGGTAGAATATTCCTGGAAACCATGCCTACACTGAGATGGTTAGCAATAACAACTATACATAACAGTGACTGTGGACCACATAAACAATCCCACTAAAACCAGAACAGAATATGTTCCAAACTAAACTCCCATTATCTGGGAAAAATGCCTATGACCATTACGATGGTACTCAACATGAGAAGTATGACAGAAGGGAAGGCAGAGTGGAAGAAGAGAACAGTCTTAATTGATTATGGCTAAGGCATCTAACTTACGCAAATTTGAGGACATATTGCTAGTATGAAATCTAGGGCCTTGTAAGGGATCCCTCTGTAAGTGAGGAGTCCAAAAACCTAAGCTTGATAAACTTCATTTTAAATTTACCTCTCAAAAATTAAGGATCAAATGAATTGCAGTAAAGTGGAAAGTAGTAACAGAAGTAGTAGCAACAACAGTTAATAATAAAGCAAATCTCTACTGACAAACCCCCCCCAAAAAAACAAAAAACAAACCTAACACTATGACCTTATTATTCTGCCAGGCCCTCTGCAGAGCACTTATGTGAATTATGTAATTAATTTTAATTTTACTATATTAATTAGTGTTATATTTGTTACCATTTAGATATTCTGATGGGAGCTTTATATATAGTCACTGGTTTGCAAAACAATCCTACAAAGTTACACATTATCACTACTCTTTTATAGAACAGGAAATTAACTTTGGCAAGTCATATAGCAGAGTTGAGATCCAAATCTCGGTCTAGTTTATGCTCTTCCTAATAAATAGAAATTCAGAAGAGGACAAGGTCACTCCAGGTTAGAAATCCAAAAAAGACTTTACAGAGAAGTACACTAAGCTGGATACTAGGGAATGAATAGCAATTAAGAGAAGAGTATGCTCTATGTTTGGGGGTAGATGGGCCATGATAATAAAATAGAAATGGAAAAAACAAGGGTTACTCAGTAACCCTTCTTCAGTAAACAATTCTACAGAGCCAAAGACCATACTCCAAATCATGATTCCCAATAAAAAGGGAATAAAATAAGTCTTATCATCAATTTTTCTTCTATTATACAGCCATAATCTTGCAAAAGAAAAAAAGAAAGCAACATTTCTCTAGAATCCAACTCCCCCATGGCAAAGGTGGATGTGGACATTCAGAGAACTGCTTCATCTCTGTCATCAGGGAACCCAAATCTAATGATTTCTTCCTTGAAGGAAAAGCTTGATTTCCACTGGAAACTAAGGCTTCACAACCAAGCACATCACATTATCATCGGGCTATAGTCATGAGTCTTAAAACTGGAGCATCTAAATTCCAATTAAACTTTCTTCCTCGAGGTTTCATTAAAAGTAGCTTTAAAAAAATATGAGCTAGGGCGCCTGGGTGGCTCAGTTGGTTAAGCGACTGCCTTCGGCTCAGGTGATGATCCCGGAGTCCCTGGATCGAGTTCTGCATCGGGCTCCCTGCTCAGCAGGGAGTCTGCTTCTCCCTCTGACCCTCCCGACCCTCCCCCCTCTCATGTGCTCTCTCGCTCAGTCTCTCTCTAATAAATAAATAAAATCTTAAAAAAAAATGAGCTAAAAGGTAGTGCTCACATATAAGAATAGAAGCAACCAAAGTTTTAACAGATTTTATTTCCCCTACACGTAGAAAACGTACCTGACAAGAAGAGCACAGAAAGTAAAATCTGTGAGTTGAAGAGAGAACAAAACACAAAAACATACTCCTTCTCAAAAAAGTTACCTGACCCTGAACTCACTCTGAGGAATAGTTTGTTGCAATTTGCAAACAGCATGTGGGATATTAGCCACAGGGTAATAGGAGGAGAAAATATTTGTTCTGGCTTCAATGAAGTCCAAATCCCTCATCCGGTGTTATTAAACATCTTTAGGATTCTTCTCTCCTCACTAATGCCTAAGTAAGAGGAAGAGAGAGTGAGCCAGGGAGGAAAGAGAGAGACAGAGAGAGAGCTGCTATAAGCAGACGTAAGAAGTAGATGGAAGAGGAAGTCCAGCAATAATTTCATCTCGACATTTCATTCTGTTTTTCATACAGCTTAACCCTGCATACCTCCTGAAGCTGTACTAACATGATGAAAACACTGTGAAAATTACAGAATTAAGTATTTTTAAAGTTACATGTATACTCGGTTTCCCATTTATATCAAAGTCTACATTCTCTGACTTATCTACCAGAGTAATTTAAATTGGAAATGTACAGAGAATAAGACCAGATGGGGTTTTTTTAAAGATTTTATTTATTCATTTGATAGAGAAAGTGAACGAGGAAGAGAGTGAGCACGAGCAGGGGAGGAGCAGAGGAAGAGGGAGAAGCAGACTCCCTGCTAAACAATCTGGGACTCAATCTCAGGACTCTGGGATCATGACCTGAGTCAAAGGCAGATGCTTAACTGACTGAGCCACCTATGTACCCATGACCAGATGTTTGAAACTAACAGTCATTATCCATAAGTAGTCTAACAGAAAAGTTAGCCTATAACAGAATTAACAGAGAGAAGAAATGACATAAGAATAAAATAATATTTTTGTAATCCTCCTGAACTCTACTTGCAGTCAGCATCTATTTCAAAAAAAACATTCATTCTAAGGATGTGTCCCCACTGGGATCCTGAGCCCTAGAGCAGGCTTCTCAACCTAAGGTGCATAAATAATCTTCTGGGGGCTACAAACTCCCAAAAATAGTATATAAAAGATTTTATATATGTACATAAATATACTCTTTGGAGGAAAGGGTCCACAGCTTTCATTAGTTCCTATAAAGTGTTCATAACATAAGCTACTTTACCTATGTACCCTAATGGTATGAAACAATTGCCCGGTAAATTAAAGACACTTAAATATTTGGTGTTTTTTTTGTTTTGTTTTGTTTGTTTTTGTCCTTCACAACTACGGTTCTAAACGGGTTCTTTATTACCAGTGGACTTATGGGCAGAATGAAACTTCATATCTGATACAAAGAAATCAAACTGAATTAAGAACACCAACCCAACCAAATAGCTCTCAATTTTAAATTCGGGGTAAACAAACACAGAAACTCTTAAAACATTAAATGTAGTAAGGCTGTAGCAGACTTAAAAAATACAAAAACCCTGAGGCTCTGTAAGATGCATGCTCCCAACCTCTTAAGAGTTCAAACCAAGTTTACCTGGCTCTAATGCACTTCTAAACTTTGAGAAGAGAAAGATATTTCTATAAACTAGGTTTTCAAAACCTTCTAATGCATTTTTAATTAAAAAATAAACTAATTCAACTAATCAGTTAAAAATTCTCTTAAATTCCCATAAAATCACTTCTTTGGATGTGAAACTCATATAGCTTAAGTGAGTCATCTAATAAGGGGAATAAAATGTGGATGTTTTGCTGGTAGTGCGAAAGGGATGGTGTTTAAATTACTTTCAAATGATTTGGATTAAAACCAGTATTATCTCCCCAAGGTCCAAAAATGAATCACATGCAATGCTGGGAAATGAATCCAGAATGCCTAACACCCACGATGCTGTGCTCCTTCCTTCACCCAGAAAAGTATCTGAAAGGCTACAAACAATGGAGCCTTCCCAAGATGCAGTGGGTGGTTTTCTTCCTCACAGTACATGGGCTGAGACTATCAGAGAACGAGCATTTTATTCTGTAGGAATATGAATCTCAGATTCAGATTTCAGCTATAAAGCTCAAGGTTACTTTTACATTTTGCCACTGAATGTCTTCACCTTCACCAGTTGCCTGTCTAGGGCAGAACAGCTGTAATTCTCCAAATTTTAAGTTGCTGTATCTTGAATGATAGATGGTTGCTTCTCAGAGAATCCAACCCAAGGACAGAGATTATAGTTGTACAATTCAGTATATCTTTAAAATAATATACCCCTAAGGGTGCCTGGTGGCTCAGTTGGTTAAGCGTCCCACTCTTGGTTCAGCTCAGGTCATGATCTCATGGGTGGTGGGACGTAGCCTGGCACCAGGCTCCACTCTCAGCGAGGAGTCTGCTTAAAGATTCTCTCTCTCTTTCCCTCCCCCCACATGTACATGCACTCTCTCACTCTTTAAAATAAATAAATAAATGTTAAAAAAAATAATATAGCCCCATTCTTAAAGCAGTGATGCTTAGCAAGAATCATATAATCCCTCCCTTCAAGTATATCACAACCCGGGGCGCCTGAGTGGCTCAGTCGGTTAACATCTGCCTTCAGCTCAGGTCATGATCCCACGGTCCTGGGATCGAGCCCCACATCGGGCTCTCTGCTCAGCGGGACCCTGCTTCTCCCTCTCCCTGCTGCTCCTCCTGCTTGTACTCTCTCTCTGTCAAATAAATAAATAAAACCTTAAAAAAAAAAAGTATATCACAACCTGTCTGGGGGTATATGTGCTCTGAAAAAACATAGTCAATACTTTTATTTTATATTTGAAACTGAAAACAAAAGACATTACCTTCACAATATGAACATTTAAAGAAAGGTATGTGAGGGGCGCCTGGATGGTGCAGAGGGTTAAGTGTCTGACTCTTGGTTTTGGCTCAGGTCATGACCTCAGGATTGTGAGATGTAGCCCCCCTGCATCAGGCTCCACACTCAGTGTGGAGTCTGCTTGAGATTCTCCCTCCCTCTCTCTCCACCCCTCCTGCTTGTGCACGTGTGTATGCTCGCTCTCTCTTTCTCTAAAAAATAAATAAATCTTTTAAGAAAATAAAGAAAGAAAGATATGTGACTCTTACATTAATTAAAAGGGGAAACAGAGTAAGTAAAAGCTGAGATTCCTGTTTCCAGCAGTACAGTGGATTAGATACTCCAAAAGGCCTTTTCACTCCAACAAGGTCCTACCATAGTTTTTAATACATTTCTGGGCTCCCAGAAAGTGGGGGGATCTTTAAAAGAGCAAATAAAATATCTATGGGCTGAAACCAGAAAGATGGGTAGGGATGTGACCCTACAGCAAATGCTCATTTTTAACACTTCAGTGGGGAGACTGTGCCCTTGGGCCAGCAGGAAGGCAGAGAAGTTAAGCCTGAGATTTTCCAATAATCCCAGGGACTCTCAAAGGGGTAAAGCCATCCCAGGTGGCCACTGCCTGGTGGAAGCATACTCTCTCACAAAAAGCATCTTCAGATCAGACCCTGCACTAATTACAATCAATCAAATATCAGCTTATGAGTAAAGAAAAACAAACAAACCACCACAAGATTCATGAGAAACAACATTAGATTTAGATCTCCAAGAATGTCAGATATTTGAAATATCAGATAAAGAACTTAAAACAGCTATGCATGAAATGTTTTTTAAAAAGGACTTAAAAAAAATTAACAAGCAAAAGAGACCAGATTATAAAAAGAACCAAGTAAAATTACAGAAATGAGCAATGTTAAGTGGTAAAAAAAAAACCCAAAAAACAAAAAACAAACAAAACCCTTACGTACTGGTTAAATAACAGATTAGACACAGCTGAAAAAAGAAAGAGCTATAAAGCAAAGCTAAATAAATAACCCAGAATAGCACAAAGGGAAGAATATGAAATTATGACAGAAAGGTTAACAGTCTTAGAAGAGAGAATGACTGAATACATATCAAATCAGAGTCCCAGAAGGAAAGAATTAAGGAACCAGAAGGTAGACAGTATTTGAACAGATAATGTCTGAGAATTCTCAGGAAAGATATAAAGTCATAGATACACAAAGTGTAACAAATTAACAAGGAAAATAACTAAAAAGAAACACACCCTAGACACACTGTAGTAACATTTCAGAATACCAAAGACAAAGAAAAGATCTTTAAAGTAGCTGGAGAGAAGACAGGCAACCCAGAAAAGGCTAAGGATATGGCTAACTGCAGACTTCCCAAAAGTAATAATGGAAACCAGAAAGCATGTGTGTTAGATATTCTAGGCTCTAAGACAAAATAACTGTCAACCAAAAATTACACATCTAGCAAATCTATATTTCAAGAACAAAATAAATATATTTTTAGATACACATAAAAGTGAATTGAAGATCATGAGACCTACCCTGAAGGAAGTGATCTTGAACTTCCTAACCAACCCTTCCTTTCCAATCTTCTTGAATATCAGACTAATACTTCCAAAATAATTTTGATCTTATCACTTCCCTGCTTCAAACTGCCACATGAATTTCTAGAACCTACATAATAAGGTCCAAATTTCTTAGCCTGGCATTGAAAGCACTTTACAATCTAGTTACTCTCCAATGTTCTTCACAATGGACGATCTGGCTCCTCAATTTACTAACTGTAACCCTAAGCTGATAATTAACCTGACTGAGCCTCAGATTCATCATCTGCAAAATGAAACCTATAAAAACTGATTTCTGAGATCAATTAAAAGAGCCCAGGTAAAGCTATCAGCACAGCACCTGGCACACAGTTCTCAATAAATGGTAGGTGGTATTTTTTCTCATTATAACTTATAGGTCCTAAAATACAACATATGCATTCCCAACTCCATGCCTTTGCTCATAATATTTCCTTCACTTTACTGGCCCTCAACACCTCCATTCCCCAAATCTGCACTAGATAAATGAGAATTATCCCTAAAAGTCCATCTCCTTCTTGAAATTCTCCCCTACCAGGCAAGCGCAAGTAAGTGCTCTTGCTTCTAAATACATTAAAATATTTCCCAAGATGCTACTCTGTTCACTATCTAAACTGTATGTTTCTTCTGGTCTGGAGAAGTATTCATCTTAGATTTCCCTGTTTTGCTCATGAAAAGCTTTACAGCCATGAAAACAGAGACTGCCAAATAAATATGGATTGGCTGGTTAAGTTCCAGCACCCTGACAGAGATACTTTAGAGGAAAAACATGGGGGGAAAAAAAAAGGCAGCTGTCTTAGGATTTGCTGCATTCTTTATAACCCTCCAGACAGCTGCACCTCATTCTAAAGACATTATGTATTTTCCTTAGAGAAAGACATCAAACAAGGAAGTCCATGGTGGGCAGGAAGAAGTGATAAGGGTACATGAGCTGACAGCCCACTTCAGGAAACATCTTTCAGAGTCTATTTTCCAAGGAAGTCAATTTGACCTGGTGTTCCTCTCACCCAAGACAAAGAAAACAGTCCTCCAGGAGTTGCCCAGTTGGCACAAAGGAGGTGTTCAATAAATGCTGGCTGACTCTGAACAGGCAAACCACAGCAACTACTCAGATTATTTTGTTTGTTCAAAAAAAAAAAGGAGAGAGGCAGATTTTCTCATCAGCTCTCTTTCAGTTTTCCAGTTAACCATTTGCTGAGGATGCCACAGCTGGCTCCCCAACCCAAAAGCCAGTGACAGCAAATCTCTCAAATGAGTCACAAACAATGCATGATCAAACAACTGAATCAAGTCAGCCCCTCCTTCATTTTCTGTGGCTGATGTTAATTAAAGAGCACAAGCAACATGCTATCACATTGAACTAAACAGTTTTTCATTTTAAAAGAAAATCTTTACTGGTGTCAAATTTAAAATTCCACTTTTGTATCTATTAGAGGCCAAGACAAAATGCAATTTTTTTTCATTATATAAAAAACATTTAAAGAAATTAAAGAAAACTTGGAAAAAAGACAAAAGAATCAGCCAGAAAAAAGAGAAGAGTAGAAAACAATCAGCCATAAGACTTACCACTCAAAAACAGCACATATCAACATTTTGGTTCATTGTATTTCCATTTTTCCCCCTAAGCATAAGATTAGTTTTGCAAGTTTTGCCTACCTGTAATCATATAGTATATGCTAGTCTCATCTGCAGCTTGTGTGACTTAAATTATACCATAAGCATTTCCCCACTTTTTTTCTTCTTAACTTTGTGTAACTGCATAGATGGTAAAGATTTTTAATTAAACCAAGAAATACCATTTGCTTTCTTTCACAGAAACTACTTTAGTAAAAACTGAGAATTTCCAAAGTTCCTGGGGCCACTAGAGCTAAAATACATGAAAAATGCCTAGACACATAGGAAGTTTTTAAGACAGTTAACTGACTTGCAAGTAACAAAGAGAATATTTACTATAGTCGTATCTGGAAAGATACAAAAGAAATTAAATTCAGCCTCTGTTCCCAATGAATTTTTAATACCACTGAGAAGATAAAATATATTTACACCCAATAATTGAAACCTAGCATACAACGGTCCTGGCTTTTCTAGAGCTGGGGATATTTTATTCATTTCAGCAGCTCTAGCATGAAAAACAGTGCCTGGCATAAAACAGATACTCAAGAAATGACTGTTGGACTAAACTGAACTACAAACGAAGAGCTATGCTTCTATGGAAATAGGAAAGGTCACTGCGAGCTGAGGTTAGGTTAGGCAGGGTAGCGGCATGAATACAGCAGAATGTGACTCTGGCAATAATTTACAGAAAGAAGGCTGAACCATAGAAGCTTTGGGATTCTGTGAAAATGAAAGATAACATAAGAAAAAAGTGTTTGTATAGTCTTAATTTATTAAACAGTTTGATGTTTCTACACAATCAGCATTGAAACCCCTGTTGAATATACACTAACTACTCATGGGAAATACAATATATAACATAATAGATACTACCTAAAAACAAAGAAAACACATGAACACAAAATACTACAGCATTCCTTTAAATCAGAAACAAAGGCTAATTCTCAGGAAGCTTTCTGTATATCATGACAAGTGGCAAAGAGGCAGTAAATTAAGGCTTTAGATCTCCACATACAGTACCATAGTGGATACTGTCCTTGCTAAACTAGGTGTAAAAGAATGTGCTTACCAAAACGTTCTTTCAGGATCTCTTTATACTCCAGTGAAGCTATTTGCATATATGGTTAGCATTCAGAGGGTAGAGAAAGAAGATCTGAAATCTGTATTCAACCCTAACAACATCACACTCACACCACCTGATTCTAAACATAACTTAAAAAGGGAATCCAGCTTCATGAAGTGTCTCATTCAACAGACTCCATACATCTAACTTCATTCACACGCATATTTTCTTTTCTTTTACCCCACTTGTGCTCTGAAAAAATTCAAAGAATTTATGGAGAAGGAATCTGCCAATATCACATCTCTAACAGCTGCTAGCTGGATATACTAAATCCATAGCTCCTTCAGTTACATTATATGTCCATGTCAGAAAGTGTGCTTAATTACAAATATGGTTTCTTTCAAAGAAACTCTTCTAAGCCTAGCCTACTGGGCCTCCTTAAGAGCAAGTTACATAGACCTTAGGGGCTGGGGGGAGGATAATTTTGTCTGGATGTAATACTGCAATTACTTAGGATTCATAAGTATTTCTAATAGCTATCCATTCAGTCTCGGCAGCCTGAAGCACTCAAGAAGAAATGCCTATCAACAAGTCTTTTGGGAATGAACAGCTGATTTGAGGAACTGCATGCCACAGGGCAGGTGTTCTTTGTTTTTCTGAACACACACACACACACACACACACACACATCTGATAGTGATTATATCTGCCAGATAATTTAAAAAGAATTAAAACAATATAAAATAAATCATTCTAAAAAATGTTTTAGAATATTTTTCAAAAATTTTCCTGGAAGTTTTAATTTTCAGATTTTGCTAAACTTTAGCACACAAGTTGTCTTATCCCAAGAATACAAACTGTTACTGTTTTAATTCTAAATGAAGCACTTCTCTCTAGGACATCAAAAGATTTGGAAACCAAAAAGTAATTACTACATAATCATTCAAAAAAGACATGTGGTGTAACATTTGTAAGGCTGAACTGCACCTGTTACCAATACAACAAAAGAATATTTTATGTACAAACCACACAGCTTTGAACATTTGATGATTTGTTAAACTGGTGCATAACAAGAAATCCACTGTCAAATGCAATACAAGTAACCAGAAATTAGATTAACAAAAATAGTTCAAGATTTCTAAATTTAAAATGCATGGGTTTATCACCCTGAGCAAGTTACTGAATCTCTCTGTACTTGTTTCTTCATCCACAAAATGGGCAAAATAATAGTAACAACCTGAGAGTTGTTATCAACATGAAATGAATACATATTAAATTGTTATAACAGAGCCTGGCAAAGGCTAATAAAAAAAAGTGTTATATCAGGAACAAATTTTTTAGATGACAATGCTGAAAAATAATAGTAATTGAAAAGAATAATCATATAAATAAAAAAGACACAGCTATCATGACCTGTGAAAGAATAAAGTTTTCAAGGTATTACAGTATGTTTAGAGTACATACAAAATAACAGAAAAAGAGCTCCCTACTTAAAAAAAAAAAAAGCTGCATCCTCTCAAAGTGATAGTCATCAGCCCTATTTTGCAAAATTTTATGCTTCCTCCTATGCTCTGCAGGTAAATCCCAGCCCTTAATATCAAGAAAGCCACAAAACCTGCACCTCCAGGAAAGCAAAATAAAGTTAAGGGTATGCGAGGTCCTTAGCATCTTCTTTAGTTTTATTAACAAGCCACCAAGTTGAAATTCATTCCTAAACTAAATTGCCAAATGTGTCTGCAATAAAAACTGCAAACTTTCATGTGAACAGAACTTTTCAACAATAGAGAGTTGTTCCAATCTGTGAATAGGACAGTGTCAGTGTGACCAACAAAGCCGGGAGCTGGACATTCCTGACACCCTTGTCCCCTGGCTAGCCTTTGATCATTTATATCTCCCAACCACATGTTTTTGGAAATCACTTTCAGGCAAAGTATATGGACAACATCTATACCCTGAAACTGATCCCTCATCATAGAGTCCTGTTTCCACAGCTCCTCAGACCCTCACTTTTATCTACCACCATTATGAACATCCCACAAGAATGAACATCAAACACAGGAGTGCTTTGTTTTCCCAGTCTGTCCACCCCCACTCCCAGTCACTTTGTGCTTTAATTTGTATATTTTGGAAAACATCATGGGATGACAACGGCAACTCAGCCAAACAATAAAATGACCGAAGAACTGAAAAGCCCTTCGGATGGTTCTACGGATCTGGTTACCTGCGGATGTCCACCACGGAAGTGTGGTAGTGCTTTATGGAAACGCGAGTCAGAACTCACTTGGAACACTGTCTTGGAAAGGAGACTTAAGTCTTAGTTCTCTTACCTGGAAATGGGTTAATAAAATCCACCTCACAAAGCTCTTGTAAGCACTAAATGAGATAAAGATTTCAAAGTGCCCACTATACAGCACATGCGCACTAAATACAATCTACTTCAGTCCCGTCCAGCTGTCCTGGGACACACAAATCTAAGAGAATTCCAGACAGTGGCAAGGAATAAACTCCCAGGTTTGTCAGTGTGACCTGATCAAAACGGCCCAGATGCTCCTTCCGGGTAAAGGTCTGTGGGGTCTCCTAGGCCAGGCTGGAGACAAAAAGGCTACTTGATGGAGATCTGTGCCATTTTACTTCCCCCGAAGTAAAGCTGGGTTTGCCCAATTCAGTTCCTTTGTTCACGGCAAGAGAGAAATGAACAGCAGACCCCCAGAAGGCTAGGACCAAGAAGACAGACGGGCCTCAGAGCTGTGCCTCGCTGGTACTTCGGGAGGCCCCCCACCATCCACTTCTGGGCAAGGCGCTCGCTCCGCAGTGTCTTCCAGCAAGTTCCGAGCCCACGCCTAAGCTGCCAGCGTCTTTCCAGAGAGATGTACCCTCTGCCCGGGGACCAGCCCACCGCCCGGAGCGAGCTGCCCGGGCCCCTCACACCCCCGCGCCCACCCGGCTGGGACGCCGCCTGGAGGCCCCGCATCGACCCCTTTCCGCCGGGACGCGGGCGCGCGCCGCTCCTCCGGCCGAGTCCCCCGCTCGCCTGGAGCCGGGACCGCTATTCCCGCCCGGACCGATTCCAGCCGCTGCGCTCGACTCCCATCCGCCCCAGGTCCTGCTCTCCCAAAGGCAGAAACACGCACACTCACCCCTGAAAAGCAGTAGAAGGAAGAAGTCGGGCAGCCGGGCGCAGAGCCGGACCGCCGGCCGCCGCCTCAGCGCCATGACGAGGGGAGCTGAGGGGCCGCGGGCTCGCGGCGCAGCTAGGCTTCCCCGCGCGCATGCGCCCTGCCCGCCGGGGCCCCTACTACCCGCCCCTAGTTACCATAGCGACACCTGGCCCGGCACAGCCGTCACCATGGTGACAAAGGAAGCTGAAATCTGGTTGCTACGATGCAGGGATGCTCTAGACCCGCGCCCAGGCGGTCTCATTCAAAGAATTTGATGGAGGAGGTAAAGAAGTGTGTTCAAGAGTGGGGCGGGGTTGGGCGCCTGGGTGGCTCAGTTGGTTGAGCGACTGCCTTCGGCTCAGGTCATGATCCCGGAGTCCCGGGATCGAGTCCCGCATCGGGCTCCCTGCTCAGCGGGGACTCTGCTTCTCCCTCTGACTGTACTCTCTCTCATTCTCTCTCTCTCAAGTAAATAAATAAAATCTTTTAAAACAACAACAAAAAAAGAATGGGGCGGGGTAAATTTCCATACCTATAAAATGAATCAGGCACTACAAATCGGAGAAGGAACGCTCAATTAAAACTTGGAAATGAAGTGTTTTCTCACAAATAAAGATGCAATCTAATTGTCTTTGAAGTATTATTGCCTGCACCACTTTTGAGGCCCTGATTCCAAATGTGATGGAAGGAAAAAGCACTGAAATCTACTTAAAACACAAGCAAGACAAAAACAAACAAACACATAAGCAAGACATTTATTATGTAGCATATAAAAGTGATTCTAAAATAAACATAATCCATAGTTTCTGTGGTAGATCAAAAACATGATGATAGGGGCGCCTGGGTGGCTCAGTCCTTAAGCGTCTGCCTCCGGCTCAGGTCGTGATCCCGGGGTCCTGGGATCGAGCCCCACATCGGGCTCCCTGCTCAGTGGAAGGCCTGCTTCTCCCTCTCCCTCTCCCCCTGCTTGGTGTTCCCTCTCTCTCGCTGTGTCTCTCTCTGTCAAACAAATAAATAAAATCTTTAAAAAAACCACATGATGTTATACCCATAGTTTCTTGGAGAAAAGCAGGATAATTCTTTTCTCTGATTTCTGAATATTGGAAAATGGTAAGGCCAGGGTAGAAAATGGAGCAGAATCTTATGAGGACAAGGAGATAAGATGAAAGATAAAATGCACTGGAAATTGGACCAAAGGATGGAAGAAGTTTTGTGTGTCACTTAATACTGTGAAAATTCTTGAAATAGTTTGTATTATATCTAATATAGAAAATCCACCCTTAATGCTCCAGAAAAAAACTTAAAAACAGAATTTTGAATATAATTATTAGTATAATATGCCAGAGTTTCCAACAACTAATATTTTTTTAATGTTTAACTTAAGGACTTCATTTTTCACACAGTCGCCCTACATTTTTTTAGTATTTTTAGTTTTTACAAAGTAGAACAGTGTGTGTGTATAATTTCCATATGTACCGAATTATGAATGCCAAGAAACATGAAATAGATTGAGGTTGTTGCCAAGGATATGCTTCAACTGCCATCACTTTATGATCTTCTTTATAAATCTTTATAATTGCTCAAAACTTTGCAAGTGTGAATTAATTACATTCTCAAAATCTCATAAAGACAGAAAAAAATTTAAAAATAACTCAACAACCTGCTATGATTTTATTTGTCCTTCCTTTCTTAAACATTCTTTCTGTTCCAGTTCACCATATTCCAGTCACAAGTAAAAGTATCTGAAAATTATATTAGAGTGGCAGCCTTTCTCCCTTCATCAAACACAACTTACAGCAATTAAAAAGAGGAAAATTCTTCTTAGGCCCACTGACTTTTTTCCTTTTGCTTTCTCTTTTCTTTATCATTCCCTTTAGTTCCTGGATATATAGCCAGGCATATTTGCCTAAATGAAGGAATCATTTTGGTTACCTGAGAAATATGAAGTGTCCGACTATGGATGGAGTAGTTTTCAAAAACTAGTGCCTCTTTTCTCCTGCTGTATTTCCTGTGTTTGCACTGTGATATGATTATATTAAATGGTCTTCTCTGTTAGGGAATCTTTTCAAACTCAGAAGACAGAGTTTGACAGACAGCCAGAGAGAAAGGCTCCATGAATATTCTATATGGAACAGAGAGGTTCCTATGAGAGCAGATGCAGGTGCTTCATGATGTTCCTCCACAGATGGAGTCTGCATGTTATGGCCGGTGGTTGAGACACAATCCTGGAATGGAGCCTAACTAGTGATGCACTAGGACAGGGTAGGATGTACTTGACTGTGAAATGATCTGCTTCTCCATACGATTTAATTGTTCCCAGGAGAGCTCTGGCCCTATTCGGAAGGGAACCAGAGTTTTGGAAGCATTCAGTGAGTGGGGCTGTGGAATCTACGCTTCTATCACCACATTATCCAACTGAATATGCTTATTTCTAATGTGTGATTTACTAAGGAGAGATACATTTTTTAGAAGCACTCAGGGAACTAAATACACATGTGCTAAACTTGAACAAAAGCATTTGCAAAGTGTAAATCAAGTAGCAAAGAGTAGGGTTTTCCTGTGAGAGTCACCCCTGAACAGAAAGGAGAGGTCCTGGAAGCAGCAATTACAGGAGGGGAAGTATAAGCTCTGGAGTCTAATGGACAATGATTCAAGTTCTTGGTTTTTGTAAACTTGAGAAAGTTATTTAATTTCCCTAAGCCTTGGGTTCTTTGTCTGTAAAACAGGGATAACAATACCCACCTGAAGTTGTCATTGTGAGGATTGTGTGAAATAAAGGTCTGGAACATACTAGGCGCTCAATAGATGTTTGTGGTCTGTGTGCCCCTTCCTTTTCCTACTCTTTTGGCTCAGATTGGGCCAAATGATACAATATTCCTGGAGAGTCTTAATAAAGAAAAAGACCTTCAGCCTGTAGATGGGTTAGAGAGAATGAGAAGCAAAGTGGAAGTTTTACATCAATGTGTGTTTGTTCTCTTGGTGTGATTATATTCTTAGAAAGTAACATGACTAGGGCTTCTGTTCCTTCAGTATGCCATGATCCACCTTAACAATCACCTGAAGTCAACCCTCACAGCAAGAGAGAAGTGAGATCCATTGACTGAGGGTGGTCTCTGACCCTAGATTCAATCTGTAAAAGCATTCCTCTTCAGGGCTTAGCAAAGATGCTGTTGCTCCATCTCGTTTCCATTCAGGTTTCCTCTTCCTTGAAATATTTCCAACTCTGTTCTCTCACATTTTCTCCCAACTATCAGGCCCTGCTCCTTCTCTTCAAAATATCTCTTCAAGTTCATTTAAATAGGAGGATTTCTACCCCTCCCCCCAATCTAAGGAAACAATAGGAAGGAAAACCTCCATCCCCTCTAACTAGATGTGCTGCTCATGCTATATAAGGAAGGAAAGTTGTGCAGTTCAGTTTATTTGCATGGTCCTCTCCTTCATAGTAGTTCAGTTGAGGAAGGCGATATAAATGCCATTGTTTTGGCTTAAAGTGTCTTCCTAGAGAGAAACATTTATAAGCAGCTGTTTAGCAGCCCTTTCATATTTCACCAAAAGGAGGCTGGTGTTCATGTGCTAGAGTGTGTTATTGTGTGTTTGTGCATGGTGGTAGTTAAATAAGTATATCATACATGTCATGGGTGAAAGACTCACTCACTTCTGCTAGGGGAGGAGTTGGAGGGTCCCGTCACCATCGGCCAGGATCTTTACTCACCGGTGCACCTGGAAATGCAACACAACAACCAAGACTGAATGGACAATTTCATGACCACGACAGAGCCCTGACACAGGATTTGCTGCTCTGAGACTGAAGGCTCTAAGAACTGTGAATCCCAAGTTCCCCTGTTAAGGAGTCTGCCTCAGTTCCTTCTCTGAGGAAGTAGAGAAGCAGGATTTGCCTGTATGCTCCCTCCAGACACCAGGGAAAAGGTGTTAGGGACAGTGAGCAAACAACACTCCCCAGACCACCTTCAGGAAGGGCACGTGTGATGAGATAAAACAAACAAGCTCTTTCCTCTACTTGACTTGATGAATATTTCCACTGGCCAGCGGGGGAAGATGGGAAATGTTTCCTCATCTGTGCTTCAGGACTGGAGACACGAATGAGCACAAAGGACACATATGCTATCAGGACTATCTTGGAGCCAGGCTAAAGAGCAGATTCAGGGGCAGGGGTGGGGCAGCTCCTAAGAGTGGGCAGACAGCATATCTGCAGCTCTGCAGCTCAAGTTGTGTGCCTCTGGGATGCTCCAACTACTTTGTTTACAGATTGGAGATATTTTTATCCCAACTTCCAATTAGAGGTAATTTTCTCTTCATACAAATTGTACCATCGAGTGTTTACTTCCTGGGAGCACCAAAGAGAGACCAGGGCCTCTGCTATCTCCCTCTTGTGCTGCAGGGAATCTTGCACTTCCTTCGGAGTCCCTTCCAGGGTCAATTCCCTACTGTACAGTTTGGGGAAGAGGCAAGTTCTTCCTGATAGCCTTGGGCCCAGGGGTTTGGCCTGGTAACTTGTACTGCTCATTTCTTTCCAGGGAAAAGGATACTTTTTGTGGTTGCCATTGCAGAGTTTCTGGATATCCTGTTCTAGGACTGGAAAGAGTGGGTATTTGATTCTATTTCCCAGATCTGTAATGCGATGAGGGTTATACCACAAGCCTTTTCTCCCCTAGATATTATTCACTACCATGCTTCTTAAGCAAATGGATAAGGGCTCTAGAAAGGACTCTGAAGTTTCTCTTTAATCCCAGAGAATTGTATTCCCACAAAATTTAGGATTGGGAGGAGTGGATGTGTTTGGTCCTCTGTGATGATATCAGGTCTTCAAATACTCAATAGCACAGCAGAGATTTACTGCAGTTGGGAGGCTACTCTAGCCCTACAAAGGACAGAGGACCATCCCCTGAGAATGTCTACACTCTCCACCCTTTACACTCTGAGGTCTTGCCTTATTCCTGTCACTTTCCAGGCAGTATTTCATATTCTGGCCAAGCCTTGTTCCCTAGAATTGCACTGCCCAGTGTAGTCCATGCCTAGCACTAGCATCTGACCAAGACAGACTCCGGAAGTACTGGGAAGCTCTGCTAAGCATTTAGATCCTCCTTGTGCAGTGCCCCCAACATCAATGGTCACCCCACTGCCACCAACCTAGAGCAAGCTGCATCAGTTTTCATTTAGATTGTGAAAATGATCTGTAGGCACCTGCCTGTATCTTCTGTTTCTAGACTTTTTTTTTCAAAATTGTGAGTAGTACAGGGCCTGGAACATTGGTAAATGCTCAACAAATATCTGTGGAATGAATGTCAATGAGACTCCTGCATCTTACCAAACATGTTGTTCTGCTTTCTTAAGTGGCTCCATATTATCTTCAGAATCCAGTTACAATCCCTTCTATAACTAAAAAAGTCATGGCTGAAATAAATAAGTCCTTTGGTCATGAGCAACAAGACAACTTCTCAAATTACATCCTCATCTATGTTCTCGAATCTAGTTACATGGAGTCATTTGAACTTATGACTTGTCATGCTCTCTTGAACTCCTGGAATTACCCATGTGGTCCCTTTGGCCTGCATCACCTCTCCTCCAGCCCACTTGGTTTTCTAGCTGTATCATGTATTTAGGAACCACTCTAAGCATCACATCTTCATGGGAGAACTTCTTGACCCCATTGTTCCTCCAAGATGATTGAGGTGGCCCTCCTCTGTCCTTCCATAATACACTATGTATTCATATATTTTACACTTCATCACACTGTATTCTAATGCCATATTTTCCCTGTAGTTGTTTTCAGACTTCCAGAGTTTAATAGGTTTCAACCTTCCTTCTTTTCTAACATATGCCTTTGAGACTTTAATTTCATTCTAAATACTTCATTAGCTGCATCCCCCAAAGTATGCTATATATTGTCTTCATTATCACTCGGTTCCAAGTATTTTCTAACTTCCTATATGATTTCTACTTGACCATTCATCATTTAGAAGTCTGCTTTATTAATTTCCCAATATCTGGGGGCTGGGGCCACGTGGTCATGACTGCCTTCTAGTTTTATTGCACTGTGGCCAGAGAATAAGGTCTGTGTGAAATCAGTGCTTCATATTCTTTGAGACTGACTTTGCAGCTTAGTGAGGGCTAGTTGTTTTAAATGCTTCCTGCATGCTTAAAAAAAAATGTATTCTCTAATGGTTAGGTATAGAGTTTTAAATATATATATCCAGGGATGCCTGGGTGGCTCAGTCAGTTAAGCATCTGCCTTTGGCTCAGGTCATGATCCTGGGGTCCTGGAATGGAGTCCCGAGTTGGGCTCCTTGCTCAGTGGGGAGCCTGCTTCTTCCTCTCCTGCTCCCCCTGCTTGTGATCTCCCTCTCTCTGATAAATAAATAAATAAAATCTTTTAAAAAACAAACAAATAGATAAATAAATAAATCCAATCAGTTGAATTTTATTGTGCTACTTGAAACTTCAGTATCTTTGCCTTTTAAAATAAATTAGCAAACAATTTCTGGGAACTTTTTGTTAAATACCACACTATGATTATGGATTTCTCATCATTTCATTATAATTCTGTCAAAATGCTTTTTAGTCTTAACTACATGGTGTATAGGCTCAGGAGTGTGGTACCATTCTCATGACACCATGAAGCACACATGTGGCTCTCACCCTCTCCCTGCCTCCTCTCCTCTCCCTCTCCCTCTGGCTTAACCAGAAAAGTGCTACCTTTGCCTGCCTCAGGACAGCTTCTTTGTTCTCAAGCTCACTGGAGCCTTAGTTGCTCTCCCAAATAAGCCTAGCAAACATTTTCTTCCAAATAAACACAGTCTTTTCCATGAATAAAATCATTAACAGTAAGTTTACAAGCCCCAGGAGGAAATAACTTACCACAGGCAGAGTCAGCACACATAACAAGTGGGAGAATCAACACCTCCAAATCTTGAGACAATAAAATAATCCAAAAGAGATAATAAGTAGGCTTACAAAATTTAGAGGGAAAATGGACTAGACAACACAGAGAAATAAAAGGGTATTGGAAAAGAATAAGCAGATGAGAAAAAGAACCACACAGAATTTCTAAGAAAATGAAATATTTAGGGAATAAAAAATAACTTCAGTGGGTGAATTAATAGTTGACTGAAAAAAAATAGTGAAATGAAAGATTGATCTTAGGAAATTACTGTGGATGAGGCACCAAAAGATAAAGACATGAAAATATGAAAAAGATGTTAAGAGATGTGCAAAACAGAATGAAAGTTGTGTAGGAATGAAGTGATAACAAGGAAAAGGCAGTCATTGAAGAGGTAATGGCTCAGAACGTTTTAGAATTGATGAAGGTCATAAATCCTTAGTTTGAAGAATCTATCCCAAACATAACACCCCAGGATAAAGAAAGATCTCATTTTGTTGAGTCACCCCTAGCCAAACGACAGAGTGAAATGTTAGAACCCCAAACTAAAAGAAAAATCTCAATCGGAGGGGGAGACGAACAATGAGAGACTATGGACTCTGGAAAACAAACTGAAGGTTCTAGAGGGGAGGTGGGTGCGGGGATGGGTCAGCCTGGTGATGGGTATTAAAGAGGGCACATATTGCATGGAGCACTGGGTGTTAACACAAACAATGAATCATGGAACACTACATCAAAAACTAATGATGTAATGTATAGTGATTAACATAACATAATAATAAAAAGAAAGAAAGAAAGAAAGAAAGAAAGAAAGAAAGAAAGAAAGAAAGAAAGAAAGAAAGAAAAGAAAAGAAAAATCTCAATGATAGTTACGTTGAAAAGGTAGGCTATTTAAAAGGCAAAAACAATAGTGATAGTAGAGGCTGGAACAAAATGGAATCATTGCTTCAAAGTGCTGAGGGAAATGGGAAGTCAGTCTAGGATTCTATACCCAGCTCAATTATAAAGCTGAGCAAATCTTTAATCACAAAGCACTCATTGGGGCTCACAGTATATCTTGCTCTATCTAGGCCACTGTCAGAAATTCATCTTTTTCCTGTTCCTTTATTTTCTTCCCCTACCTTCTCCCATCCCCCCTCTTCTCTTTTCCTTCCTTTTCTTTTTTCCCTTTTCCTTTCTTTTTTTGTTACCTATGGAACAAATCAGCCACCATCTTCCACATAAAGGCTGGACTGGGAGCAAGTACCCCCAGACTTAGCTATTGAGTCCTCCTCGTTTAATTCCTTTCAGTTCTCTAGGATTTATTTTCCCAATTTTTTTTCACGGGAATTATGTATCTTCTGTCCCTCACAGGGTTTCTGTGATTATTTAAATGAAGCAGCAGATACAAAAGCATTTTGGAAGAAGGAAAAGCAAATGGTACACATGCAGAGGATTAGTATTCTCTTCAAGGAGGTAGAGAAAGTTTTCCAGCCACTTTGTCCTCCCCTTTTCCTCTTGGCTAGCTGGATAATCTCATGTTGGAGTCTCTCCTGCAGCCAGCATAGATGGCTGGCCCCGCCAGTGCCTGAGATGCTAGGCTGGGTAAAGCCTCCTCCCTGAATCCAAAAGGCAGCCTAGTTCCCTAGGCAGGGGCTGAAAAGTATTAACTGTGGCAAGAAGTATTAGCCATATGCCACTTAATTCCTGTTAATCAGGATTGAGGGGAGCTTGTGCTTGTAAGTTACAGATGAGCCAGCCGTCATCCGGAGGCCCCGCTGGGCTGGTGCTCAGACAGGCACCGTGGGCACAGCGCAGCAGTACTCTCAGACCCCAGCTGAGCCAGTCCCACCCTTCCACATTTCCTTTGCCTTCAAGGTCTCGCCTTATCCTTTTTCTCCCCAATCACTTCTTAGATTTGATTCCCTTTCCTCTCATTTATTATTATTCCTACTCTTCCACTTCTAAGTTAACATTCATCGTTTATATTCCTTTGCTCCTGTTTTCTCTGACTTACTTTTTTGTCTTCTTTGAAAAATTCAGCGGAGTAAATTTGAATATTATTTGGTTTTATTAAGCAATTCACAAATCAGGCAGCATCCCATCCAGCAAGTAGAGAGATGCTCCAAGGATTTGTACAAAATGGAAGGTTTTTATAGGATGGAGGGTGGAGTAAGAAGTTATTAGCAAAAGAAAAGAAAGGTTTATTCCAGCCTGGGACATCTTTTTTGTGAAGAAGGGAATGATAGGGTTTTTATTGTGCAGATTACCTTACCAGTGCTGATCAGGAAATTTCAGATCAACTGTTAAAAGGTCACATTCCAGGGGCACCTGGGTGGCTCAGTTGGTTGAGCGGCTGCCTTCAGCTCAGGTCATGATCCTGGAGTTCTAGGATCAAGCCCCCCATCGGGCTCCCTGCTGAGCGGAGAGTCTGCTTCTCCCTTTCCTATCTCTCCCTCTGCCCCCCTTCTCGTGCTCACACACACACTCTCTCTCTCTCTCAAATAAATAAATAAAATCTTTAAAATAAAAGGTCACATTCCTGGGAGAGGTTGAAACTGTAATTAAGTCTTGGTTTGCTGTTGTAAGGGCAAATGGCTCTATTTTGGGTTTGTTTCTTTCTTAATAATTGCCCTCTTTTGATCAGATTCTCAGCCTGAAAGGTGTGATAAAAAATTAAGGCACTAGCACCGCTCTGTAGTTATCATGGTTTTTCACTGTTCCTCTGTGATATTCACAGGTCATGATGTTTTTCCTTAATCACTGTGATACTCTCAGATCACAACTCCAGGCTCACAATCCTTAAGTCAGTCATGCTCTTCACTTCTCCTCCAACGTTCCAGTCTTGGGGAGATCATCCACTTGGTAGTTAGTAGCTGTGAACACGCATTTAAAGCCTTTGAGAATATGCAGCACACCAGGGAGATTATAGGCAGGATAATTCCCAATGTTTGGAGTGTACTTTGAAGCCATTGTCCCCAAAGCCCAAAGCAATCAAAATCACATAAGTAAAAAAAAACAAAAAAACACACAAAAAAAAATCAAGTAAAAGGAAGATCTTGTTAAAGGAGTCACCCCTTCAAGCCAAGTGGCTTGCTCGGTGATCTTACGTAACTGAGTTTCAACCTCTTCAGAAGTGTTGATTGAGGTGCAGCATGTGGCCATAGCGCAGGTTCCAACTTGCTCAGCTAAAAGATAATCAGGAGCTACCCTATTATCCAGAACAACTTTGGCCAGAGAGTCTAAGGAACATTGTTGGGCCACTATTGCTTCGGCTGCAGATTCTCCCATAACTTTAAGAATTAAGGAGAAGTTCCTGACCAAAGACTCATTTACATTTATCTCTAGCCAGGGAAGGAAGAACCTGCCAAAAGGAGTGAATCCTGAATCATGAAAGCCTCCTGGCAGGTCTTTTCTAAATTGACAATGTAAATTCAGAGGTCTTTATCAATGCGATGTCTTATTTGTTTTTTGAAAAGTTAGGGACATGTTTAGATTTTCTCCTAGCCTGAAATAAAAGGTTGTTCAGATTCCAGAGTTTACATCCCTTAACAATGGCTTGGGAGATACAGATGAGGGCATTATTTTCCATGCCAGTGTCAGAGTAAAGAAAAGGGAAAGAAAGGGGTGCCTGTGTGGCTCAGTTGGTTAAGTCCCTGCCTTTGGCTCAGGTCATGATCTCAGGGTCCTGGGATTGAGTCCCATGTCGGGTTCCCCCTTAGAGGGGAGTCTGTTTCTCCCTTTTCCTCTCCGTTTGCCCCAACCCCACTCATGCTCTCTCTCTCAACTAACTAACTAACTAACTAACTAACTAACTAACTAACTAACTAAATAAATAAAAATAAAATCTTAAAAAAAAAAGAAAGAAAAGGGAAAGGAGAAAGGGCTTTAGGCTTAAAGTATGAAGTCTTGATTTATCATCTTGGTTGAAAGCAGTTTGCCTCAATGTCAACTATTTCTCTTCCTTTTCAATTTGATTCAGAGATCTCCAATGTCTGCACAGAATCAGCTGTTAGGTAAAGCCTTCTTTAGCTGTGAGATGTGTACCCAAGGCTTAATACCTTCTAGTTTTGCCACAATGACAGTGGTCAGTGATGTGGGAAACAAAGGCAGAAAAAAAATTATTAAATTTCCTTACTACCTACAGCCCATTGACAAGTCCTTGAGATAGGCAGAATGACGTTCCTCTAGGGACTCAACTGCCTCAATGTTAATACTTTGCTAAGTGCAGAAGACAATCCTAGCCCTCCCCACTTCCCCCTTCCCAGGGATCCTGTAAGTCTACTTTAACATATAAAAATTCCTTTAGAAATTTCCTTTATCTCTAAACCCCCCAAGATACTTGTTGGTAATCATCCCCCAAGCATATGGCCCACTGATATACATCTGAAGGGTCTCATGACTAAGGTTTATTAGACAGTAATAAATGACCTTTTCCCAACAATAGCTAGCCCCCTTAAGGTCCTGGAAACCTTGCTTCCAAAATTCCTTAGAGACGTACGCTATCCCTAACCCCCTCCCAACTTGAAAGACCCTGCTCACGGGTCCTGTCCCCATGCTTTAATAAAATCACCTTTTTGCACTAAAGACGTCTCAAGAATTCTTTCTTGGCCATCAGCTTCGAACCCTAACATTCTTTCCTACATCAGTCAGGGGCACTTGGTAAGGTTCCTCCCAATGGGGCTTGTGGGCTGTCTTCTCTGATAATGTTTCCAGAAAACCCAATCACCAGGCTCTAGACTGTGACCAGTAGGATCCTTTGAATTGGGATCTGGGAAGCCTTCTTTAGCCTGTTGTTGCCAGACTTGAGCATCAGACATTAGAGCTCCCAGTAGTAGCTGGCCGTACCAGCATGAGACAAGTGATCAGCAGAAGGCTGTATACCAATAGATATTGGTCTGCCAGTGACTGCCTCATGTGGAGTGAGTTTGTTTCCCAGAGAGGGTACTGTACATAGTCGGTAAGACCAAAGTTAACACCTTGAGCCAGGGAAGTCCCGGTAGTTTCCACAGGCTTAAACATTTTAAATTTGAGCATCCCATTAGCTCTCTCAACCTTGCCTGATGGCTGAGAGTGATAGAGACAGTGATAATTACAAAGAGTTTGCAAGGCTTTCATTAAGGCTTGTATGATTTACCCAGTGAAGTGGGTGTCTTGATCACTGGAGATCATGTAAGGTATACCCCAAGTGGGAAACACATTTTCTAACAGTTTCTTTGTCACTGCGGGGGCATCAGGCTTGTGGCAGGGGAAAGCTTCAACACACATGGAAAAGACACACATATAATGACAAGAACATATTGATAACCTATATTTGGTGGCAGTTGAATGAAATTTCACTGCAGGTGTTCAAAGGATCCAGAGGGAAGACTCTGGGGACAAAAATGATTTTCCCAAGATGATGGACTTAACTGGGTAGACTGCTGGGAGACTGTTTTTGCAATTTTGTAGAAGTGTCCCCACCGATGTCAATTCATAATTTGAGTCATCTTAAATGCAAAGGTGAGTGAACGAATGCAAAAATCAAACAATTGGATTTGACGGGGAGCCAAAAAGAACCAAGCAGCCATCCTGGGTTTACCATAGCTCCAACTGTTTGTTTAACCTACAGCTATTATCTTTTTTAAGATTTTATTTATTTATATATATTTATTTATTTATTTATTTATTTATTTATTTGAGAAAGAGCGAGAGAGAGAGAGGGAGAGAGAGAGAGCAAGTGCGGTGAGGAGCAGAGGGAGAGGGACAAGTAGACTCTACACTGAATGGGGAGCCAGACATAAGGCTTAATCTCATGACCCTGAGATCATCACCTGAGCCAAAATCAAGAGTCAGACACTTAACCGATTGAGCCACCCAGGCACCCCATACAGCTATTTTTTTTTTAAAAGATTTTATTTTTAAGTAATCTCTACACCCAATGCAGGGCCCTAACCCCAAACCCAAGATCAAGAGTTGCAAGCTCCCCCAACCAAGCCAGCCAGGTGCCCTAATTTACAGCTATTATTTACCCACCTTAATTTCTGATTCAGGAGCAGACTGTAGCCATGCTGCAGGGACATCAGGATGGCAAATGTCTGGCAATGAGGGGCCATTTTTTGCAGAAGCAGAATGGACTTCATCCACATGTGGCACAATCTTTTTCCCCCGTTCTCTTTTGCAACATTTTATTGGGAGAGATTTATAGGTTCTGACCCTGTCTTGGATTAAAGGATGACAGGATAATGACAGGAGCCCTGGGACCCTGAGGTGGCTCAGATGGAAACTGCAAGAACCATAAGCCTGTTCATCTGTCCCTCGGTTTCCCCTTTACAGATTCTGTGACTGATGCCTTTGCATGAAAGGCAGCTGAGGCATTTCCCTAATACTCAGGCTTTGTCCTTTTAGTGTGAGCCTCAGTTTTGATGACAGCAATTTCAGAAGGTGAGAGAATAGCAGTAAGACCATTTACTTATTACCCATTTTTGATTGGGGTCCCAGAGGACATAACACAACATTTTAAGATAATAATTAGAATTATAAGTGATAACATTATAGCAGAACATATCAGATTTCTAGGAGTTTTACATAACTTATAGAACACGTATATACCTATACAAATACAATATAAAGAAGGCTTAGTATTACTTCTGATGGGACAAAGCTTCCCATGTAATTTAACATATCAAGTAAACCTAATTAGTTTAAGAAACGCTTTGGAATATTCCAGGGCCCCTCTAAAAAAAAGTCCCAAAATTTTTTCTGGGTCAAAAAAAAAACTTCATTTATGGGCATCTGAGTGGCTCAGTTGTTAAGCGTCTGCCTTCGGCTCAGGTCATGATCCCAGGGTCCTGGGATCGAGCCCCACGTTGGGCTCCCTGCTCCTCAGAGAGCTTGCTTCTCCCTCTCCCACTCCCCCTGCCTGTGTTCCCTCTCTTGCTGTCTCTCTCTGTCAAATAAATAAATAAAATTAAAAAAAAATTCATTTAGAATTTAATTTTAAGAAGTTTATATATTATATACATATACATATATATGGAACCATTTATACAGTTTTAAAGCACTTGGTTACAGAGAATCACAGATTTTTATGAAACTTAATACATCATTATCTATTAACAAAACTTACTTCTTCTAATATTAAGATGATTCTGTTTTCTTAAGTAATGAAAAACCTATTATTTTGATAAAACACATAATCTTTGCTTTCTAGGCAGATCACTTAAATAAGGTAAAGAAATTTTCACAATCTGTTATCAAAAAACAGACCGAAACCCCAAAGAGAAAACCAAATTCTAATTTTGCACCAGCTTACCTTTTTAAAAATTAAATTACATTTGATGTGGAGAACAAAGGCAAGAGAAAAAAAAATTAAACTTCCTTATAACTTACAGCCTGTTGACAAGTAGCAGAGACAGGCAGGGTGACCTTCCTCTAGGAACTCAACTACTTCAATGTCAATACTTAGCTAGAGGCAAAAGGCAACCTTAGCCTGACATTAGCCTGACCTCCAGGATCCTGTAAAATTCCCTTTGGAAGCTTCCTTTATCTCTACCCCAAGATACAGGTTAACAACCATCCTCTAAGCATATGTCCCACCAATATGTATCTGAAGGGTCTCATGACTAAGGTTTTACTAGACAGTGGTAAATGACTTTTTCCTGACAACAGCTAGCCCCTCAAGGTCCTGGAAACCTTGCTTCCAAATTCCTTAGAGGCTTGCACTATCCCTAACCCCTTCCCAACTTGAAAGTACATAATGGGCCACTCCTCATGACCTCATTGCAATTCTTTCTACCCACGGGTCCTGTCCCCGTGCTTTAATAAAACCACCTTTTTTACACTGAAGACATCTCAAGAATTCTTCCTTGACTGTTTGCTCCTGAACCCCAATATTTCATATCACGTTTTTTAATTATTTTTTTCTAATTCTAGTATAAGGAACATGCAGTGCTCTATTAGTTTCAGGTGTACAATATAATGATTCAACAATTCTATACATTACTCTGTGCTCATCATTAAGTGTACCCTGAATCCCCTTCACACACCTCCACTATGGCACCACCCTACTTTTGATATAAAACTTACTCATTCTCATCTTAGTTCAGAGTACACGTATAATTCCTTTCTAAAGATTCCTTTATCACAATTTTCTACAATTTTCTTTCTTCAAAAAATGCGTCTCCATTCCTCATACCTTATTTTACCAAAACACACATTTTACTTCCCTTGCATGCAGAGAAATAATACATTTCTAAAGAATTAATTACATATATTAATTAGAATTCTCCACCCTTAGAAACCTTAATTTCTAATGAAACCTCAGAAGTAGACAATGCAAACTGTGTTAGCATTCTGTGGCTGGATACACTTATAAATACTTTCCATAATTTCTAAAAGCATATGTTTTCTCATAGTAAATTTCTCAGCATGGCACAGAACATATTTACTAATAGGCCCAAATATCTTTAGTTCCTCTAGAATAGGAAGACAAAGTAAATTAACTTCTGTTCAGTAATTAATGTTTCAGTATTTTATCTTATTTGGTAATGATCTAAATGTTCAACAAATTTCCATTATGTAATATAACTTTGCAAAACTCTAAAGTTTCAAGTTACTAGAGATTTAGGAAGCTATTTTTAAGTACACATACCATAAGATATAATTGTTAGTAAAAAATTTATCTATAAAATCCTACTCCACTTACATCTAAGTCATTTGCTTCCAACAGTTACGTTTAGATTACCCATGAAAACTGCACGAGACGTTAGACAAAATCAGCCATCATTCTAAGTTATTCTTTGCTGACAATTTTGCAACAGAGATAACATGAATTTAACTAGTAAATTCAAATAGAATAAAAGTTGTTTATCTGTGATGTGGGAAACAAAAGCAGAAAAAAATTATTAAATCTCCTTACTACCTACAGCCCATTGGCAAGTCCTTGAAATAGGCAGAGTGACGTTCCTCTAGGGACTCAAATGCCTCAATGTTAATACTTTGCTAAGGGCAAAAGGCAATCTTAGCCTTTTGCCCTTAGCAACTCCAGGACCCTGTAAGTCTACTTTAACATATAAAAATTCCTTTGGAAACTTCCTTTATTTCTACCCCACCAAGGTATATGTTGGCAATCATCCCCCAAGCATATGGCCCACCAATACACATCTGAACAGTATCAAGACTGAGTTTCTACTAAACAGCAATAAGTGACCCTTCCCAACAGTAGCTGGCCTCCAGAAACCTTGTTTCCCAAATACCTGGGAGGCTTACACTATCCCTAACCCCCTCCCAACTTGAAAGTCTATAATGGACCACTCCTCATGACCCCAGTGCAGCTCCTTCTGCCCACGGGTCCTGTCCCCGTGCTTTAATAAAACCACCTTTTTGCACCAAAGATGTCTCAAGAATTCTTTCTTGGCCATCGAGTTCGAACCCTAACTTCTTACATCTGCATTACATTCAGTGTTGAGAACTTTTTTTTTTTAAGATTTTATTTATTTATTTATTTGACAGAGAGAGACACAGTGAGAGCAGGATCACAAGCAGGGGGAGAGGGAGAGGGAGAAACAGGCTTCCCGCAGAGCAGGGAGCCCGATGCAGGGCTCGATCCCAGGACCCTGGGATCATGACCTGAGCTGAAGGCAGATGCTTAATGACTGAGCCACCCAGGTGCCCCAGTTTTGAGAACTTTAAACACATCTCTGTTTTAATGAAATCAACAAACTTAAACTAGATTTTAGTTGCCAAAGATTATCTCAGATCATGTGAATTTGAAAAGCATTTGGGTTATTTTTTTAAAGATTTTATCTATCTATCTATCTATCTATCTATCTATCTATCTATCTATCTATCTATTTATTTAAGAGAGGCAGGGGAAAGGAATAGAGGGCGAGGGACAAGCAGACTCCTGCTGAGTGTGGAGCCTGACTCAGGGCTCGATATAAGGACCCTGAGATCATAACCTGAGCCAAAATCAAGAGTTGTATGCTTAACTGACTGAGCCACCCAGGCGCCCCAATATTTGGGTTATTTTATATCTTTCTGAGAGTTTTAGAATGGCCCATCCTTACAAGCTCTTGCCTTCAAACCAACTAAATAGAGTTCTTTTACAAATTAATTTTAGCAATACCATCTGGAGATAAAAAAATATCTCATATTTACTATGTGCACGTGTACACACACACACACAGATACAAAGATTTTTTTATTTATTGATTTGACAGAGAAAGCAAAAGAGCACAAGCAGGGGGAGCAGTAGAGGGAGAGGGCGAAGCAGACTCCTGAGCAGGGAGCCCAACATGGGGCTCGATCCCAGGACCCTGGGATCATGACCTGAGCCGAAGGCAGATGCTTAACCATCTGAGCCACCCAGGTGCCCCCAATACAAAGATCTTTCTAACTTTTGTTTTTACTAATATTTGTGGAGAGGACATTTTAGGCCTAATTTCCAAATACTTCCCTCTCTCTCTTTATCTTTCTGATAAGAAACTTCTCCCTAAAGTTTGCAGTTCAAAGAATGGCTCTTTGGTCCTAGAGAAGATGGGGATAAAACTTTATATCACAAAAGCACAGATTAAATGCAGAACAATCCTGTCTCCAATGTCTTGATCTTTCCAAGCATTTTGAGAGGAATAGGTGAGGTTTAGGGGATTGGCCGAACGGGCAGGCCAGGTGAACTTTGAACCACTAGAGACACATCTTTGGCCTGGCATAGATTTATAAAACGAAAGCAACTATTTCCAATTCCTCAAGGAATTGGGTTGTAGCCTTTGTTTTCGGTACCCTTTATCTCTTTAATTTTTCATAGCCGTTTGCAATGAATCATTCAATGAGCTATGTTGGAATTTTGAAAGTTTTTGACGGCTTCTGCATACTAATTAAAATAGGCATCCCATTCTGCTTGTTTGATTTGAAAACGCTTGCTTTTAAGTGCACTTTTTAAATGATTGTATCTATTTGGAATGTTCCCCATAATGGCCATTGGAATTCCAGGTTCTTTTTAGTAAAATTTTGCCATCTTGCTAGATCACCTTCAACTTATGGAAATACAGTTCTTATGCATAAAGTAAGTACGTGTGCCCGAAAGTGGCATGCTCAACTCTCTGGAAATAAAAAATCCCATCTCTTTTAGCTAGGGCTTTCATTGTCCTGGAGTCACACTAATAATCTGAGGAATGGGGAGCAGACTGACCCTGCAGGCCCCAAAGAATGGGGACTGCGGGCTGATGCTAAACAAATGCAGAACTGCAGCTGTTGCCAGAGATTCCTAATGTGGAATCTGGGGAGGATGCCAAACACATAGGAGTTGCAGGCTAAAGCATCAGAATTCCCATTGTGGAATCCAGGGACGGATCTAAGGTTTGGGGTTTTCCTCCTGGAGAACTGCAGTTTGAAAGGCTAGGGACGTGGCTCCAGGCAGAATTGTCAGCCTGCTCAAATTGACCTTCCCTTTAAAGGAAAGCCAATTAAGATTGGGAGTTCAGTGCAAAGAAAACAGAGCTTAGAACTACAGAAACTTACCCATGGCCCTTAGAAAGGTGAGAAAGACCGTGAACTCAAAAGGGTTTCTGGGCTCCCTGCCTGTTTATCTGGTTGTTTCTGAATACCATCAGAAGTTTGCTTCAGATTCCACCACCACTACCAAATTTGTTTAAAAAATCATCTAAGTTTGGGGTGCCTGGGTGGCTCAGTCGTTAAGCATCTGCCTTTGGTTCAGGTCATGATCCCAGGGTCCTCGGATCGAGTCCCGCATCGGGCTCCCTGCTCCGTGGGAAGCCTGCTTCTCCCACTCCCACTCC
Organism: Mirounga leonina; assembly: GCF_011800145.1. Taxonomy (NCBI): domain Eukaryota; kingdom Metazoa; phylum Chordata; class Mammalia; order Carnivora; family Phocidae; genus Mirounga; species Mirounga leonina. The sequence goes on along the minus strand of NW_023270387.1, from coordinate 28,735,007 downwards.
CCCTGCTGTGTTCCCTCTCTTGCCGTCTCTCTCTGTCAAATAAATAAGTAAAATCTTTAAAAAAGAATCAACTAAGTTTGAAGATCTCATTGGCTTTATTAAGCAATTTATGAATTGAGCCGCATCCCACCTAGCCAATGGAGAGATGGTCTGAGGAGTTGTACAAAATGGAAGGTTTTTATGGAAAGGAGGGTAGGGCAAAGAAGTTACCAGTGAAAGGAAAGAATGGATTGTTTCAGGCCAGGACATCGTTTTTTGTGAAGAAGGGTTTTTATCACGCAGATAACTTCACTAGTGCTGATCAGGAAATTTCAGATGGACTGTTAAGGTCACATTCTTGGGAGAGGTGGAAACTAAGTCTTGGATTGCTGCTGTGGGGGGCATATGACTCCATTTTGGGGCTTGTTCTTTCTTTTTTAACAATCTGTACCATTTCTCAGTTCCTTACTTCCACCTCTCTGGTTTTCTCCTTTCTTCCTCCCCACCTTGCTCTCTCTTTTTTTACCCACACACCCTCAGACACACAGATCCACACACTTAATTTCTCTTTCTTACATCAACAAACACCCTGACCCTTGGTTGACCTGTGAAGGGCGCGTTCAAAGGTCTGAGGCTAACTTTCCTGGCCCCTACTGAGACTGGGTGCAGCTACCTCACTTTGCTGACCTCGCAAAAAAACACCAAATCAAAAGTTCCCTCTCCTTTCGTAATTTTCGTCCTCATAGCTGGGGAGATGTTGCAGTCAGATTCTGATAAGCTCTCCTCTGTTTCTCCAGAGATGAGCTCAGAACCAGTATGTGTAAGTTGGAAACAAACTTCCCACTGCAAGGTCAAATGGTGTTGGCCCTCACCCTGCAAGGGTATTGTTATTCTGGTCTCTGCATTACACTGTGTCTACCACCTTGGTGTGTGTGTGTGTGTGTGTGTGTGCATGGGCACACGCGCGCTTTTGCCTTTCTGTGTGGAGAAATATGTACGTAAATTTCCGTGCGGGATCCTTGTGTGAGCAGACCTGGAGACAGGGTGGTATGTGTGGGATGCATGGAAGATGGATATGTGTGCAACTGTGCGTGCAGAGATGTTTTTCTCAGCAGTACTTTGTAGAAGGCTATTGAGGGATGTCTGGAAAAGGACATTTGTAGAAATGCATATTTAACGACAGATAGGAACTGAGGTAAGAGAAATATTTGATTTGTATGGTTTATGTGTAGAGTAAGTTTTGGATGGATAACAGAAAGGAAACTCTCCTGTACTTCTTAGAAGCATCCAGACCCTCTCTTAGGATAGCCCCTTAAAACGTCCAATTCTGGGGCAGCAGCAAATGTCCAGGGTATAGCTTCCCTCCTGGAATTGGCTTTATTTCCAAGAAGTTTGTTAGACTAAGAAGAAAGCATGTTTGACCCTGCCAACCAATCTCTCAAACCTCAAGGACATGGACATGCACCCCCACCCCCACACAGATTTCCTCCTGATGCGAGGCAGAGCCCCCACCACTGTTCCCCCTCCCTTAGAGCACAATCCAAATCCGATGGCTCTCAGGTGCCCCCTGTCCGGCTCTTGGTTACAGATGGCTTGTAAAAGGAGAAGAGGAGAGCAAAGAGCAAATACTGCGTCTGTGAGTCTTCCCCCGCATTCCTGGATCCCGCTGCCAGTCCTGATTTGCGGTTCTCCTAGGAGAGAGCTATCCTCTCTGAACCCCCACCGGCTGAGGCAGGAACGCAGATCTGCTTCCAGCCTGGGCAAACCCTTCCGTCAGCCTCATGGCACCACCCTGTGGCTGGTTCTTACTATTACAATCTCTTACCCCCAACAAGCCTGCCCTTTAAGGCCAATTTCCAGCTTCAGACGCTTAGTTGTTTGGTGTTCTGTGCTTGACTGTTCAAAGGGAATTCTAGGTACAGTGTCCCAGGATTTTGAGAGCTTGCAGTCATAAACACCCATGTGGACTCCAGCATAGAACTAGGCCTGTACCTAAAAAAATAAAGGCTTAACCCTAAAGACCACAGGTCAGTGTAGAGGCGGTGGGGGGAGCAAGAGGAAAGGACACTAGCTATAGGAATTCCAGATATTTCAAACAGGGCTGGGCAAGGGCCAAAGTGAGAACCTAACCCAGTCTGTTAGGGTGATTCTTCTACCTTCTTTAAGAAAATCTACATATTCATCTAAAAAATGCAGGGGAGGGAGTAGAGCAGCCTGGATTTCTAGCCTGGGGTCTGATTGCTTTGCAGTGAGAGCCCTGCCAACAAGGGGATAGGGGAGTCAGCCACAGTGCTCCTCTATCAGAGAGGGGGCTGGATCATGGCAAGGGGAGAAACCTGCAGGCTTAGGACCTGTAGACGGAGCCTTGAAGTTGAATCCAGAAGACCTGCTTTCTACGAACTGTGACCTTGATTAAATTGCCTAGCCTCTCTGGGCTTTGCTTTAAATTTAAGAATTGTCCCTTATTATAAGATCTTGACCTATGTTTAAGCTGCATCTACCATTGCTTCATCTTACAAGCTTTGGTCAAACTGGTATATTCTCATTCACCCAAACAGACATCACTGGGTCTTAAGCTTTGCTGATACCATTAGTTTTGCTTGGAATGCCTTCCCCACCCTATAAGTGCTTCTAAATTCTATCCATTCCCAAGATAAGTCCAATTTCTACTTCTTCCACAGAGCTTTTCTGATTTCCCAACAGGATATTTCCTGTCACTCTTTCTTAAATTCTCCCTAGGGCTCCATGGGTCCTTCTCTTGGGTGCTTCATAGTATATACTGGTAATTTGTAGCTTAATTTGTATCCCCCATCCATTGGTGGATACTACAATTCATTCATCTTCATGTAGCATGCTTAACACTGTGCTTTGACCATATTATGTGTTGAATAGACCCCTTACTGAATGAAATGGGATCTCCTTCTTTTTTGTATCTTGACCTAGGTATGATTCCTTCCAGTAAGCATCCATGAACACCCCACCCCCCACTCCATTGGATGCCCTGCCCACCTGGGAACAGGTGTCTTTCCTGTCGTGGTACCTGTCACACTGTAGCAACTTCCCTTTCACCTGCCTCTCTCACCCTCTAGATGATAAGCTCCTTGAGGAGAGACTGCCTCTATCAGGTCCCCATTGCCTGCACTGTACATGCGAATAATAGAAACTCAATAACTATTTGATGAATGGTTAGATAGGTGAATGTGTGAGTAGATGCATGGAAATAGGGAAGGAGAGAAGGGGTTAAGCATGACCTTTAGGTTTCCTTTAAGCTCTAATATTTTATGATTTCAGCGCTTTGAGCTCTTTTTTGAGGGCAGGTAGTCCAAGCTATTTGAGAAACAATGCAGTGACCATAGTAGGGTCAGTCAGTGGTGATTTTCCTTTGAATGGACTTTGTTTCTGTGGGAGAGTTGGCTTCCTCATTCTGTGAAGAATGTTATGTTCCCTGGGCTCAGCCTGGCCCAGAACTTGGCAAGATCTCTGGGGTGTTCATTTTTGTCACCCAGCCCGGGTAGGAGGGTGGACGGGTAGGAGGGGAACCATTTTGGGAAAAAGTGTTGGGGAGTGTTTGTGTGTGTGATGAGTCAGGGCCATGGAGCTAGGAGCCCTAATCTCTGCTCTGCTCTCTGTGGGGGTAGTTCTCACCAGTTGCAGGGGGGTGGAGGACCACCAACTGTCTTTGGAAAGTTTTCTTAGTCATAGTTTATACCAAGTCAGCTGGAGCTTTATGTAACTGGGTATGATGGGGTCAGAATGGTTGCTACTCTTCCCACCGTGGCACTCACCTATTCCAGCCCTTCCTACCCACCAGCCAGGTGATGTGCCCTTCCTGTAGGAAGTAGCCCTTTGAGGCCTGAAGACCATGACATATATTCTCACTGGAAAAAGGTTTGGGTCATCTTCATGAATTCCATGAAAATGCCTCAATGCCTTCTGGGGGGCTGTCCCATTCTGTCCTGTAAGCCCCACAGCAGATACGGGTGGTGAGAATGAAGCACTCCAGGACTCCAGTGTGTGCGTGAGCCGAGCAGCAGGTGATGGGTGGGCACTGGCTTCTGTTCTGGGCTGTGACCCCTCTCCATGCTGCTGGCAGAAAATCTCTACCTCTGCTCCTTTATGGCCTCACTCTCCAGAGAGAGACCCGGCATTGCATGTCCTGCCCCTGACACTGGAGCCAACATGAGTTCTGTTGGGGACAGCTCCAGAGAAGGCCTGCAACGACTGGGTGTGTGTACCCATGTAATGGAGAGAGTTACACAAGAAGAGCAGGAAGCCAGAGAGAGGAGAGGTTGGCTGCTGGGGATTTTCCTGACCGAGGACACCGGGCCATTGGGTCCACTGGGAAGAAAGAGCAAAGCTCAGGGGGCTGGGGAGAGCTGTGGGGCCTTCCACTGGGCTTCTTCAAGGTAAAAGCCCAGGTTTGCTCTTCTTTGCCACTTACTGGCTGGAAGGGAAGTGTTCTTTCTGTGCCTCAGGCCCAGGGAGCTGGGACTGTAAGTTTTAGAAGAGGTAAGATGGGAATTATTTTTGCTGGGGGTGGGGTGCTAAGGAATAGCCTCACTTGGGGGGGGGGTGGTTAGACCCTGCTAATCCCCAGAACAAGAAAGAATAGAGGCATTTGAGAAAAGTTGGAAAATGAGATGAGTTTCCTGACAGTGGGGATGGCCACTGTGGTCCAGTGGTCTGGAAAGGAGGAAAGTTCTAGAAAGAGAGTTACAAAATCAGGTCTTTAGCCAATGAGCATATTCTGGACAACAAGAGTGAGAGTTTAGCAGGTGGTCTGTGGGAGCCTCCAGTCCATTGTTATGGCTCTGTCTCTTCCTCAGTGCAGTGGGGGCCAGAGGCCTCCCTGAAGCCAGATGGAGAAGCTAGAAGGAAGGGCCTCCAGGGGGTTCTGAGAGTGAGTTTAATCAGCTGAGACAGAGAGCCAGGATTGGGGTGCAGAGAGGGAGATTGTGAGAAAGGCTGGGGGATTCCCAGGCTGGTTTCTTACTGTTCCTCCCGATTTCTGAGTCATGTCTGCACGGTCCAGGGCTGTTGGGTGGCCGGGGACAAGCGGTATTAGTGGTGAAGAAAGAATGAGAAGACATGAGTCTCTCCCTCCGCTCAGGGGCTTAGAGGCAGGGAGATGCACAGCAGTATCTCCCTGGGTCCCACTGAACTAAGAGCTGGGGAGAGGCTGGGCTTGCCCTTGAACCCAGAAAGGAAGGAAGGGACAAGAGAGGGATAGGAAAAGAGGGAGAAGGGACAGAAGTTCCCCTACACACCACCAGGTGCCAGGGAGGGACAGTGCTGAGGTAGCCAGAGGCTGCAGCCCTGGGCCAAGGCAGCGCTAAGCTAAGAACTCTGAAATGAGATCTTCATTCAAGGCTGCCACCTTCTGCTTCTGAGCTTGTGGTATGAGCAGGGTTGGATCTATTTCTACCTTCACATGCTGAGCCCCAAATCCCTGGAATATCATGCCCTGCTGCCTTATCTGCAGTGCTGGGACATCATCCAGTAGACTATTTAGGACTTGGGGAAAGTGTCCAGGAGCCCGGATCCATGGTGCTTCGTGCTTACTGTGATCTGTGTCCATGCTGCCACGTTCTTGGCTTGGGTTTGTTCATGTGATTGATGTCCTAGGTCTTCCTTCTTCAAGATGCAGCTGTTTCTGCCCTCTCTCTGGGCCTCAGAGATTCAGCTGTGAGGTTTCAGCTGCACTGTTGGGTTGCCTCACTGCCCCACTTTTAAGAGGAGGGGAGAAACCAGAACTGAGAGGTTACACCTGCAAACTACAGAACCACATTACCTGGGCTGAAAACCTGATTCTACCTCCAATTAGCTGTGTGACCCTGAGCAAGTCACTTTATGTCTCTAATTGTGTTTCCATTTCTAGAAAAGAAGGCTAATAATAGGACTTACCTTGTGGGCGTGTTGTGATGATTGAATGAAATATTTTGTGGAAAGTCATCTTTGTTCTGTGGCTTCCCACATAGTAAGCTCTCAATAAATGTTAGTTCTTGTTTTTCGGTTATGACCAAGCCTTGCATATCTAATCTTATCTGCCCAAACAAAGACAGTGCCTTCCAGTGATGCTGGCCTCCTCCTTCCTGTACCAAGAACAGCCCATGCTCAGCCGCATTTACATGCATCTAAATGTCCTCCCACCTCCTGTACAGCTACTCACACTCCCCCACTTCAAGGCCTAGCTAAAGTGCCGCCTCCTTCCCAAAGCCTTCTCTGATGATTCTAACCCACACAGAGCTCTTCCTCCCATGACTTATTGTGCTTCCAGCCAGTACCTTGAAATGTACCATTTAAATCACAGAATTAGAGAATTTGAGAGCTGGAAGAGTCCTTACAAGTGATCCCGGTCAGTTGCTCTTACTCAGGAGTAGTTAATAAGCAGCCATCATTCTGTTAGCACTCATCCCAGGCAGCACTAATTAACCACAGCACTTCTAAGCCTGAATGCTGCCTCAGAGTCCTTCTCAACACAGTGCTTCAGGCAATCAGAACTAACCCATCAGAGGTGCTACCACCATCCCTAAGCCAGACAACTAGAAGTAATCTATATGGATCAGGTAGCTGGAGCTTTTTGAGGTGTAAGGGACCTACTTCAGGTCCCAAGGCACTGGGACATAACTCTGGTCTAGTCCTTATCCAGTGCTCATGTTCTACCAAGGCCTTTTAATTGTCCTTTGGTTGTTCTCTGCCTCTTTGTCTTGCCCTCCCAATTAGATTTGTACTATTTGTGAAGGTAGGAATGACATCTTAAATGGCTCTACTGTCTTTCTCAGCCCTGAGCACAAGTCAGGACACGTCACATGCTCACCTGCTGATGTATTGACTGCTTGGGGTTTCTCCCCAGTTCCTTTCACTTGTCTTCAGGGCTCATTTGAGGGGACATGGGGACTTGGGGTGGTAAGGAGACTCAGTCTCTGAGCTGAGTCCCTTCCCTGTGCCCACAGCAGGCCGCAGGAGCTGCAGGGTCTTGAAAAATGGACAGGTGCTGGACATCAGGAGCCCAGAGTGGTCATCCTCCTTCTGTGGTTTGTCAGCTTAGGGCCATGGGGAGTCCTTCCTTCTTTGAGGGTTTCCGTCTCCATCCATTCAGAGGGGACTGTAAGGAAAAGGAGGGAGAAGTGGCACAGCAGGATGCCCACCTCTCCTGGGCCCTGAGAGGTGTAGTGAGTGGCCTCTTGAAGAGCAGTCCTTGGCACATGGGGGTGGGGAGGGAGGAGTGGGAACAGATGGCACAGAGGGCACATGGCTGACATCCAGATTGTTGGAGGTGTTTTCATTCTGGAGGGCCAAACAGCCTCCTCCTCAGAGGCTGTAGTGAAAGGCGGCATCACCATTGGCTCAGCATTGGCTCAGTCCCACAAGCTTCAGAGCACCCCACGCCCCACGACCAGACCCATGCCTGTTCCTCCCTCCCCACCCCAGCCACCTCTCCTAATCCTCACCTTCCTCCCATGCCCCTTGAGTTTGTGCCCTGGTGCTCCCTCGCCGGTCGCGCTGCCGCTCAAGCCCCTTCTGCAGACCCATAGGGTCCTGACTGACCTCTTCAGTGTGTCACACTTTGATGGGATTTTCCTCCTGGAACTTAGATTTCATTACATCATCTCTGCTTAGAAAGCAGTATCACCTCATTGTCTTCAGGAGAGAGGCAAACTCCTTAGTCTCTGCACTATTTACGTTTGGGATTGCATACTGTGTTGTTGTGGGGCCTTCTCGGGTGGGCGCTGCAGGATGCTTAGCGGCATCCTGGGCTCTCTCAACTGCATGCCAGTGGCACCCCACCCTGCCTCCCAGGTTTTCACAACAAAGATGTCTCCAGATATTGATCAATGTTCTCTGGGGGGCAAATTGCCCCCGTTGAGAACCACTGTTTCAGCCACAAAAGAGGCTAATAACTTAGTACAAAACTACTTAGTTCTGTGCTAACAGCTTCCCTTGGATTCTCTCATTTAAGTTTAGAACATTGCTGGAAGATAGGCCCTGTTAGTATGCCCATTGTATGGGTGCCTAGAAGGCGCCCATTTGGAAGACATCCAGATCTTTCAAGAATGGCAAAGACTTTCTCCTTCTAGTGAGGTAAGAAGAGAGAGAGAGAGAATTCAAAATCTCTTCTTGAGGCCAGGGCCACAGACTAGCAAAGGCAGGATTTGAACCCAGGCTACCTGCTGGCAGGATCTGATTTCTCCTTCATGTGCCCTGTCTAGCCTGCTGTTCTGCCGCTCACCATGCCCTTCCCTAGTCACCGTCTGCACTCTGCCTCCCCTACATAAACTCCTCTTCACCCTGGTGAAGTCTACTCACCACTCAAGGCAGAGGCAAAAGTCCTGCCCTCTTCTCTGGGAAGGCCCCCAGGTCCCAGCAGGAAGAAGTAATGACTCCCTGCAGTTCATGCAGACACAGCCTTGGTGGCACAATCTGTCAGGCTAACTGTACAGATGTCTGTCTTCCCTGCCAGACCGTGAATGATCTGGGGGCTCTGGTTTGTCCTCCTTTGCGATGATGACCTGCATGAGCACACGCACCCCAAATGCTTGTGGAATGGGATGAGTGGGTGGGCGAATAGATAGCCAGTTCCTCCGAGAGCTGATACCCAGTGCTCACTGGACACCAGGAGCTACAGTGCCCTTGGGCAGACAAACTAGCCAAAGTGCTCCTCCTCTCGGTTGGTGTGGTCCTTCAGAAGAGTACATGGCTCAAGGAGCCACAAATGGCTGGATTTTGGCCCCCTTGGCTGGGGGCCTTTCAGCCATGCATACACCGCAGACTTAAGGAAGTGGTGGACCTCAGGCTGTCTATCATGATGGAATTCTCCCATTAGCTCTCATGGGGTCCAGTAGGAGTGAGCATGCACGTGTGTGCCCATGGTGACTGGTGCCGATGTGCAAGCCCATGTGGGAAGGTTGGCAGTGGGGGCCCATACGTGTGTGGAGTGACACCGAGAGCATCTGCCACAGGCTGTGTGGATTGCAGTCAACACGTGAATTCCTGTACTGTCACAGAAGCATGTGTGCACGTACATGGTCATCTCACCATAGACTCAACATCAAGGGACCTGAGGGCATTCTAGAACCCTCAAGATTGCAGTCTGCTCTCTGCCCTGCTCCCTTTATGGACTGGAGGGAGAGAAGGACACGTTGGAATGCTTTCCCCGGGAGCCACAGTGACCTCTCTTTGCAGGCAGGGTTTCTGGGGCAGGGCACTCAGGGAGCTCCCGCTCATCTTCCTCTTTATGGGCTGGAAGAGTGAGCTCACACGAGGAGGAATATATCTCTCAGCCCTGCCCTGCCAGCCCAGGCACAAGCTGGCCCCAGATGGCTGGACCACTGCTGGATTGGGAAGCAGTGCCTCAGGGCCAAAGGTGGTAGGTGAGCCTCAGGATGGGCTGGAATGAGTCATAACAGAAGCCCAGTTAGCAGCTCATTTCTTACTCCCTGTTGACAGAGCAGAGAAAGGCCTTCCTGATAAGATGTCAACATTTTAGAGGTGAGGGTGGCTGGGCAAAGAGAGAAAATGCAGGGGTCAGGGCCAGTCCCCAAGACAGGGGCCCAGGATTGTGCCCATGGCCACAGGTTCAAGTTGGCGGTGTGGAAACGTCCAGGGACCTTTCTGGCTTCACGCACACTTGCTTATATGTCTGTACATGGACATACCAGAATAAGATGTTCTGTGTCACAGTGTGTCCCCACTGTGCACCTGCAGATCCCACCTAGGCATTCATCTCTGCACTTCCAGAGGGGGTGGTTCCCACCTCTTGGCTCAAGCTGAAATTCATATGGGCACACACAGCATTCACAGCCCCCAAATTCCTCCACATTTGAAAAAGACAAGGGGGAGAAAAGGGCCAAGAGACAAGAGGAGATAAAAATAGCTGAAAATAAGCTCTTCAGATCAGAAAGCTCCCTTTTTTAGTGAGTCACCAGTCTTCCAGACTGAGTGCACACACACACACACACCCCACAAAACATAAACACCCAATCACACTACCAAGTCATGCACATACCTTCATGCAGATGTCCTCGGTCTCATACACTCTCCTGCTCTGTCCTCAAAGGTCAAATATCCCCCAAACAGGTGATTCTGTGGGCCTCTGGGGAATGCTCTCATTTGGAGCTTGGAAGGCATGATCCACTCCCCCAGTCCCCTGCAAACACATATTCACAGCCACCTCCTCTCCTAGCTTCTTCTGACTTAGTATTTCCTGGTCCCCGCCTATAATGGGGCTCCTGCAGGACGAGGTGGTCTTGCTGTCCTACTAAGGTTTACACTGCTTTCTTCAGGAGGCTCTGATGCTGGAGGGCCAGACAGCTCTCTGCACAGGATCTCCGGAGCTGGCCCCGTGCTGGGGAGAGAGGAGACAGCTCCGGATGCCATGCAAGATTTATGAATGTGTTTTGTTAATTGTGTTAGTGTCTGCGGGAGCATGATGTGTGCTTGGGCCTTAAACAGGCAAGTCCAACAGAGGAACTGGAGAGGAGACAGGACTGAAGCAGTGTTTACAGCATCCAGCGATCCTGAGGCCACTGTGGTCCCCTCCTTCCTCACCCTCTTGCTGACACCAGGGCTTTCTCTCCAATGCCCCTGCCTGCATGCATGTTCCGCAGGCCTAGCCCTTCCCCTCTTAGCCTCCTCTAGTCTAGAGAGGGTGGCCAGCCAGTCTTGAGAACCCACTTTTTGCTCACTTTCTTTCTCTCCCCCCTCTCCCACCTCTTCTTTCTCCCTCCTTTCCTCTTTTCCTTTTTCTTTCTTTTCCCCTTTACCTCCTTCCCTCCATCCTCTGTCCACCCTGTCTGTAAAGCCCAAATCTGCTCGATTCTAAGCATTTACATCACACAGGCTCAAAAGGTCCCTAGCTGTCCTCCACCTGCCTGTGCCCAGAAGCATGATCCACTGACTGAGTCTCTGGGGCCCCTACTCCCCAGGACTTAGCTGGGCACCATGTCCCTGAGCCTTTTCAGAAAATGGGGGAAGTGGCAGCATGCGAGGTGAATGGGACAGCTAGAGAGGATTTACCTAAAAATTCAAAGCCAATCTGACCAAGTGGCTGCTGGGCGGTGGACCCAGGAATGCCATGTGTCTGTGATTATATATAATGAACTCTTTAGAAGGTGGATATTAGGCAACCATGCCCATCTCACTTGGGGTGCCCTCCTCTGGGGCAACTCTGGGACTTCGTTTCCTCTTCCTCAGCCTTTTGTGTCCTGGGTGGGCTGGGTCCTCGGCCTTGGCTGTGGCTGGGGGTGTGGGGGGCTGCCTGAGGTGGAATCCTGCCCCCACTTTCTGACTCTGAGTTTGGGGAGTTCATGTCTCTGGTCCTTCATTTCTTTGATTGTCAAAGGGAACAATACTAACAATACCCACATCATAGGGTCCTTTATGTCAATGGTGCTTAAAACAGTGGAAACAGGCATGTGGTATGGTCTTCCTAAACGTTAGGTATTAGTACATGACCCCTGTTAGCTGGCTTAGCCTTTCTGTGCCTCACTGTCCCCTCAAAAACACAGGGATGAGAAAGCCTGTCCCTTCTCTAGGGGAATTTCTGGGGCACCAGAGAAGACCAGAGTCAAGAGGCAGGTCCTGAGGTGGTACCCTCCCTCCTCCTGTCTCCCCATTGTGGGGGCACTTGTGTCCCACCCCACATTCTGGTCCCGCCTGCCGGTGAACCCTCAGCGCAGCTCTGGCCCAGCCCTGAGCGGGCACGGGCTGAGAGGAGGCTATTTTTAGGACGAGACAGAGGCAACAGCTGTATAAGCACCTCTCAGAGCATGTCTCTCCAAAGGAGGGTCCAGCCTACGGGGGTGAGCCTGAGGAAGGGGGGGAAAGCTGGCCCAGCGGGGCTCTGAGAACCCCATCCTCTCTTCCCTCCTCAGAAAGCCACCCTCTCCAAGGTGAGCTCTCTCTCCCCTTCCCTCCCCCCAACTTCTTAATCCCCAGTGGGCTTAGCAGCTGAGCTGTAGAAGCTGCAAAGTGGGACAAGGGATGACGATCAAACAGAAGATCAAGAGGCTGAGGAATTGGAGCCTGTGTCCTGAGGCCAGGGTCTACCCTGATCCTTGCCAGATTTAGAATTCTTCTCCTTTTTACAATGGAGAACTCAGACTCCTGAGGTCCAGGGTCTAGACAAGCCCCTGCTTGCTGGAGCTCTCCCCTTCTGACTGGAGGAGTAAGCTTCCTGGAAGGGTCTGGGGCAGTTGTGGAACGCAACACAAACTGCATCAGGAGATCTAAATTTGGGCTTTGGGTCGACTGCCTTGACTTCCCCAAGGTGATCAGCCTTTAACAGTGGATGAAAAAGGTCCAGAGACTCAACATTGCATTATAAAATAATTCTTGCACTTCTTACCTCAGGCTTCCCTGTTATAATTCTTATCATCATTGGAGACAAAGCAGCATTGGATATGGGAAGAGAAGTACTGTGTAGATTAATAAATTAATCAAATTTGTATTTGCTCCAGGCCCTGACCCAGGCTGATATCTCAGATAGGTGAACAAATAGATAATAACCTTACCCTTGAGGAACTTATATTCTAGAGCTTAGAAGCTCCTTTGTACTGCAAAATATATAGTCATATATCTAGGGAAGCATAGTCCAACCCTTTTATGTCTGTGAATGCTGCTAAGGCACCTAGCAACTGATTGCTAAGATCTGATTTCTCTGGAGCCTGGATTCCTGATGCTTTAAGACTATGATTCTCCACCTTTTCCATATCATGCATCTCTTTATAAATTGATTAAAGCTGTGAACTTCTCTCCAGAAAAATATCTAGAGCACAGACACTCAAAAATCTGCCTACAATTTGAAGGGCTCATGAGCCCAGGAAGCCGGTGCACTGACCTTGGGCTTAGAGTCCCTGTTTTAAGAGTGGCAGGCAGCTGTGTGGCCTCCACTGGGGGATATACCACTGCATTTCGCAGCAGAGCTATGTAGCTGAATTGTAATCACAGTGTTCTACCAGTGTGGATGAGGGAAGCTGGCTGCTTAGCTCCGACTGTCTAACTTTCTGAAAAATTTCTAAATTCCACCAAACTATAGAAATATCCATTTGCAAAAATCCTAAATGATAACCTTGGTGTGGCTGCCAATGAGCTCGGTGACTTTGGCCAAGTCTCTTCTTTCCTTCGGGGTATCTTTTGTCTTGTTTGTGAAGTGACAAAGGGCTGGGACACTAAAGCAGAGCTGAGGTTCCTTCCAGCTCTGATGTGCCCTGAATCTTTGTCATGGTGCCACACAGGTGTGTCCTTTACTGAGGGGAAAAGGGAGGACGAATCTCCAGGTGTGGCAGCCCTCATAGGGGCTGGACCTGAGCCCTGGCGAGGAAAACTCCAGCTGCTGGTCTAAGCTGTGCTCTTGGTCATCCCCGGAGCGCAGGACCTCCTCCTCCTCCTGCATCACTCTGCTTCTCCCTGCAGCTGACTGCTGGGACCGGGGCTGCAGTAGCCGCTCCTGGGATTTAGAACTTATTCCCCCCCCTCCCCATTCATGGTGAATGAAGCTGAGGTTGCCTGCTCTGGCAGAGGTTACAGCCTTATAAATCACAGTCCTGTGGGGGACGGCTCAGCACAGCCCAAACACCCCGCGATGGAGGGGAAGTGGGCTTCTCTGTGGTACCACCGGGGGCTTCCTGGGTAGCTGCCCCCCCCCCCCCATGTGATCTCGCAAGGGCTCTCAGCTCCTTTGAACTCTTTACAGATATCAGAGGAGGCCCCTCCCCTCCCATTCTCTGGTTGGGGCACAAAAAGGTGAGCTGGGTAGAGACGGTAGAGGATAGCATGTCTGCTCCAGGATATGATGGGCTGCCGGTCTTTGCTGCCCCCTGGGCGTGGAAGTGGGCAGTTCCTAGTGTCACCCGTGGCCTTTAAGCTTCTGGCCCAGCCATGGCTTCCACACAAATCAGGGGGCTCCGGGTCTGACTCTGAGACTGGATACTTCAGGCACCAAGTGATAACATCTGCTGACTCCAAGTCCCTCCTTTGAAATCCATGCCACCTTTTCCTTCTTCTCTCCCAGGGCCTCCTCAGCACCTTCAGGTCAGAATTTAAATGTTATTAGCTATAGCTGATCTGCTCAGGCCCTCTGTGGGACTGAGAGGGGAGAGCAGGGGGGCCTGAGGTGGGGTGAGGTAGCACAAGCTTCATGGGGCAGCCGGGGGCTCAGGAATGCTCACCTTTTTGCCTTGGGCAGGAAGACCCTCTAAGAATGCCTTGGAAAGGAGAACAGAGAAGCCCTTGACTCAGCTCCAGGAAATGCTCTCTCCAGTTGGTGCTAGTTTTCTTTACACACTTACTCACCCATGCCTATACACCGGGACACATTGCACACCCAGGACACCAGGCTTGTGCTCACAGACACGTTGTGAACCTGTCTGTATAATGTTTTCTTTTTTTCTTTTTTCTTTTTTTAAAGATTTTATTTATTTATTTGAGAGAGAGAGAATGAGAGAGAGCAAGCACATGAGAGGGGGGAGGGTCAGAGGGAGAAGCGGACTCCCTGCCGAGCAGGGAGCCCGATGCGGGACTCGATCCAGGGACTCCAGGATCATGACCTGAGCCGAAGGCAGTCGCTTAACCAACTGAGCCACCCAGGCACCCTGTATAATGTTTTCCTTAGCAGAAAAATACATGCAGACCCTGCTCACATCTCCACATAAACACATCCTTCTCTTCTTTTTTTCTTCCTGTACATGCATTTGCCATCGGTATATATGCTAATGTATAAAACTATGAATCATCTCAATCTCATGCATATACCCTTTCTTAACTCAGCCTTTGAAACAAGCAGCGTGTGCCCACACCTGGAGACTGGGCTGTGTGTCCACATGCACACACATCGTGCTCCTCTGTCAGAGGCCCACATGCCAGGTGACAATTTGCTCCAACGCACAATTACTCCACTCTCCTTCCTTCACCCCTTTGTTGAGCAGCTATCCCGTAGGTGGAAACTGCTTCCCCTAGTCGTGTCTCTTCCTGTGTGAAGCAGTGTCACGGCGGGGGAGGAGGGGTGTTATGAGAGTAGGAGTCTAGGAGCCTGGGTTCTTAATAAGTTATTTGGCTCATTTATTTTTATATAACCTCACACACCTTGTGAGGCCTTCAATAGATAGATACTCAAACCCAGCCTCAGTTTCCTCATCCATAAAATGGATTAAAATACCATCTGCTTTATTTCCATGATGGTGATGTTATGGGCATCAAACCTGATACATAAGAAGGCAGTCTGAAAGTGTAATGTGCATGATACTGTGGGCTATTAGGGCAATTCGTTTCACGAGTGAGTCCAAGAACTGGCAAAGGGAAGGGCAGCATTTTCCTGGTGTGAGCTGGTCCTAGTGCTGGTCTTGCCAAAGGCTCCTAGTCCAGGGCTCAAGGAATCAAAGTAGAAATTTTACTCCTGGTCCTGCCTTTTTTTTTTTTTTTTTTTTAATATTTTTTATTTTTTTATTTTTTTAAAGATTTTTATTTATTTATTTGACAGAGAGAGAGATAGCGAGAGCAGGAACACAAGCAGGGGGAGTGGGAGAGGGAGAAGCAGGCTTCCTGCCGAGCAGGGAGCCCGATGTGGGACTCAATCCCAGGACCCTGGGATCATGACCTGAGCCGAAGGCAGACGCTTAATGACTGAGCCACCCAGGCGCCCATGGTCCTGCCTTTCTTCCTTCTTCACCCCCATTCTCACCTTTGTCTGTCCTAGACACATCATGGTCACAGAGCCAAGGATCCCTGGCACTGAGCCAAGCATCTGCCCTGGGCACGAGGGCACACGTGGGCCTGGCTCCCAAGCTTACACCTGGGAAAGCTTCTCTCCACTCCTGGGCCCTGGGGCCATGCCAACCAGCTGTGTCCAGCCCCCGTGGTGCGGTGACCTTCACAGACCAGGCTGGGGCTGATTCTTCTATCTGTGCTTCCCAGCTAGGTATGTGGCAACCCCCAAATAACTCCTTGACATCTAAGATGGGCACAGGAAGGCCAATTTTTGCCTAGCCCAGAGTGAGTCCTCAATGCTCCAAGCCACAGAGCCTGGCACGGGCTAGGGCAGCCCCGGAAGAGGGGAGGCAGGACATTGAGGCCAATACCAGCTTTGCAAAGAGGCCAGCAGCTGTTACAGAGCTGGCTTTTGTCCAGTAGGAGCATGTGAGAGGTGAAGGGACCATTCTGCCGGAGGGCTGTCTAGATTTGGGGCTTAGAATAGTCTCAGATTCCGCTCGCAGCTTTTCTTTCTTTAGCTCAGCACTAACAAACTTGGGGTAGTACTTATCTCCTTCAATGACTCCTCCCTGGAGCAGTATCCAGAGAAGAAATTCCAGTGGAGACCTGGTACTTTGCAGAGCACATGAGCATTTCTGGACATGCTTGCGGGGAGAAGGGGGTGGAGGCTGGGGTACTAGGAAACTGGGCTCCTATCAGCGGGCTAAGGGGCTTTGGAAGCTCCGAGCTCCCATAAATGAACATGGGAATGAACATGTATGTGGTGGAAGTGGGCCTCAGGTAAGTCTTTCCCTTGCGCAGGCCCCGCTTTCTGCAAGGGGTGACTCTGTATGACCCTCCTCCCCTCTCCTGCTCCGCAGCAGTACCAGGTTTCCAGACGCCGGCCCGGAAGCTCGGCCGGGAGGGGGCTGGGCCGACAGGGACCCGAAGCAGAGCCGGTCTGGGGGCGGAGCCTATAAACCCTGCAAAGCTCCCGCCTGGCTCCACCCCTTCCCTGCCTGGAGCTCAGAGGGATGACATCACCGAGACTGAGGGCTCCAGCCTAGATGGGCTTGGAGAGCGGGGAAGCCGGCACCTGCAGGGCTGAAGGACTTCCCGGCTTTGCCAGGCTGTAGTTCTCTGCAGTGTCCTGAATCTCACTCAGCTTTAGGGGTCTCTGCTTTGGGGTTTTGGAATTGGCACCTGGCTATTCAGACTTCCTTGTCTGGGACTCTGGTTCTTGCACCGGAGACCAATCCCTCGGGCAGCCCGCCCAAGCTCCCCTCCCCCCACCCTGCCAAATGCGCCTTTTCCTTGCCAGCACAGCTGTGCTCCATTATACTGAGGCTCCACGGAGAAAGATTAGATCCCTAATTCTGACCAGGCAATAGTCAGCCCACAGCAAACCCTGTGTCCCCATCCCTGTGGGTCTGTGTCCCCTCCCCCACCCAAAACCCTACTGGGTGCTTGTGTCGCCTGCTTGCAGAGCATATGCTTGGCTGGTTGCTTGGTGTCTGCTGTTTATCCGTCTCTTCCTACTTAACTTCTGTTTCTGCTTGGCCCATCTGGCTCCCGTGGTACCTGTCTTTCACTTGAGTGACTTGTGCCTCCACGCCAACGCTGTGCTCCACACCCAGCTCCCCTCCCTCTACCACTTCCCTCCCAGGGCACAGCTCTTGTTCACTCTGGGGCCACTGGCAGGAGCCCTTGACCTGGGGTGTAGGAGAAGTGTGGGACTCCGGGCTGTGGGAGCGACCCAGGCACAGCTGGGGAGCCTGCCGTCGGGGTCACTGCCGTGTTCTGGGGACACCTCTGGAAAGGGGCGTTGAGGCGGGTGCTGGAGGACAGCATGGGAGTGGCCTTTGGACTGGGAAGATGGCTAGGTCCCGGTGAAAACTTCTCTCTCCCCGGCTCCTTCTGAGCTTCCTTCCTACCAGGCAGCATTCTTGGGGTGGGGGTGGGGTCTCCCAAGTCAGCGCCTTGTAGATACTGCTGTCGGCAGCCCCCGATGGAAAGTGACCTGTGAGCATTGGTAGGAGGGAATGAGACCAGGGAAGCCCCAAGGTTCTTCTGACCCAGACCCCCAGGGTTCTTCAGGCTCCTTCCTGCAGAGAAGGGGCTGAGGCAGTCTGGTGGCTTGGGCAAAAGAAAAACATGGTGGTAGCAGGAAGCTGCAGGATGATCACAGTGCGTACCCAGAGGAGAAGGAATGGCCCTGCCCCCACTGCTTGGCCAGGAGTACCCTGCTGGGGATCAGTCCCACCCCAGCACATCGCAGACTCTTGGCACTAAGCTCCATGCTGCCAGAGCCGCTGCTCTACCTCCCCGCCCCTTCCACCAGCTTGCACATCCATGCACAGACGAGCACACAGTGCTGTGGCTCACACTTACCCCTCCAGTGCAGCCCGCTTCCTCCCCAGCGTGATGGCTTATGGCTCCCTGGGACTCACAAGGGGATGGTGGAGCCTGGAGGAGGACAGAGGAGAGGCATTGGAGCCCCATAGTGGCAGGGCTGTTATTCATCTGCCTCTCTGGACCGGCGTTGCTCCTCCGGGCTAAGGCTGGCTGCCGAGGATGCTGCCCTGGGCCTGGAGTCAACAAGGATCCACGTGCTTGGGGACCATCGGTTGCTGCTCCCTGGAAGCATCTGCTTCCCACGGAAACCCACAGGGCTTGGCTGCCAGGCCTCGCTGCGTGCCCACTCCTTTGGCTCTGTTCTCTGTCTCTGTTGTTCCATCTGCCTGCGCCACCAGCTCCTGGCTCCACTCTCTTGGCCTCTTTATTTCTCTCCCAGAACCTTCCTCCTGCTCCTCTTTTCTCCCTAGCCTTTCCCCCAGTCTCTATCCAACCACATTGGTGACACAGTGCCTGAGGTCTTCTTTCCCCTTTGTCTTTATACACCATTCCTCTCGCTTCTCTGCTATTTTCCCCTTATTCATATCCTCTCTCTCTCTCTCTCTCTCTCATGCATATTCAGTGACTCCTTGAGAATCCACCTAGATGATTCTATGTGCTAAAAGATCTGCTTCAGGAATAAAACTTCTGAGGCTGTAACTCTAGGGCCCTGTCTCTGACCCCAGTCTGGATTAATTGCCTGGGAAATGTTGGTAAACCCACCTGCTCTTCCCCACAAGCACAGCTCACTCGTGGCTCTTCTGATTTGGGACCAGGCAGTTGCCAGGTGTGTAGAAGCCAGGCAGACAAGCCATAGTGCCTCAGTCAGGACACATGGAGGAGGGCACAGAGCGTCTGGGGCAAGAGTCTCCCCTTCAAAGGATTTGACGAGTTCAGTCCTGGAAATAAACTTAGGATCTAAAGTGTCTGATCCTTTGGTGATTTTACAATCCTTTTACATCCGCTCTCTTATCCCCTTACAACTCTCATGGGAGGCTCATAAACGAAGAAACTGTGGTGTTCCGACTGGAAGTCACTCCACCAGTGTGTCCCAGCACTCGAGGAGCAGAACTAGAAGCAGAATCTCAGCTTCGGGATTTTCAGCCCCTTGACTATGGTGGGTGAACAAACAGAAAGAACCTGAAAGAGGTGGAAAGCAGTAAAGGACCCGGGTGAGAAATTGAGCCCAGGGCCACCAGGGGCCAGGACGATAGAGAAGAGAGAGGAGGGAGAAGGGCCAGTGCTGGTGACTTGTCCTCTCCTGGTTCTCGTTAGATTTATGATGACCGCCAGGGGTGGGAGGTGGGATGGCAGCACTGTGCCCTCTTGTCCTCACATGTTAATGAGTCACTCCCCCAGTCCCCATTGTTTCTCCTTCTCCTTTCTCTGCCCATTCATCATCTGGCCTCAAGATTCCTTCCCTGCTTTATTTTTCATGCTCTGTCCCACCTTCAAGTCACCTGTCTTTCCCCTATATCTTTGGGGTCCAGTCCTTCTCTCTGCCCCATGTCTCTTCCATATTTCCCATTTCTTTACCTCTCTTTACTTCCTGAACACCTCCTCGTAAGCCTGACTCCCTGGTATCTGTCTCTCACTGACAAAGTAGCCAAGTATATTCTCAAGGTGGCTGGAAAGTGGCTCAGAAATGGGGTCCATGTAGGAATGGACTGGAGCTGGCCTGTCACAGCCCTCCCCACAGCTCCTGACTCTGCTCCACACTCCCGGAGTGCTCCTCATGCAGCCGTCTCCTTTATGGCCATCCTGGGGGTTGTCAGCTCAGCCCCCACCCAAGGTAGACTGGTGGCAGGTTTGCTCTCCAGCCAGAGACTCACCTGGAGGCCCCATTGTGGGACCCTTTAGCAGCTGTGAAGTAGACAGATCTCCTCTTCTCCAGGGATAGCTCCCAACACCATTTCTCCTGCCTACAGGAGCCAAAGAGAACAGTTTTGCCCCGAGAGTCCTACCTTCTGTCTCCCTGGCTTGGCTTTTCTTCCATACCCAGGTACTTTCTTGTTTTCATAGGGGACTCCTGGGCCAATGACCTACTTTTTTCTTAATGTTCCTTTTTTTTTTAATTTCTGTCCAGAAACAACAATAACAACAAAAAACAAACAAACCCAAACTAACAAACCCTTCAAAATCCACTCTGTGTTTTAAACAGTCCCACCAAAGAAATTGCACTGGTCTGGTCCTTAGACCAGCAAGTGGGGAGTGGGCACCAGCATAGCCCTTGACTCTCATCTGTTCTCACTCCTTTGCTGAGCCCTGTCTCTTGTGTTTGAGTTCCGGGCTCTCATGTAGTACAAGGTTATGGAATGAGAGCTTGGCGCTGTGACATCTTAGGAGAGTGGGGATCCAAGGGGGGGAGCAGTTTCTCCCACTGATTTCATGTAGAAGACCATGAGGGAGCATCTCGGGCCAAAAGAGCTCAGTCAAGTTCAGGGGCAGATCAGCTGGGTCCAGTTGTGAGGTCTTGGGCCACTCACTAAGTCTCTCTGAGCCTCAGGTTCTTATCTGTAAAGAAGGAGCAATAATAATCCTATCTCACAGCTTTGTTGAGAAGATTAAATGAGAAAATACAAGTGAAGCACTTTGTAAATTATAAAGAGCTCTAGAGAAGCTATTATTTATGGAGCAGATGTTGAGGTGTCCGGGACTAAAGGAGAAGAGGGAGGCAGCAAGTAGCACTTGCCCTCTAAGAAGCTTAGTGAGGGAATTCAGAGAAAGCACTTGGAGCATAGACACCTGGCAGCCAAGGGACCTCAGCGGGGGAGGAGGGCAGATCTCCACTGTCTCCACAACCTCCATCTGTATGTAGTCTCATCATTTGCTCTGACAGACGCAGACCGCATATCCCAGCCTTCAAACCTTTGCCTTTGCGTTGCAGATTTGTGAAAACTAGGTCAACATATCCAGGTAGGAAGGTGAGGCCCTGGCAGGAGAGGGGATGGATGTTTCTGAGCAGCTTGATTTCCTCCATAGATAAGAAGGCAGAAGGCAGGATCAGATACATGATATCACTATGAAATTAACAACGAAAGTGGGTAAAGGAAACATTAAAAGGCATTGAGAAATCCTTTTGTCCTTCCCCACTGCATGAGGGCAGCAGGCTTGCCTTTAATGCTCCTGTCTGGGTTGTATCCTTATGGGATTGTAAGTTCCTCCTGGACAAGAACCTTGTCGTTTTGGATTACATTTCTGCACCGTGCCTTGCAGACACATCCACTTATTACACATTGACTGACTTGACTGAGTGATTGGAAAAGAGCAGGAACAAAGAGAGAGGGAAATAAGAGGTGAGCTGGTTTTATATAATCCATTGTGTAGAAGACCTGAGCATCCCAGAGTTTGTCCTGATTGGGACGCAATTTAAATTCGACTTCCTGCCTGAAAAGAAATCATAATAGCAACAAACCAACTGCCTTGTACTCTTTATAGCTTAGCAGGTCTGGATAGGATAAGGACATCTGACTGTTGGGGGTAGAAGGGACTGTTGATTTGGGGTGGGAGATGTGGAATGGGTATCCGGAGCTACAGAGCTCAGAGAAACAATGTAGACTATTAGAAGGGGCTAGTTGGTCCAGTGATTACCAGAAAGGCCAAGTGAGTTGCTCAAGATCATCCAGCTTGTTGGTGGCAGACCTGGGAACAGAGCAAAGGTCTCTGACTCCTAGTCTTGAGCTCCTCCCAGGACTGCAAACTACCTCCTAAAAATTGATTCCAACATGGGACACAACACTCAAAACAGAGTGAGCTTAAGGTCTTACTTCTGGTATGGAGGGGGACACCAGATGCAGGCTGAGAGACTCCATCCCAGAGAGGGAATGGTACAGCGAGGGCACTCACTTTCCCACCCCGCCTCCTCCTTGATCCCAGCAGGGCCTGCAGTTGTGAGAGCTTCCCAAGGAAGCAGAGATCAGGGAGGAAGGTTTGGAGAAGGCACAGCCTGCGCCAAGGCCAGCTTGAGGATGGAGACCCCAATCTCCAGGCTTCCCTGGTGACTCTTCCTTTGCACTCGGGCTTGGTGAGGAACCCCATATTCTTCTCTGCCTGTAGCTGGAGGAACATGGGGTGAGAGCCGTGCTCTGGCTTCTGGCTTGTTGACTGTGACTCCTGATCTCCTGTTTGGATGGAAACAGGAGGGTAAGAAGAATGGGAAAAGAGAAATAAAAATAGCTGGAGGATGAAAGATGCTCATCTTCTGTAGGGGTGAGGGAGCCCCAGGAAGAAGAAGACCACTCAGACTCCCCACTCAGAGGCTGAACTGAGGATTCCTGGCTTCAAAAGGCCATGAGGAGCAACCAGTATCCACAGGAGGTCAGAGAATGGAACAGAAACCAGACAGATTTTGGAGCCAGTTATATTTGGGCTGAAGTTCTGTTTGCCCTGCGTCAAACTACCTGATCTTTATGAGCTCACTCCATAATATGAGGTGATAATAATATCAACCGTAAAGGGTTATTGTGAAGATTAAACAGATACATGTTCGAGAATTCCTAGAATATAGTAGGTACTTTTAAATGCTAATTCCCTTCCCTTCTATAATCCCAGAGAGGCCCAGCCAACTCCCTTTGCACTCTAAGCTTCTGAGAACAGAGAAGACCAGTCAACCTCCTTGAGGTGCCCCATCTCCCCGGTTGTTCTGGCAATGGGGAGCCCAGTGATTCCCATCGAGGGTCCTCTTCCAATGGGAACTCCCTGGGAGTCATGCCTGACAACTAGAGCCCTGGGTCACAGATGAGATCCCTCTACTTTTGTACACATGCTTTAAAAACAACAATGCAAAATGATAACCATAGTAGATCCTGGAGTTCGAAAGAAATCAAGCTGCTCTAAAACCACATGTTAAAGAATGCATAGTGGCAGGGGGTACTTTTGGCCATGAGGGCTCTGAACCCCAAAGCCCCAAACTGAGGTGCTTGCTCTTGTCTTGAGAGGTGAAGAGGTCACACTCACACCAGGCCCTCTGCTACCTGCAGTAAGAGATGGGAACTGTAGGCAGACAGATGTAAGTTCAAGTCTCAGCTTTACTGCTTTCTGGCTGCATGACTTGCCCAGGTGGTTTGAACTCTCTAAGCCTCAGTTCCCCCATCTGTAAAAAGAGGACAATACTCTCACTCAGAAAGTTGCTTTGAAGATCAAGTCAAGATAGGCACACCATTTAATCACCACCCAATACATGGTAACACGGATGGTACTTCTAGATGATGGTAATGTTAAAACCACCTACAATCAGACCAGTGAATTGGTGACACTGTGGTAAGGCTTTAAACTGCTCCATTAACCTCTCACCTCATCTGTCCCTTAGCCTCATTTAAATTATACCCCATCTTTCAACCTCTCCCCATCAGCCTGACTCTCCTCATTGCATCTCTTGAATGGCTCTGCTGGAAGTGACCAGATCTCACCTGGCTGCTGGCTTACCTGAACATAGCCAGTAGGTCTCCTTCCTAGGGTGACTACTTGGGCAAGGAGTGAGTTCTTCCAAGCAGGAGGAGGCGCAGAGGTCCCTGGAAGAGAGATGAATATCTTTGTGTTCTGGGGCTGCCTCCCCAGCAGTTGCTGGGTGTCTGCTTGGGTGCTGGCTCAGACCCTTCCTGGCCTTTCAGCCTCCCCAGGGAGCCTGCTGCATTTAGGACATGTGACCAGCCCTTTGCCCTTTGTGCCCCTTGCCCACTCACAGCAGACCTTTTCAAACCTCAATTAGCCACTTAGGGAGAAGAAAGAGCAAGTGCAAGCTGGAGAAATCTGTCCAGACCATGATGAATACTTTTCCAAGCCTGCTGTTGCCATGGCAGCCAGCTGGGAACACCATTTCCAGGGCCTGAGGCGCTCAGACTTATATGGGGGGGTGCTGCCCTGCTGGGCTGCTGCCCACTCACCGCCCCCCCCCCCCCCCCCCCCCCCCGCCTCCTGGCTCCCTTAGCAACAGCCATCATCATTGCTGGAGAAACTACCACTGTAGCTTCTGCACTGGCCAGGAGCAGTGTCCAGGGAAGCGTTGGGGTGGGGGGGGGGGGAGTTAGGGATTTTGTGGGTATGGGGGGGTGGGGGGGGGGGAGAGAGAGAGAGAGAGAGAACGCCAAGGTAAGAAGTTGGAAAAGAAAAGGCTTGGCAAGCTTAGCCATGATAATTATAAGGATGCTAAACTTGGGGTCAGATGGACCTTTGGCAATCTGTTGATCATCCTTGAACTTCGAAGAACAAGTTTGTGTATTGGGTGTATGTGGGTTTTTCTAGAGAAAGGGTTTATAGTTTTTATCCGATTCTCAAAGATGACTAAGGTCCCCAGTAGGTAAAAACCTTAATTACAGAGCCTTTTGCTTTTCAGACTCAGAGTTAATTTAGATCCTGGTTATCAGACAGGCTTGAGAGAGATGCTTAGAAAAAGGAATGAGGATGGCCAGGGTAGGAGCAGATGACACGCTACCTGGTCCCTGTCTACAGAGTGCCCTAAGATTTGCCATTTGCCCCACTGTGAACCTCTGGGAATAGGGACCTGGGAATCTTCCTTCTAATGCCATCCTAAATATTCTGTCCTTCTCACTCTCCTCTGTCTTGCAGCTTTGCCGTGGGGTTCATTGTGCTAATCGCTAGTGTTTTCTGTGTGTCAGACCCTGAGCTTGGTGTTTTATATACACTATGCACGTCTTCCCATCTAAACCTCACACAACGCCAGGGAGAAAGGTTCTCTTACCACCACCATTTAGAAGATGAGAATATTGAAACAATGGGAAAACTGAAGGAATTGCCCAAGTTTAATCAGTCAGGAGTTGCAGAAGTGAGGGGCAGCATCATGGAGGGTTTAAGAGCTTGGCCCTGGACCAGGGTGCATATGTCTGACCCTAGTGATGTGCCTTGTTAGCTCTGTGGCCTGGCCCCTGTTCTCACAGTGGCAAACTGAGGGTACTGATAATTTCTTGCCCAAAGGAAGTTGTGGGAGTGACAAAGGTTGATGCTGTATTTGAAAAGTGCTTAGAATAGTATCTCTCACCGAATACAATAGAGCTCGGGTAGGATTCAACCACGGGTCTACCTAATTCTAAGCTCCTATACCATGCCCACGAGGGCTTCAGGCAGTGTTTCATAATCCTAATGCTAGGGCTGGATCATGGTATTGTGGAGAAACATGATTTCTAGACTTGGGTTGCCACTCGCTGAGTGAGGGTGATTCATATCCGTGGATGGGGTCTCAGTTTCTCTATCTCTAAAGAACAGGGATAATAATGCACCACATCTTCCCAGATGATAGTGTGCATAAGAATCACAGTTGATTACATGAAGATCAAGTGAAACAAGATCTGGGAAAATTCTTGTTAAATTAGCCAAGCTACAGAGAGATGTATTCAACACTCTGCACTGAGTTCTCGCTCATGCCCCTGGGGGGCTTGGTGCATTGCCCCTGGCTGGCAGCTCAGGGCAGGGAGCCAAGTGTGGTACCCCCTGAGGTGGGCAGATGGCACAGTATCTTAGGTACCCATGTGCCTGGGTCAGCAGCCAAAGTGAGGATGCTTAGGAATTGCAAAGAGGAAGCAGAAAGGCAGCAGGGGCTCGGTTACCCCGGGCTTTGTTGGCAGGGTGGGAGGGAGGCAGGTGTTCCTGTGGGGCCAGAGAGGGAAGAGAGGGTGAGGGTGTGGGGCGAGCCATGGAGCACCCTCCAGGGCTGTGTGGCATCCTTCTCGGCGAGGAGGGGGTAATTAGTGGAAATGAGAAAAAGCTTTATTAGTCAGTGCTGAGGAGAAACACAACAAGGTATTATCCAATCAGCTAATGGAGGGTTCATAGTCATCTGTAGGCTCCCGAGGGGAGCAATTTCATGTTCCCTCTTCTTTTTTGCCCCCAAAAGGCTCATAGTGCTGAGAGCAGATGGTGAGGGGGAAGAGGGTGGAGTCCTTATTCTTGAGTCACTTGGCTGCTGGGGTACCTTTTTGGGGTGCTGGGAAGTGTAGCACGCAACAGCATTCTGGACAAATAGGCAGCCTGATGGCAGGGAGGCGCGGGTCAGACAAAGGAGGCGATGCTGTGAATGACTCGAGGCCCAGTCAGAAGCCATAATTGGAGGTGATTAATCTGTGGAGGAGAAACCGCTGGGAGTCATCACTGACTCAGGGCTGAAGCTGGCTCATTGCTGCTCTGTTCTCCCGCCTTACCTGCCCCACTTGCAGCCTGGAGGGGGGAGGCTAGTTGAAAAGGTGAGTGATTCAGAGGCAGTTAAAAAAAGCAGCATTTCTTAAGCTGGGGAACTTCTGAGACTCTGAATCAAAGATACTTTCTTTAATTTTCCAATGGTAATGTGAAGAAGTTGGGGGTCTTCTCTGAGAACTAGGGGCAGGAGCCCAAGATGGACACTGCTAGGGCTCTGGACAGGCTAAGCAGTGGTGTACCCACATAGGAAGAAGCGGGGGACCTGGGGAACTTTCTGGTGCAAGATGCTAGCCAAGGCTGTATAGTTAGAGACATGGACTTGGATCTTAATGTGCACTCCTGAGCTCTGCACAAATAATTCAGCCTTACTGAATGTCAGTTTCCTCCTCTCTACAAAGAGGTCTAAAGTTCCTACCCACAGGGTACTGTAGGGACTGAGATGGTTCACATGAAGCATTCAGCAGAGTGGAGACTGGACCTGTGGGGGTAGCAACCACAGGCAGAGACAACACCAAGCATGCACCTTAGAAAAAGAAGCGCTAACTTCTTAGTTTCTCTCTTCCCTATTCCAAAGAGAAGAAAACCTGACCTAACACATCATTGTCACAGGGAAACAGTAAATGGGGGACGTGAAGATGCAAATCGCCGAAAAATACAGTAAGTATTTAATAAGAGACTGTTTTATTATTGGCAACCACCTTCAAGGAAGGCACCAAAGCACACCTATCTTGAAAGTGCCCAGTTAGCTTTTGAAGAGACCTAGTCGGTGCTGCTTCTGTTTGTATTGAGTCTTAAGAACCAGGCAGTGAGATTTCAGAAGAGCTGAGTATGGAACAATGAATTTACTTTATTCTAGCTGTTTTCATGCTGTCATTTTGAGGGAGATTGAGCAGACCATATAATGGGGCAGTGGCTAGGTTTTGGATGGGTTCATCAGATGCTCTATGTCTGGCTGGGGCAACATCAAACATATACCTTGAAAGAAGATCTAACTCTTTTTTGATTTCTCTTTATTCCAAAGGAGAAGAAAACTTGACCAGTAAGAAGAAGGAGGATTAGATTTTGCATGGCTGCCAGAATGCAGAGATGGGATGATTGACAGGAGAGGCAAATAGACGAGATTAGGGATGTCATTTCTTTAACCTCAAGGACGCATTGGCCAGAGACTATGATGTGCTCCCAGACACTCCTCAAGTGCCCCAGAGCTCTTGTGAGGATCCACAGCTGAAGGTGGCCCAACCAAGGGAGTTAGGACTCTGCCAGGGCTCACTCTAAGACGTTCTCTCTCTATTCCGTGTTTTTTGCTGTTGTTGTTTGTTTTTTTTTTTTGTTTTCTGATTCCCTCCTGCTCTGATGCCACCCCTGACTGCCTGACCATTCTAGGGGCTCTTGCCATGAGCCAGTCTGTTCGGCAGGTGCAAATGATTTACACAGAGCTTTCCTTCCATCACTCAGTGTTTATTATGAATTGGAAAGAGCAAATGTCATTTTTTCACGAGTGTTCCTTGGTAGGTCTGGGCTTCGAGCCTGTCTGAATTCTGGATGCAGACTGCATCCAGAGCATTTTGTTAGCCCTGAGAATTCCCCAATGGAGATGATTTAACCATCAGATTGGGTCGCCAAGTAACCAACATCATTACCTGTGGAGACCATTAGAAATAAAATCCCAGGGGCACCTTGGTGGCTCAGTTGGTTAAGCATCTGACTCTTGATATTGGCTTAGGTCTTGATCTCAGGGTCGTGAGTTCAAGCCCCATGTTGGGCTCCATGCTGGGCGTAGAGCTGAAAGAAAGAAAGAAAATCCTAATTCTTACATCTACTTGGAGGCACAGCGTTCTATGGTGGGAGGGGCCTCATGGCCTATGAAATATCCTTCTCTACAACATGGAGTCCAGTTTTTCTCCCCCAAGTCCTGGTCCTCATAAATGCTTCAGCTTCCACCAGCTAGAGAGCAGTAAACCACTCTCTCCTGTGAAGCTTCTTCCCCACTTAACATTCGTGGGCTGCAGCTTCTTGCCACTTAATGCATGGACAACAACAATCAGCATATAGATTGAGCTGCTAATATAAGGAGAGCAAAGCGAGAAAGGAAAAGAGAATGTTACAGAGCCAAGTTAGCCTCTTCTAGGGAGAAGGTAACTTCTTAGAGGAGGGAAAATCAGCTGCTTCTGCCACTTTGCCAAGGAGGTGGAGAGTGTTTTAGTAGGGGGTTTTAATCACAATACCTACCCCTCCCTGCAACACACAGAAAGGAAGGGGAGGGAAGACCTAAGCCCAGGCTGCTGGCTTATGTTCTGTTCCTCTCCTCATCTGTCAGTCAGCAAGTGATCATTCAGAATGTGCCCTTACTGAGAAGATTTCTGCTGTACGTCCTCTATTTGTGAGTTTGGGTCCTGGTCCTCCTCAAATCCATCTACTTTGAATTTCTACCACAACCAGATCTTTGCTTAGTCTTGGCACTATGAGGCATTTAAGATGCAACGTTGATCCCCCCTAGGTGTGGGGGAGCAGCAGAGCAGATTGGGGATCACACAGGGTGAGGGAGCTTGAGGGGCAGGTAACCATAGAAGCATAGACTTAGAATATACATTTGGGATTCCACACTAGGGAACTGAGTCCTCGTGAGATGAATTGGTTTGCCAAAGATCTTGCACATTGGCAGAAGAGCAAGATTAAAACTCAGGTTATTGAACTCCTGGCCCTCATTGTTGCTGAATGAACCTTGTCTAAGCAGGGAGCTTTGCTGATGATATGGCTGTACCACTCTGGCAGTTGACCTGCAACCCTGCCAATCATTTGTTACCTCAAACCCTTTTCAGGCATCCCGTGCCTCTCACTAAAGGTCATGCACATTCTGAGGTCTGTCCTAGCCTGAAAACATCTGGGAGAAACATACAGGGAGGCCATGACACTTTGGGCATTAAGCCTGAATAGGCGTCCCAGATTTTGCACAATTCAGAGCTCTGAACAAAGTCACAAAAGTTCTTTGAGTCTCCTGGTTTTGTTACTTGGGCTCTTCTGCCCAGTCTCCTTCATTTCTCCTACATCCAAGGTGGCTCATGATTTTCCCAGTGACTGCTGTCATTTCCATGCACTTGGACTTGTCATCATCACAACTCCCACAACTGATCTCAAGAGTTCCCCCCCCCCAC
This sequence comes from Mirounga leonina, assembly GCF_011800145.1. NCBI lineage: Eukaryota > Metazoa > Chordata > Mammalia > Carnivora > Phocidae > Mirounga > Mirounga leonina. Next base: position 28,705,653 of record NW_023270387.1, on the reverse strand, counting down.
ACCTCCACAGTGCCTCCTCCACTCCAGGTGTTGCTCCTTTCAGTACTCTGTATAGCTGCTCTGTCCCCATCAGACATACTTTCTTCTCCCCAGGCTGGAGCAGAGCACAGGAAGGTTCACTCGTGCCCAGAGATAGGGCATACATCTTTCAGCAGACCAGACACCTGCTGGTAATGTGAGCAATTCTGTACATATTCAACAAACTTCTATAGCATACCTGCTATATGTCAGGCACTATGCCAGGGGCTGGGGGTGCACTGTCACCTAAAACAGGGTCTCTGCCTTCACAGGAGTGCTTGGTTGCATGAGGAAGCAATCAAGTGTACCAATGCCTTCACTACAGCATAATGGACTTACATTGGCCCATAATGGACCTCTGCAAAAGGAGTTTTTTTTTTTTTTTTTTTTTAAGATTTTATTTATTTGACAGAGAGACACAGCCAGAGAGGGAACACAAGCAGGGGGAGTGGGAGAGGGAGAAGCAGGCTTCCCGCCGAGCAGGGAGTCCGATGTGGGGCTCGATCCCACGACCCTGGGATCATGACCTGAGCCGAAGGCAGACGCTTAACCATCTGAGCCACCCAGGCGCCCCAAAAGGAGTTTTAAAAACAAAATGGAGATACAGTCAAGCAAACCTGGGGAGTAGAAAGCTCTCAGATAAAGTGATGCTTGTCTGGAGCATTGGAAGATGAATAGCGTTGAACTGAACTGGGCAAATAAAGCTGAGGGGAAGGGCATGAGGGAAGGCTACTCCTGTTCTCACCTGGGAAAATGCAAAGTAGAAGATCAATGGGCAAGTGTACAGTTGCCTTGAATTCACTGAAAATCTCTCCACCCAGTAGATGGCTGGGGTCCTAGTAACCAGTCTTCTCACCAGGGACAGGATGTTATGGTGGAAAGAGCCTTCCAACAAGCAAAGTAAAAAGACACAGGCGTGGACCTTGGGTTTGCTGTGAGCTAACTACAGGGCTTTGGCAAATCACTGAGCCTTACCTTGTGAAAGGTGAGAGAATTGGACAAGATGACTTCTAAAGTCTCTTCCAGCTCTGGAACTATCCTCTCCCTCTAGAACATTTAGGAAACCAAACAAAAACAAGTAAGGTTCAAACACACTAAGACCTCCTCCTAGGAAGTCAGACTGGGGTCATTAAAGATGGTGGTAAGAGAAACTGTCCCTTTCTGGTGGGTAGATTGGACCAAAGAGGAAAAGAAAGGCTCATTCCTCTTTGTTGGGTCAGGATTCTTGTTGCTTATGAGCAAGAGGACATGGGGGCCCAAACCCACAATTGATTGAGATGCCAGTGGGAACTGTTCCTGTCACGATGTTTCACTCCAGCGCCTTCATTTCTATTATTATACCAAGTGATTTATTCCAAAAACATAAACTAAGCAGCAAAAGAATAACTGGCTCCCTAGGGAGAGCTCTGTCCTCTTCCTCCCCTCCTGCAAGCCATCCCCATGCTCATAGGGACTGCTTGAGGTTCATTGTAAGCCCACTCTGTGTGGGAAGGGCTGCAGGGGTGGTCAGGGAGAGGAACTCGGTTTCATCTTTGAGTCTGCCCAGAATGCTTGGCCTTCACAGTCCTGGCCTAACAGTGCTTTCTACAAGTTTCTACTTTGATGTATTTGAAGCCTGGGTAAAGAACACTCTCTAACTTTGTGCTGTAGTTTCTGTCTCTGAAATGGGGAGGAAAGTTCTTGACAGCTTTCCTTTTTAAGCCCAGGGAATTGCTAAGACTTGGTTCTAGCCTGATGATTGGTTAGATCAAAATCATGCCTCTCTCCTCTGTTGTTATTCCCATCTGAAAATGAGCATAGCTGAGAGCACTGCCTTTTCTCCCACAGGGCCATCATGGGGAATTCCTGTTAACACTACTCCCGAGACCATAAGGCTAGCAAGAGAAGCACTTTCATGGAAGGCCTAAAGACCACATGCTGTGTCTTCGGAAACTAAAACCTTGGAATTTTTTTTTTAAAGATTTTATTTATTTATTTGAGAGAGAGAATGAGAGACAGAGAGCATGAGAGGGAGGAGGGTCAGAGGGAGAAGCAGACTCCCTGCCGAGCAGAGAGCCCGATGCGGGACTCGATCCCGGGACTCCAGGATCATGACCTGAGCCGAAGGCAGTCGCTTAACCAACTGAGCCACCCAGGCGCCCCTAAAACCTTGGAATTTTTAAAATCTTCCCAATAACTCATTTTGCTTGACTTCTGACTGAAATGGAAATTGGTTAAGGTCAAGTGGAGCCCTGAGTTATATGGGGGATGTGGTGGGAAGAGCATGTTACCACGGCATCCCTGGATAATCACTTCCTCCTCAGAAACCAGGAGGACATTTTGCTTGTACAATTGCATCATTTGTCACTCAGCATATGTTATCTTATATTTTAGTGATTAAAAAAAATACAGCCCATCTATATTTTAAGCCTTTTAAGGGAGAGAGTAGAGTAATACACAGTAGGTTTTCAATAAATAATAAATAATTGATTTTGCTGATGATTATAACCCTAGCTTCAGAATTTATAAGTCTATTAAAGAATCAGAATCATGAACTGTTAGAACATAAAGAGTCTTAAAATCCCAGGCCAGCTTCCGTACAGACTTGCATGGCATAAATTAAATTATTTTGTCTTTAAAATCCTTAAAGATGTGGATAGGAATGGAAGATTTACATCTTTCATCATTTGATTCTCATTTTACATCTCGCCCATGGTCACACAGTTAGTAGGGACAGAGCTCATATTAGAACACCAGCTTATTCAATGCTCATTTTCTTTCTACTACATCATGGTTCTTCTTGGTGAAAGGACAAAGGCAGCAATGTCCTGACAGTTCTGTGAGCTCTGTTATGGATCCAGAGACTGAGGCTATGGAGGAAAAGGGAACTAACCCTTCACGGTGACCCAGCAAGTAAGAGGCTGAGCCTGGCATGGAACACTTGTCTCCTGATTGCCAGCAGGCATCGTCATGCACTCCAGGCAGCCTACCAGTTTTACCTCCAGCGTTACCAAGTTCAAATGTGCTGAGAAGAAAATGTACAAATAGGGAAACACTCTGCGGATATTCTAACAGCAAGAGAAAGTCAGGCTCTCGGGATTCTAGAACAGGGACTGGCATACCCAAACTCCTATTGCTGTTCTATCTCCTTCTACGAGGAGAAGGACGACAGTCACAGCTGCGACATTGTTGGCCATAAAGGCCTACTGGATGACCCTTAGGGGAACATGTGATGTATGCACAGGAGTGGGAAGAAGTAGGATTAAAGGGTGTTTTCTCTTCTCTCACCAAAGGGAACAACTCCCTGCAAAGCAATGAAATGGCAATGAGCTTTGAAGAGGGCTTCCTCACCACCGAGAAGCCAGTCCTGGATTTTGATGCTATGTCATTTAGCACAGTTCCTTTCCCACCAACTGTCTGATATGACACCATGAAGCTAAATAGCAGAGCTGCTGAAATAACAGTCAAGGGAGAGGGAAATTAAGACACATCAGCAAGGGAGAAGAGATTTTTTTACGCAAGGAAGAGAATAAGACAGTAACCAATGAAACAGAAGCACGATGTCTGTGCCAGGTGGCGGGAGGCAGAGAAATCTTTCATGTGGCAACTAAGTCTAGGATGACAGGGATGCACTGAGCAGAGAAGCCATGACAACAGCCTGGATTAACGCGAAGCTTCTCATAAACATTTACTTATTTGATCACCTTGCCACCCTATGCGAAGAGGCTAATAGTAACCTTTATCTGACTTTAGTGGGCTAAGCATATGGCTCATGAGCTCAGAAGTTCTCATTCTTTAACATCAACAAGAGAAGGCTAGACCAGAGGAGGGGAGAAAGGGCCACCGGGAGGGTAAATTTGCCAATTTGACGTCTATCATTTCACGGTGAGTTCTCAAAGTAAGGGCAGATATGCATCTAGTACCCAATCATAGTGCTTTTTGACCAGACTGTACTGCTTAAGCCAATGCCAATATATTTGTTCAAAGGACATAGCAATGGGTTTTCCAGATGATGGAGGGCAATACAGAACAGGTACGTGGCACAGATATTTGAATGGAAACAGCTGTTTTAAGATCCTGCCATGCTTTCAGCCCTTGTGAGTGCTACTCCTTTGCAGCAGGAACATCTGCCATTGGCAGGGAGCACTGAGTCTGCCCTCCCTGTCACCTGCCTCATGTCTAAAAGGGACATGGAAGATCTGGGCATAAATATTATGATAAGGTCAGTGTCTCCCAGCTCAGCTTGTGATTTGTCTAGGAGCAAGAATAAATATGTACAAGTTTTCCTCTGACATGATTTTCTCTCTTCCTTGGACAGGTATCTATATAGGTCCCCTCCCACCCCCTCCAAGTCCCCAAATGGTGGAGCTTTCTCAGAAGAAAGTCTTTGTTCTCAGGCCATATTTTCTTATGTCTCCCCTAGCCCCCATTCTTTCCAATAACCCCTGCCAAGTGAAAAGGTCTTCATTAATTTGAAGACTATTGGTCCCATTACCACTGTTAATGGGGGTTTTTCTGTGAGCCTGCATTCTGCCTGGCCATGATCTATTCTTTTTTTGTGGCATCAGAGGAGTCCAAGACTCTACTACAGGTAATTGAGAAAATTGACTTGCCAGTTACCAGTGATGTAACCTTACAAACTCCAGGACTCACCATTTAGAATAAAATTCTTCTCAAGCTGTATGAGACCTCCAGAATTATAAAATGTTAGAGGTCAACAAGATCTTAAAGATTTTCACTTAAACTTCTGCTTCAGTAGAAGAAGAACCTGCAGTCCAGAGAAGTTAAAGGACTTGTCCTTCAAGTCACTCCTTCCTCAATGTTCTTCCTACTACTCCAACTCACCTTTCATTCATCCTGCCCTCATGTTTAGGTACAATTACTTTTAAGCCATCCTCTTCCTAAACATCTTTTAAGGGAAAGTGTTTTTAAGCTTGGTATGTAGAAAATGATTGAAATGTCTCTCAATCTTTTAAGACAGGACATGTTATCTAACACCAGCAAACTCTTTCTATCTAATTTTCATTCATCTTGCTGCCATATTTCTTAAACACTTTCAGTGAATAAAGGAAGGGGATCTACTCTTATGTACTTTTTCATAGGTGTAAAATAGGCAAATTTGCCCTTCCTATGGCCTTGTCTCCCCCTTCTCTGGTCTAACCTTCTCTCAATGAAGTTAATGTAACAGAACTTCTGTGTTCATAAGCCATATGCTTAGACCCTGAAGTCAAATAAAGGTTAGTCCATTGGAGAACTAACTCTTTGCCTAATGACAAAAAAGTAATATCTTTAAAAGCTTTCTCTTTTATTTCATGCCAAAGTTAAAGTTGATTTATACACTGGGTACAGCCTGGGCTTCTGACACCCAGCATGTCAGAGAGGAAAACTGGGACAGAGAGCAAGATAGGGACCCTCATAGGTGGAGGCTGTAGAATAAAAATGCAGTGGGCAGGTTTCCCCAGTTTGGTACAGTGGAGTTCTCAATATGTGCCCATAAGTTTCTTGCAAAGCTTTTGAGAAACTGCCAAGAAGCCAAGCTAAAAATACCCGTGGAACAGCGCAATCAAGGAGAAGTGCTGAGATGGGTGTGAGCTCTCCATGGAAGGCGTGAGACTTAGAGCACGGGCCGACTGTAGCACACGTCTCAGGCTCTTGCTCTGGGGACTGAACCATGAGTCAGTTTGATAAGGTTGGGGAGAATGATACATCTGGTTTCAGATTCTGCTATATTTTTGAATCAGTCCAGTCTGATAGTGAAGCCTGTATGTTCAATGAGTCCTGGAATTAAAAGTGTAAGAACACACCACTTTGAGGGGAAAGTTTGCATGAATTTTTGAAACCTTTTGATGGCTCCCCACTACCCTCTGTAACAATTACAACTTGGCTTAATAAATGGCTTCCCAGTTCTACCCCAGTTTCAGGATCCTACTTCTTCTAACACTAAATCATGTGTCCCTGACAAATACTTTCTCTAGTCTGCTTTTTCCAGTTATGAACCCTCTGTTCTTAATGACTGGGAACATTTTACCATTGACACATTCTCTCCCTCTCTTACATCGAAATTTAAGAATACTCAGGCTCTCACTCTCCAGGCACAATGGCCCCACTTCTCTTAATCTCTCTGCTCAAGATGTTTCCAAATTGCATTAGCCTCCCCTCAAGTGCCTCTTAACTTGAGGGGCAAACGATGGGATAGAAGACAAATGGTGGGTAGGGGGACAGATATGCTTTTTTCCTGAGAGTACACCCAGAATCAAATTCTTCATGTTGTTGAAAAACATACAGAATCATGTACTTGTTCATATTTTAAAATAACAATTATTATTTGAGACAAAGAGTTGTCTTGGAGAAATCAGTAGTCTAAAGACAGATGTCACAATATGGGCAACCATCCATAGGGCACAAAGAACATAGTTTAAAAAAGTAACACGAAACATTAAGCATTTATATCATGCATAGATCAAGGTGTTTGTCACTCTGATACAATTTGGTTAATCTGTCCCTGGCTGTTCCCTTATGAGGGAAACTTTCCCTCCCTTGTACCCTAAATGATTTTCTAAGTCTATTCTTTTTAGAGGACAGAGAACAGATCTGTGTGACCTTCTGATGATAGAACCTTCCTGCTGATTTGTGAGAGATGTTGATTTGATACTGATTTGTAATTCCTGAGAGATGGATTGAGCTAGAGGTCATGAAGTGACTCAAGGGAACTGAGTACTATTGAACTCTTGGGCAGTTTTTCAAAAATGTAAAATACCTGTTTTCATTTGTTCAGCTTTAACCCATTTCTACAATTTTTATTTTTTGTGTATATAGTATATATAATCATTACATTAAAAGTTAACACTTGGGGCTACTGGAAGGCTCAGTTGGTTGAGCGTCGACTTTGGCTCAGGTCATGATCTCAGGGTCCTGGGATTGAGCCCCACATCAGGCTTGCTACTCAGCGGGAGCCTGCTTCTCCCTGTCCCTCTGCTCCTCCCCGCCTGCTCATGCTCTCTCTCAAATAAATAAAGTCTTAAAAAAAAAGTTAACACTCAAGTTTGCTTTGGAGGTAGGTAGGCTTTGCTTATCCAGTAACTCTGAAGTGCTTCACATATCATGGATGGACAAATGGTAAGTTCATTGTTGGCTGGAATCCAGGGAAGTTGAAGCAGCTCTACTTTTCTTGGAGCCAAGAGCCCTTTGTACCCCCCCAGTATCCCATTCTCATCAGAGATCAGGGGCTCTGAGTTGAATGGCATCTTCTGCCTGCAAAAGCAGAACTGTCTCCTAATTTGCAATTTATAATGCCCCAGCAAGAGAGTAGCGTTCAACCTCCATCTTTAGTGCCACTGACGTTACTCATGGGTCCTAAATCCCTGAGACAAGAGGTAATTATCTCTGGACCCCATATGCTCTTGGCCCTCTTTTCTGTGTTGATCAGACCTGGTGCAGCTTCCCTCTGACCACTGTGCCTCATCCACCACTGTGCTGATATGTTTTTATAAATTTAGGAGATGTCTGTGCTTCTGAATTCCTGCACTAACCTCCTTAATCCCATTTCACCTTCGGCCAAGCTATCCCTGTCCTCCACCCATGGCAGTAACCACAAACTCTTAGGGGCCATTACCAGAGTAAACTTTTGCTCTCTGCAACACCCCATCTGGATAATTTGGGTGGGTTGTATATTCCTCTGGAGTTCTTGTCTGAGGCAACAGTTGGAGGAGACCTTTTGGGAAGCAGTGAAGACCCACTCACTAAGAAAATGGAGGCAGGAGAAGAGAGGTTTTTGTTTGTTTTATGCATAATAGGTGTTTAATAAATAGCTATTGCATGAATGAACATGACTGAATGAATATGGTGGAGAGGAGAAAAGGCAGAGAATTAGAGCTCTTTGACACAAAGCAGATACAGAGAAGGAAGTGAACAGATGAAGATGGACATGGCCTGCTCCCAGAAAGGATCCCAAGTCCTTTCCTGATGTTTTGTTCTTTGGAAAATTCCTGTAAGTACCAGAGTGACTTGTCCATGAGTTGGATTGAGGGCAGAGCCCAACAAAGTCCCAGCATGAAGTCACTGTGCCAAAGCAGCCACAGTGGGGAAATAAGGCATTAGAAAGAATACCAGAATCAGAGGCATTGAGAGCCACATGAATCTGCCTATCTAACCTGTGTGTTTGTAGAGAGTGGCTGGCAAGCTGTGAGGTCCGGCAAGCTGTGAGGTCCAGGGCTCAGGGAAAGCAGGGAAATTGGCAGGGAGATACCAAGGAGGGGAAGAGGAAAGAGGGAACATGATGCTTGGGAGTATAATCACCACACCATCCTTGACCAGGAGTTTATACTTCTTGGCTTCTTCTTGGCTGAAGAATATGATTTAATTAAGGTGTTTATTTCAGCCACTGAGAAACAGCCACTCAGAGAAACTACCTTCTCTAAACTCATGTTTTGTTTCTCCTGAAAACTAAAGAACAACAAAACAAAACCCAAAATACCAAATACCCAAAGCTGGACTCTGTGCTGAGTGCCTTTATAAACTTCCTCATTTAATTTTTTCAGCCCTTTTGTCAAGGAGGTCTTATTTTTCTCCTTTTTTTAAGGAACCTGCATCTCAGGGAATATGCAACTTATCCCATATCCATTAAAAAAAAAAAAGCAGAAATAGGATTTGGATTGAGGACCAGCTGACTCCAATTCAAGTACTTATCCTACTATAACATAGGTGCCTAGCTCCACCCTCCCCAGAAGCAGTCAAATAGCATACATCCCAGAAAGGAGGTGATATCCACAGGAAACACATAGAGGTCCGAGTATGTTGGGAGTGAGACAACTAGAGTCCTAGGTCATAGAATTGGATACAATTGTGGGTAGAAACAATATTAAAATTTAACTTTCACTGAGCATGTTTACTATGGACCACACGTGCCTTCCAATAGGACCAGTGAAGATGGTACTATTATTCATCTCCAGTTTCTTTCTTTTTTTTAATCTCCAGTTTCAAATAAAGAATCTAAGAGACAGGGTTATTAGGTAACTTTAAAAGGATATGCAGCAATAAGTGGTAGAATCAGAATTTGAACCCAGAAACAGCACTCCTAACCTTTATGCAAAGTTGCCTATAATGTTAAAGGGAAGGTTTCCAGAATTCACATGCAATCTTAGTGTACCTATGACAGTTTTAAAAGATGGCTGCAAATTCTAAGTCCTTATCCCTTGAATAAGGGCAGGTGTGTGACTGCTTTGACCAACAGATTCTGGGAATTCACTAGATGACTTCCAAGGCTGGGTCATCAAAAGCAATGTGGCTTCTGCCTTGTCCACCAGCCCATTCCCTTTTGGAGTCTTGGGGTCACTATGTTTTGAGAAAATCCAAACCAAATGGAGAGGTCATGTGGAGGTGCTCAGTCAGAGTCCCTAGCTCCAACTGAGCTCTCTGCCAAAATCAAGTATTGAATGCCAGAAAGCAAGAAGCCTCTTTGATGTCCAGCCAAGTTGAACCATCAAATGACTGCAGCTTCAGTTGACATCTGAATGCAACAGCATGAGAGACCTCAAGTGAAAATTACCCAACTGACCTCTGCCTTCCCTCCCTTCTTTGGCCCATGGAGTTATAAAAGAAATTTATAAAAGAAAATTGTTTTCAGCTGCTGAGTTGTGGGTACTATGAATGTTATATATATTCATATCAGAGCAACAACCCAGTCTTCCTGGCCAGTCTTTCCTCCTGCAGTCCTTCCTACAATTGCCTCACTAATGAACGGTCCCAAGTCAAAAACAAAACCCCCAAAACTGCTAGAGAAATGAACTTTGGGGTTTCACTGTGTGCCTGACATGTTTGCATGTTAGTTCACTCAATCTTTTTTTTTTTTTTTTAAGATTTATTTATTTATTTATTTGACAGAGAGAGAGACAGCGAGAGAGGGAACCACAAGCAGGGGGAGTGGGAGAGGGAGAAGCAGGCTTCCCGTGGAGCAGGGAGCCCGATGCGGGGCTCGATCCCAGGACCTTGGGATCATGACCTGAGCCGAAGGCAGACGCTTAACAACTGAGCCACCCAGGCGCCCCGTCACTCAATCTTTATGAGCTATCTGAAGCTGAATTATTCATCCCATTTTAAAGATATGGCAGCTGAATCTTAAGGAAGACAAACGGCTCTCAACCTAATTTCAAATTCAGAGTACTTTCCACTCTCTCACAGTTTTGGCTGAATAGATCAAGGTGAACTCATGGCAGAGCAAGAAGCAATAGCCACTCTCACCTACCATTGGTTGAACACCTACCATGTTCTAGCCCTGTACTGGGCCCTTAATATGTTCTTGGACATTTTCATTAATGTCTATTTACTAACCCTATTTATTAATCATTATCATCCCATCATATAGGAAAGGAAACTGAGGCTTACAGAAATTAAGTAACTTGCCACAGTCCTATCGGTGGTAAGATAGGAGCCATGACTTAATCCTATGTGGGCCTAGGCCCACCTGTGTCCTTAATGCACATCCTATGGGGGGCATGTAGGGCTGGAAGGGGTGACCTTTTTTTGTCTATTGTTTTTATTGCTGAACATACACACAAACAGAACAACATACAGAATAATGTGCAGCCCAGTGAATTATCAAAAACTAAAAAATCTCAAGTCAAATATTGACCACCCAAAGTCAAGAAAACAGAACACTGCCAGTACCCTAGTAACTCCTCCCAATCACTACCTCTCCCGCTGTCCTGAAGTTAATCATGAGCATTTCTCTTATGAAAACAACCTAAGACTGGTAGTTTGCCCATTTATAAATTTTATATTAGTGGAATCATACAGTATGTTTTTTTGTGTTTACTTTCTTTTATTAATAATTGTTTCTGGGATTCATCCATGTTGTTTTGTGTAGCTGTAGTTTGTTAATTTTCATCAGTAAATAATATTCTATTATATGAATATGACATAATTTATTCATTTCATTGGTGATGGACCTTTGGCTTGTTTTCAGTCTTCATTAAAAATTACGCTGCTGCTATGACATTCCAGTCCATGTCTTTTGGAGGACTTGTGCACACACTTCTTTTGGGTATATATCTAGCAGTAAGGTTGCTAAGTCATAGGGGATGCCTATGTTCAATTTTAGTAGGTACTGCCAAGCAGTTTTCCATAGTGGCTGTACCAATTTGAACAATGGCCAGCAGCATATGAGAATTCCTGTTGCTCTATATCCTGGTGAAAATTTTATATTATCACTCCTCTTTTTTTTTTTTAAAGATTTTATTTATTTATTTATTAGAGAGCGAGTGAGAGAGAAACAGCATGAGAGAGGAGAGGGTCAGAGGGAGAAGCAGGCTCCCCACTGAGCTGGGAGCCCGATGTGGGACTCGATCCCAGGACCCTGGGATCATGACCTGAGCTGAAGGCAGTTGCTTAACCAACTGAGCCACCCAGGCGCCCTATTATCACTCCTCTTAATTTTAACTAGTCTGATGGGTATGTAGTGGTATCTCTTTGTGGTTTTCATTCACGTTTCTTTGATCACTACTTAAGCTGAGATATTTTCATTATATAGTGGCCATTTGGATATTCTTTTTTTTTTTTTTTAAGATTTTACTTATTTATTTATTTATTTTTATTTATTGGGCAGCGAGAGAGAGCACAAGCAGAGGTAGCAGCAGAGGGAGAGGGAGAAGCGGGCTCCCCGCTGAGCAGGGAGCCCGATGCAGGACTCCATCCCAGGACCCTGAGATCATGACCTGAGCCGAAGGCAGATGCCTAACCGACTGAGCCACCCAGGCGCCCCCCATTTGGATATTCTTGTCTGTGAATTGCCTGTTCAGGTTTCTTGTCCACTTTACTTTTAGGGTGTCTGCATTTTAAAATATTCTTTAAGTATGTTTTCTAAAATAAAATTTTCTTAGAATATATGTACATGTATGTATGTATGATATGTATGTGTGTGTGTGTGTTTGTGTGTGTGTGTGTGTGTATATATATATATATATATATATTTAGGCCTTTTGTCAGGATAAGGATGCCTTTGCCAGGCCATTAGGTAAGGGATTAGGGACTCAGATTAGGGACTTCTCTCCTTGAAGGTGAAAATATGCAGATTTTCCTCTTTGTGCTGGGAGAAACAAATATTGCATGTTGGAAACCAGATGGCTCTAAACCAAGGTAAGATTTGAACCCATGTATGATATAATCCATGCAAAACCACCAGAGTGAAGCATAGCACGTTTTACAGCTCTCAGGAAATTGAGATGACTGAATCTTTTAGGTGTCAGGTTACGTAGAAAGGGAAGGACCTAGAGGCCAAGACGCTAAGTGGGAGCCTGCCGTAACTGTGGGGCAGTGGGGTGGAGGCAGAGGAGTTAGCAAGGTTTTTGGTGGCTTCTCCAGGCAACTAAGGAGCTCTGGATGAACATCTTTCTGCTGAAGCATGGGCTTAGGGAAATGCTGAGATCTCTGCTCTCCGTATTTGCATCTCAATTCCCCTTTGGCAGATCTTGTTTGCATAATGTGTTTCATTCAGCCAGATTTGCCACATTCTGGCAGAGATCCTGGCACCTACCTGGGGCTCTGAAGGGTGTGGAAGTAGGTAAAGAAGCTCTCCCCTAGGAAAGGCCAGAGATCTCTGCATGCTTCTCTTGTCAGATGATGTCATTTTCATGGGTGACAAGGTCCCAGCTGCCCTTCCACCTCTCTGTCAGCATTCTCTACACCATGTTATCCCTTGAGGGATGAACCCAGGTGGTTCTGAGCAGCTCAACCCTAATTTTATTCTTCACCAGAGTAAACAGCGTCAGCACAGCCCACCAATCTCTGAAATCAGATTCACTTCCCCACAGGGCTGAGGGCCCCAGGAGGATAACACCAGCCCTCTGTTGTCAGCCCCCTGAAGGAGAGTAATGCACTGGTGGGCAGTTTTTCCTCTCCTTCATCTTCCTTACGTTTGGGATTTTCAGAGCCGGACATGGAAGAGAGAGCAGAGGCCCACTTTATTACCTATCTGCATCTCAAAGACAGAGTCACAGTCATCTCTGCTCTTGGAGCTTCGCTCTGGGGCAGGGGCGAGCAGCTTGGGTAGACTCGTGAGGAGCTGTCCAGACCTGCGCCTAGAGGTCAGGAGGCACTCCCGCAAGGACTTGCCCAGGCAAGAAAAGAGAGCCTTAGGAAACCACATTTACTGCTTGGTGGGAAACAGGGAGAAGGGAGCATTGGAATGGTGCCTTAGATGATAACACCTTGAAACATAACTTATCATCATTTCTCAATGACAAGGCTGACTGCATAAATTACTAAAGCGGGGGGGGGACCTAGCCAGACCCAGTTTCAGGGTCTAAGTTGATGGGCCACATGGAGGTTGATATCCAGGTAAAACCTCTTAATGAAGGGTCTTTATAAATGTTTCTTTCTTGGGATTCTCCTGGGCTCACAGGAAGAAAGGCAATGTGGCTCGGAAGGTGGAACAAGGGAAGGGAAACCGGAATTCCGGCCTGCGGGTGGGCTAAATGTAAGAGTTGATCTGTTTTCTTTGATGAAAAGAAAACCACAAGCTGAGTCCAGGGTCATGGTACATGGCACTTACAGACCCTCCCACCTCCTCTTCGGGTCCCAGATGTTGCAACAGGATGCTGCCTTGGAGGTGATCGCATGCTGTTCATGCCTCCGGCCCCCCACAGCCTCTTCTCTCTGCTCACTGGACCCCCGACGAGCAGCATCAGCCCTCCCAGGACCCACTGCCTCTGACCCCTCCACAGTCTCCTTCCTGCCTATACTTCCTGTGGTGGGTGCTTGGCCTCTGGTGGTCAGACCCACTCCCTACCTTCCTAACAGAGGTGAAATGTTTTGAACAGTTTCTTCTTCTCTGATCTTAATTCCAGTGGATGGCTTTGTTCCTTCCTCTCTTACTCTTTGGCTAGAATTGCTGCTCAGGTGTCCTCTCCATGGCCTAAAGTCAAAATTCTCATTCTGTCCAATCCGTGTGGTGGCCAGCCTCCAATAAGGATTGGCTTATCCTTATTGGATAAGGATAATTCCACACTGAATTGGCTTGACCTGTGACCAGGAGGAAACTGCCGAAGTGACAGGGAGCATGACTTCCAAGATAAGGCCACGAAAGGTGCTGGCTTCCACCTTGCTCTCTCCTGGACTGCTCTCAGCTGGGGAAGACAGCTGCCAGGTCATGAGGACAGCCAAGCAGCCCTGTGGAGAGGTCCACTAGGGAATGAGCATGTGCCAGAAACCAGACTAACTTTCTAGCCATGCAAGTGAGCCAGCCTGGAGGTGGATCCCCTGGCCCCAGGCAGGCCTTCAGATGATGGCAGCCCAGGCTGACACTTGACTGCAGTCTCATGAGACTCCCCAAGCCAGCACCACCTAGCTAAGCTGCTCTTGGATTCCTCCTGGATTCTACAAATTTTGTGAAACTTTTTATTGTTTTAAGCCACTAAGTTTCAGAGTAATTTGTTAAACGGTAGTAGACAACTAATATAATATGTTTCTCTAGGAATAGGTTTCTTTCATTGTGTCCTTACCAATAATGTCTTTTTTTGAGAGAGAGAGAGAGTGAGTGCATGTGCACCAAGTAGCAGGGAGGGACAGAAGGAGAGGGAGAGAGAGAATCTTAAGCAGGCTCCACATCCAGTGTGGAGCCCAATGTGCAGTTTGATCTCATGACCCTGAGATCATGACCTGAGCTGAAATCAAGAGTTGGTTGCTTAACAGACTGAGACACCCAGGCGCCCCTCCAATAATGTCTTTTAATGTAGCCACACCTGTTGATAAATCAGAGTTGCTTTATCTTAACAAAACAAACAAATGTTCCTTTCATTTATTTTGAATACTTAGCATAATGCCTAGTAAATAGTATGTCTCAGTGTTAAAAAATATGGAGTAAATGTCAGTGGAATCAACTGAAGTAATTAAATCAATGAATTTCAAGGTTCTATGTCAAATAAGGGAGAATAGTGTTACTGATAAAGTTAAAGCGGGGCGCCTGGGTGGCTCAGTCAGTTAAGTGTCTGACTCTTGATTTCGGCTCGGGTTATGATCTCAGCGTCCTGAGATGGAGCCCCGTGTCAGGCTCCACGCTCAGCGGGGAGTCTGCTTCTCTCCTACTCCCTCTGCCCCATACCCTGCTCACACTTTCTCTTTCTCTCTCTGTCTCTAAAATAAATAAATAAATCTTAATTTAAAAAGAGTTAAAGCAAAATAAAACTCATTTCTGTACATCTTTTTGTGTTTTATAAGGGAGGGCAAGTCGGGTAGTAAAGTTTGTAAAGTCAGTAAAGTTATTGCTAGATTGGTATTAAAAATAACCACTGTCACTAAACATACACCACATGATGATGGTAAGGCATCAGAAGTGTAACTGATATTAGAGGATGGCCAATAAAGTGCATGACGGGGTCTTTCATTTAAGTGACTAGTCCCATGTATGACTGCATCTGAATCTAGACCTTCGAAAGTTATCTTAGTATTTATAAAGTTAATGTTGCGGGTATCCCAGCCACAAACTTTCTCTTCTCATCTAGCTGTGCTCTGAGGTTAGTCCCATGTATGACTGCATCTGAATCTAGACCTTCGAAAGTTATCTTAGTATTTATGAAGTTAATGTGGGGGTATCCCAGCCACAAACTCTCTCTTCTCATCTAGCTGTGCTCTGAGGTTTCCATCCCAGAAAAGAAGGAATTATAAGAAAGAGGAAGTAAAACTGGACTTTACTTCCAGAATTGCATTTAAATTTTGTAGCAACCTTGTGAGATAGAAGCTATTATGATCCCTGTTTTATGGATGAGAACCAGGGCCCCATGCTATCAAGCAATTTGCCCAAGTCCACCAAACAGGTAAATAATGAAGCCATTATTCAAACTCAGGTCTGTCTGATTCAAATCTTTCCATGGCAGTTTTTCACAGACTCGAAGATCTGGAAGGTGACTTCGAAATCATGTAAACTAGCTTCACTAACATGCATGAGGACATAGAGACTCCAAGAGATTAAGCGACTGATCAGAATAGCTCAGCTATTAATGGTGTGACCCAGATTGATTTTGGACCTCTGATTTGTTTTTCTTTTCACTTCATCACTGAGACAGTAAGACCGACTTTGCTCCTGGAAAACCAACTCAAGGTTCCACTCAGGCGGAGACAGGTGCACACCCTGGGGCCTCAAATACAGCCATGCTATCGGCAGCAGGTGCTGGAGCCTGGGGGCCATGTCTGGTGGCTTCAGCAGGAGCAGGAGACCCTTGTGGTGGATCAAGGCAAATTCTGTGCTCTTCTCTGATAATAGCACCAGTTTAATTATAATCGAGAAGTGTAAATTCCAGTTTGCTTACATCTCTAGTATGTTTCATTTCAAATGTGACTTTCCATCTCCTTCTCTCTCTCTTTTTTCTCTTCGTGCCATAAAATATTTGCATATTTGAATGTCAGATTTTCCAAGTGCTGGAAGCAACAGGCTCTGGTATGTTCTTGAGTTATTTTGTGTAGCAGCATCTGTCTTGTTTCAGCAGCCACCAGAGCTGAGAAGTGACCCAGGAGCAGCCTGGCAGGAAGAGAGAATGTGGGATCCAAGGGGGGGGCGTTCCTTGTAATATGGAGCCCAACAGAGCCTGGGGGGTTCCTTTGGTCCCAAACAGCTTCATAACAGATGTTTTCTTCCCCAGTTTATTTTTATTTTTATTTTATTTTTTTAGAAAGGCAGATTACCAAATGAAACAAATACTGAATGATGACTACAGAATGTATCTTTGGAACTCGCTAGACTAATTACTGAGACTCCAAAATCACTTTAAAAGCAACACATTTTGTTTTGCAATATACATTCTTGTTGCCAATTTTTTTTTTTTATAATTTCAATCAGAATCCACCTCAAACTGGATAGCTGATTGCAGCAGAAGTGGAATTTGGAGGGAGTACTGTCATTGGGATAATGCACGTCAAGGAATTTCCTCACTTCCTCTGTGTATCTAATGATGTCAGGGACATTTTCCGACAATATATTCTCAGAACTTGAAACAGCTTTGTTGTGAAGTGATGCCTTCTGTTTAAGCCATTATGATAATAGCTGCTTGCTGCGTGCCAGGTAATATCTCACAACTGCCTTAGGTGGTAGGCATTCCTACTCCCCTACATTTACAGATGAGTAAACTGAGGCTCAGAGGGCATGTGACGGAAAACGGCAGAGACTGGATCTGGATGGAGATTATTCATATTTACTGTGTGCGTTGTATTAGTTATTGAGGAAGAGACTATGGCAGCAACATCTACCCATTTGATACCCTGACATTTGAATGCTCAGACCCTGACTTTCCAGGGAGCTTCCTAATAATTTCCAGCTACTGTGGGTTTCTGGTTTACATTTCATCAATGAAATAGGATTCTGGCTTACACACAGAAATGTGACTGCTTAGAAACCACACCTGCCAGAAGCATTTATTCATTTAACAGAAATGTATCAAGACTTACCATGTGGTCATCACTGGGGAAATAACTGTGAGCAAGTTTCCTTTTATGTTGTGGTGGCGGCCACTATTTTGGAATTCAGAACATGATATTGAGCACTATGAGTAGGTCCGGATCTTCTGGTTGAGGTCCTTTTGTAGGTCTCACCAGAGATATTCCTTCGCCCTTATCAAGGATGCTCTCAGAATCCAGATAGGTGACCTAGTTCATCGAGGCGTATCTTGTTGTTCCATCCATCCATCTATTCATCCATCCATCCATCCATCCATCCATCCATCCATCCATCCATCCAATTACTCATGTAATTCTTATTTATTTAGTACCTAGTATGTGCCAAGGACAGTAATAGATCAGGTGCAGTTTCTGCTCTCTTTGAGCCTAGAAGGGGATGCATTAAATATGGACAAATAAACACATATAAATACATAGTCATGACTTGCAAGTGCTAAGCTCAGGTAGCCGCTGTGAGGGATATTTGAGCTTGAGAGCCACTCTGAGCTGTGTGGTGATTGTGAGTGGGAGTGGCAGCCAGGTCCCACCTGCATGTGTCTTCCAGGCTGAATGCCTATGTGGCCTGCACCGCCCAAAGTGGATGCCTGTTCCTCGTTCACAGTTGCCCCTGAGAGGTGTCACCAGGTGTAGTGGGGTGTCAGGTGCTTGGAAAGGAGAGAACAAGATATATGAAGACACCGAGAAAGGCCAGGTTCAGAAAACGTAAGGAGGCCCTGAAGAGGCAGGGAAGGCAGGTGTGCGGTGGGCTTGGAGCAGGGTCCTGGGGGCCATGCCAGGCATTGGGGCTTCATTGTCAGTGCAGCGGGAAGCCTGTGAAGGTTTTTATTTTTATTTATTTTTTTGAGAGAGAGAGCACAGGAGAGGGAGGAGCAGAGGGAGAGAGAGAATCTTAAGCAGACTCCACACCCAGCGAGGAGCCCGATGCAGGGCTCAATCTCACAACCCTGAGATCAAGACCCGAGCCAAAATCAAGAGTCGTAGGTAACTGACTGAGCCACCCAGGCACCCCAAAGTATTTTTAAATTTTCTTAAAGATTTTATTTATTTATGAGAGAGAAAGAGAGTGCCCACGGCTTCACTCTAAATGACGTTGCTCAGCATGTGTGCATGGAAGCCCATGGACAGCACTCTCCAGTTTGTCATCAAGCGCTGCACCTCCTGTTTGGAATAAGAATTGTCCTGACACAGTGACTCCAAGAAGTTTCCAAGAACTGATTGGAAAGACGTAATCTCTGTATTTGCTTCTCTAACATTGGTGTCCCATTAGTGCTAATGTCTTGGAGGAAGGACTATGTGGGAAACATCTTATTTCCAGCCATCCTCAGCATTGGTGTGTGTATGGTCTTTCTACCCCTCTCATTTGGCAGAAAATCACCCAGAAGATATAATGTAGCTGAAAGCTTCTTTAACGTGGAAAAACTATGGAAAATGCAGCTTTAAAAGAGCTGACACCTCTGTTATATTTTGGTATCCATTGGAAAGAGTGCTGGTATTTAGGGACCCACTGAGCTCTTGCCGACAGCTCTGCAGGTACAGTCTGTCCTGAAAGGTGTTTCCTCTGGCTTCAGGCCAGGCTGAGACAGCGCTAGTGGAGCCCCTGGGGGTGGTGACATCTGGGCCATGTCTCAGGTCATTGGTGCCTGTGGCTCGGTGCTCCTCAGGATGTGGCTGTGACACTTTCCTCGTCTGCCTGGGCCACCCCAGAGCCTGGCAGGCCTTGTTTGACAGCGTTGTCCGTGAGTGAAGCAAAACAGGCATAGGGAAGAGCAAACAGCCAGAGTCTGGACCTCAGCACAGCTGTGCTGTGCGAACTTGAACGAATCACCCAGACTCCAGGAGCTCCCAAGGTTGTGTGAAGATCAGGAGATGACATATATTTAAGGTATACAATGTGATGATTTGACTTTCATATGGTGTGATATATCAATTATAGCTCAATAAAGCTGGAAAAATAAAGAAAACTTCTTTTAAAAAAAAGATGTCTGGACAATAGCATTTAGAAAGGCTTAAAATTGGGCACCTGGGTGGCTCAGTCATTAAGCGTTTGCCTTTGGCTCAGGTCATGATCCTGGGGTCCTGGGATTGAGTCCTGCATCAGGCGCTCTGCTCCGAGGGTAGCCTGCTTCTCCCTGTCCCTCTGCCGCTCCCCCACTTGTGGTCTCTCTCTAGCAAATAAATAAATTAAATCTTAAAAAAAAAAAAGGCTCTGAAAATCAGAAATACCATGATTCCTCAAAGGTAAGGTTCTGACCCAGCAACTGAGACCTGATCCTGGCCCTAAGCTCTCCTGGGGAAGGGACAAGGGAGACTCCCCTGGGGGCCAAGGTCCATCTCCTGAGGGACATAGGCCCAGGGAGAGGGCCATTGCTTTGCTGCTGTGTCTAAATTAAATGTGTTTCTGTCAAAGCTGTCAGCAGGTTGTCACTGCCTTCTCAAGTACAGCAAGGGAGTAGGAACGTGCAGAGCCCCGAGGGGAAGGTTTTGGGGGACTGGGCCCAGCTTTCAAAAATGTGGGTAGTATTTCATTATTAAAATGACCCTGAGCCTTCTTCTGGTTTCTCACCCACCTCTGGATTCTGCCTTCATTCTTTATCCCAGGTCAGCTTCTAGAAAGACTAGTCCTGCCCTGAACATGCTTTTCCTTGTGCCCGAGACTCAGATGGGCACAGACTTTCCCCGCCTCTTTCTTTCCTGGGCCGGAGAAGGTGTTGCCAGTGCAGGAATGGAGGGAGGTATGGGGCTGGAGGGTTCTGTGGAAAGTGGAGGGATTTGAGAGAGAAGGCAGGTTTAGCATCACAAGGCCACATGCTTATAGAGAGCATGCTTACTGGGGGTGGAGAAGGATACGGTGGTGTGCTCAGGGATGTCCTGGGAACCCCTCAGTCCCCGGCAAGCCAAGATGGCTGGCCACCTCAGAAGGATTCTAATGATCACAGATCTCCAGCCAGTAGACCAGCTTTGTGTCAAAGCCTTTTCTGGTAGATACGTTATATCACTCCCTTATATCGAGAAGAGGAGGAATGAAGTATAACAGTGGGTATCAGGGTCCCTATGGCACCCTTTGAGCCCTGCTGTGATCTGGCCCTAAGCACAGCTTCCTCTCCACAAGCAAACAAATATCCAGACCTGAAAAAAAGTCCAGAGAATCCCTGACTTTCTCCTCATCCTGCCAGAGTGCTGTTCCAGGGACTTCCTTGCTCCCCGTACCTCTGGCTCAAGTCCCCGCATCAGGGGCTGCTTCCTGGGCTCCTCCCCGGCCCCACTGCCTCTCATCTGTGTCAGATTATGTGTCATGGGTAAAAATCAAGGCTGGAGATGCAGAGACGGAGCCAGATGATGGACGTTCATCCCTGTCCTGGACAAGGAAGGACGCAGGAGTGTCCTCCACCAGGTTACACTGAACATGGCTGGGCAAGGAGAGGGCTGAGAGGGTGGGAAATGCAGGTCATTCCCGGCAGCCTGGAGGTGGGGATTGAGTGGAGAGCCAGACCCTGACCCCAGCCTTTGTGTGTAGCAGTTCATGCAGTCCCCTCAAGGCTGAGGGATGTGTCACCCGTCTTGCAAACATGAGCTGCCAAGAGGGTAAAATGGTTTGCTCAACACACACAGTGAGGGGCGCCTGGGTGGCTCAGTCATTAAGCATCTGCCTTCGGCTCAGGTCATGATCCCAGGGTCCTGGGATTGAGCCCCACATCGGGCTCCCTGCTCAGCGGGAAGCCTGCTTCTCCCTCTCCCACTCCCCCTGCTTGTGTTCCCTCTTTCTCTGTGTCTCTCTCTGTCAAATAAATAAATAAAATCTTATATAAAAAAAAAAAAGACACACAGTGAGTTGGTGGCAGAGCTGAATCCAGGAGCAGGTCTTCTAATTCCCAGGCCAGGGTCCCCCAGCTTTCCTATGGGCCTCTCCGTGCAGCCCTGAGTGCCCTGGCCAAGTGTCTGCTATTGCAGGACCCTTTTGTCCAGAGATGCCTGAACGTATGCCTTGCCCAGCTCCAGTGCCCATTGCTGGGGGGCATCCTGGGCTCTCATAACCCCTGCTGCAACCCTGCCACCGTGGAAGCCCTGACTCATAGCCCTGTGGCCGGCCCTGTGGTGGCTTCTCTGCTTTGCAAGAGAGTCTTCCCTCTGGTGTTTAGAGATCACCATGTCGGTGGTGAATGATCTGGAAAAATCTGTAATTATACTTCTCAGAGCTCCAGGGGCAGCCTTACGTCTTTGCCTGTTGAAGGTTCCCCGTGTAAAGGCCTGTATCAAGTGTGCTTGGAGGCGGCCTGGAGGAGGGAGATGACCCGGTGCCACCTCAAAGTCTAGCCCTGTGACTCTAAACTTGGGGTCCCAGCGTGGAAAATGGAGCTTTTGGCTTCATCTCAGTGTGACACTCCCCACGTACTAGTGGGAGTAGCCCTTCTCGTCCACCCCTCCCTGACTCACGGAGGTTGGCAATCTCTCATCATTCTTCTTTTAAAAATACATATAATAAGCTCCTACTATGCGCTAGGCAATTTTTATTTGGAAATATTATTCATGAAGTCCCTGGGTTTTTTTTTGTTTTGTTTTTTTTTTGTTTTTTGTTTTTTAAATCATTTCAACTAGGAAACTACTTTCCTTTGGATGGGGAGAAAAAGAAGGAAAATCCTCCTCCTTGCCTTTCTCACCTCCTTCTTATACTTCTGTGGGATAACAAGGAGGGCAAATGGGGAACAAGGGGCAGTTATCTTCCCTGAAGAAAGTCCCAGAAGAGACTAGGGAATGGGGTGAGATGAGCGTCACTGTCTACATTAAAGGGAAGGAGTGCTAGCCGGTTCTCCCTCCCGCTGTTCCAGGGACCCCGACATCTGGAGGCTCAGAGTGGTGGGTGCATTTCCTGCTTTTGTTCCTGGAGACAAACCTTCTCCTGACATCCAGTGTCTGTTCTGCCCAGGAGGGCTCTGCAATATTTAGCAGACCCAAGCCCCACAAGGAGGCACTTGAGTCAACCCTTGGAAGATCACAGCGGCAGCCTCTGTCAGGAGGAGAGGAGGCAGAAGCGGATGAGGATGGGCTGGAACCTCCAGTTTGGAACCCCCTGCACCCTCTCACCTCTCCCCTTCCACTTCACAAGCACATTTGTTCATTCAGGCGTTCATTCAGCAATGACTGTGTGTGTCCCTATTATGTGCCCCAGGCTGCTCCAGGTGTTGTAGATAAAGTGGAAAAGAAAAAAGTTCCTACCTTCAGGAAGCTTATTTGTTAGTGAGGAACCCAGAGGGAACCAGATAAGTAAACTGCTAAGTAGTGATATGGGAAATGAAGGGCGGAAAGACAAGGTGAGGGGGTTGAGAGGTGTGTGTGTGTGTGTGTGTGAGACAGAGAGAGAGAGAGAAAGGGAAAGGGGGAGAGGGAGGAAGAGAGAGGGAGGAAGAGGGAGATTACATTTGCAGTGATTAGGGGAGGTTTCCTGAAATTTCTTTTTTATTTTTTAGCAGACACCTGAATAAAGAGAGGAAGCAATCCATATGGAACCCAAGGGAAGAGAATTCCAAGTGAAAGAACAGCGAGCATCAAGGCCCTGAGATGGGGACCATGGTTGACATGTTTGTGGAAGGAAAAGGAGCCTAGGTGGGCTTGAATATTCTGAGGGAAGGGGAGAATGAGGAAGCTGGGGCTGAGAAATCATCTTGCTGGGGTTGGATTGTGGAGGGCCTTACAGACAAAAGTAAGGACTTTTCCTTTTATTCATTGCGGGGTAGCTGCCTTTAAAGAGATCATTCCAGCTGCTACATGCTCTACTCCTGTTGGGGACAAACAGGAGGATGGAGTGACATTGCTTTCATTATGTAAATCATCACATCCACATCAGACCTGAGACCCTTAGGAATCATCAAGGGCTAGTGCTTGCTTTGTGCATATTCTCACCTTCTCTTCATCCTGCTTTTACCTCTGTGAGTGGCCCATCCATTACAGTCTCTTCTTGTGAAGCAGCAGGGGTGAATTCATTTTTTTCCACCAGGATTCTGCCTGATAAAGACTGAGGAATATAGGGCCATTCACTTGGTTTGGGAATCTACTGATGATTCCCAAATCCAATCCCCCCAGTTGTTTCTCTTCCTTAAGATCCTCACTGACGTTGAGTCTCACACTCCTGAACATCTTGTGGGTAGAGACACTGACTCCCTCTTCCAGATGATCTTTCTAAGGATGTTTGTTGAGCAAATGGATTTGGGAGATTGAGATTAGGTCTCCTTTCAGAGTAAATGGCAGGCTCGCTTACTGTCCAGTTCAGTAAAGATAATGTCTCCCCCAGGACAAAGGGCAGGCAGGCTTTCAGCTCACTATAAAGAATCTGAGTTTTCTTTTCTTTCCTTTTTTTTTTTTAAGTAGGCTCCACACCCAGTGTGGAGCCCAACATGGGGCTTGAATTCATGACCCCAAGATTAAGAGCTGACCTGAGATGAAGAGTCAAGACGCTAAACTGACAGAGCCACCCAGGCGCCCCAAGAATCTGAGTTTTCTAAGCTGAGAGCTCCCCTCCTGGAATGTATCTGCCCCACTGTGCAGCCATCATCTGGCCCTTTCCATGGTGTCCTGTGGGACTGGGGCTTGGGCAACTGGCATAAGCCCTGATACTGCGGCTGTTGCAATTGATGTAAGTTGTTTATCTCTGACCCAGCAGTCTCATGTCTTCTGCCAGCATTCATGAGGCTGTAGCAGCATTCATGAGGCTGTAGCAGGCTACCTTGTTAGCTTGCAAATGGAGTAAAATCTCAGACCCTCCCCACGACTTAACAACTGGAATCTTCCATAGTTTGTAGGAAGTTTCTTTGAAATACCTTGCTGCCACCTTAAGTGCAACATGTTCAGAACTGAAACCATCACTCACATTCCTACTGCCCGCCCCCCATCGTAGCACAGCATTCCTGCCTCTGCCAGTGGTCCTTTATCACATTTAAGGAAGCTGTGCCCCTTTTCTCTCTCTCCTTGCCATGTCAGACTCCTTATGAAGTTCAGGGGTGCCTTCTTTAAAATGGCACTCACATCCATGGCTTCCACATTCCACAGTCATCCCCAGTCACCATGCCCATCCAGGGCCCCATCATCTGAGCCGTTACTGCACCGTCCTGCCCCGCCTTACCCACCCAGACTCTAGATTCACTCCACTCAGTTCTGTTTACTGCCTCTGGACCATGGACGTTGTGTTCATCCTGACTGCATTCTTAACAGCACTTGACAGTTTCAAAACACTTTCATATACATTCTGTCAGATGTGTGAGTGAATATGACCCTCACTACAGGACAGTATATTAGTTTTATTGTATGTTAATTTTATGTTTCTTTTGGCTGGGTGTACAGATATGTGGTCAAACTTTATTCTGGATGGTGTCTGAGGGTGTCTTTTGGATGAAATCAACATTTAAATCAATGAACATTTAGTGAAGCACATTGCTTAACATGCTGTGGGAGGGCCTGATCCAATCAGTCGAAGGCCTGAATGGAACAAAAGCCTGACTCTCCCGAGCAAAAAGGAACTCTGCCAGCAGACACACTTTGGACTTGAGCTGCAATACTGGCTCTTCCCTGGGTCTCCAGCCTGTCAGCCCACCCTGCAGATTTAGGATCACATGAACTGATTCTTTAAAGTAGATCTCTTGGTCTTTTGATATATACATCCTATGGCTTTGTTTCTCTGAAGAACCCTGATTAATACAGGCAAGTATTATTCCCATTCTATGGACAAAGAAATTGAGGTTCAGAAATGGCCAGTCACTTGTTCATAGCTAGTTAGGAAGACGCAAATCCAGCTTGTTTAGGCTTCACGTCTCTCAGCCTTTCTTCAAATACCTGCTGCCTTTGTCACTTCTTGGCTATGAAATTTTCAATGATTTTTCATTTCTTAAGTCATCACATCTAAATTCCTTCTCCTTGATATCAAGGTTCTTCATAGGGGCACCTGGGTGGTGCAGTCAGGTGAGCATCTGACCCTTGATTTCAGCTCAGGTCATGATCTCAGGGTTGTGCGATTGAGCCCCTCATCAAGCTCGTACTCAGTGAGGAGACTGCTTGGGATTCTTTCTCTCCCTCTCCCTCTGGCTCTCCCCCACCCCACTTGCACTCTCTCTCTCTCTTAAAAAAAAAAAATTTCTTCATAATACCATTTTATTTTCTCCTTTCCAGTCAGGGAGTTTTCCTCAGCTTCTCAGGCACCCACGAGGGAGAAGTTCCTGGGGAAGTGGTAGAGTTCATAGCCCTAAACTGAAAAGAAACAAATCATTCAATGGGTTAAAGGTCTAATTGGAAGTTAAAGATATACATCTGCTTTGCAAATATGATGAAAATAAGACATCTCTTAGACCAAATAGGAGTTTAAATGTAAGATCCACTGTAAGTGTTCTTGTAACTTAACGGGAATGATGGGCAGGCAGTTGACAAGAGCCAAGCAACGCCAGGATGGTAGTGTCCACAGGCCATGTGGACTAGAGCTGCACCATCTAACGTGGTAGCCACTAGTCACATCTGGATCTTTAAATTTAAATTAATTATCATTAAATAGAATTAACAACTTAGTTCCTCAGTTGCATTAGATCTATATTAAGACTCAAAGGTCATACGTGCTGCTAAGTGGTTGCCATATTGAACATCTCCCTCATAGCAGAAAAAGTTCTATCTGCAGAAGTAGAAAGTCTAGTCTCAAATATAAATCTCACTGAGCCCTTAACAACAGTTGGTTAGTGACAGAGAAGACGAAGGTGAGAGGAGGCTTCCAGGGCTGAGAGCCACAGGCCCTTCCAGCAGAAGGACAAAGCAAGAGTCCTCATGGTTCAACTTCAGAGATGGAAATGCCTGTGGGCCAGAGGAAGTAATTCCTCCCTCAGGTTGGGGGGGCAGAGATCAGGGTGTGGCCATAGCAGCCTGGGCAGTAGGCAGAAAGACACCCCTGCCTGGATGAGATACCCAAGGGGGTCCTGCCCCAGAAGGACTCAACCAGAAGCTACTTCAGGTTTGAGGTCCAGGTGAGGCCTCTGTTTTTAGCTGCCAGGTGGTTTTAATAAATGTGTTAGCTATGCATGATAAAAATTTATAGATCAAATGAAAACACATGATAGAATATTTGACTATACTCTATATTGCAGTTTATATGATTTAATAGAGCATATACTGCTGTTGTGTAAATAAGTTATAATAAAGCTCAATTTGAAGAAAAATAGGACAGTTATAGATTTAATATTATTTTTAATGAACGTAAATCTCAAATCCTGAGGACACTTGGAAACTCTATCAGTAAGCAAGGTTATTCCCACTTGTAGAAAAAGAGACATTGTGTTGGGAGGAAAAAAATGGCCTTTTTTTCTGATTTCTCACTTTGCTTTTCTCTTCTCATATTTCAAGAATTCCCCTGGAAAAATTTCAACCTTATATCAACTAATCTAAGGCAAAAAGGTAATTGTTCACAGTCCAGGGCTAGCTCAGAGATCAGATGAGCATCCCTAAAGGGGAGGGAGGGCCAGCAGTGACTGTTCCCACTCAGAGAACAGGGTGCCTGCGAAGTAAGCTGGGTGACTTCTGGTGATCCTTCCTGCCTGGGGTGCTCCCTTCCAGAGAGAATATCTCGAAGGTGTGACCTGAGGCAAAATTCTGAAACAAAAACCTTTGTCTGCAACACTTGCTTCCCCTTCCTTTTACCTATGCCCTATTCTGGTTCCCTTCCCCTTGAGGATTTGATCTGTTGGTATGATAAAATGATAGTGTGGTGATACTGATGTTTCATTCTTCCAGTTTGCATATTAATGATACCATTTACATTTTTAACAAAAAGCTTCTAGAGACAGTGCGGGAATTAAAGGCAGGGAGCAGATACCTCAAGTCACAACAACGGGGTGTTTACCTGTGGAGCTAGTTGGGCCAGGTCACTGGCATGTCTGAGGCTGCTTCTTACAACATTTGTTGTCATGAGTAAGCCC
The DNA here is from genome assembly GCF_011800145.1 of Mirounga leonina. Taxonomy (NCBI): domain Eukaryota; kingdom Metazoa; phylum Chordata; class Mammalia; order Carnivora; family Phocidae; genus Mirounga; species Mirounga leonina. Next base: position 28,678,285 of record NW_023270387.1, on the reverse strand, counting down.
CCTAGTCTCTGCGGACAGCCCTAGCTCTTGGTTTCCAGATGTGCCATCAGATAAGAGATTTATCAATGAGCTCCCAAGACTTTGCTAACCTGAAGTGCCATGGAGCCAGTGAGGATATACTTGGAACTAAGTTAAAGGGTCAGTCACTATTCAAAAGTTCTTAAGACCAAACCCTGGGCAGGATGGGTCTGTTGGTCTGAATATAAGTGGGTTTGTGTATACAAGGCAAGCTGGGATTCTGGAAACCCGAATTGGAGAACTGTAAGAAATCAGGCCTAGATAGAATAGGGGCTGTGGGAAATGTGCCATGTTCCCTGGCTGCTTCCTATATTGACAGGTGGCACTAGATGAACTGTTCAGAGAGGCAGGGAAAACTCAAGGCACCTCTGGCCTGACAGATGTGAGGAGGGCTGCTCAGGCAGGGAGAGCCCAGAAAGAGACTGCAGCAGAGCCCTGGTGGGTCCTCAGCACACCATGGGTCAGACTTCTGAAGACGGCTGGGTCTGGAGTGCCCTGGGGGAAGGGGCTGGTGAGAGCCAGAGGGGGGCGGGGAGGGGAGTCTGTGGTTAAGCAGCCTAGAGGTGAAGAGGGGGCATCAGCACTGTCGTGGATGGGGGCGAGCCTGGTTATGCAAAGACCCTGGTGAACAAGTAGGTGCCCGGATCTTTCACCCAGGAATGCCAGGGGCCATGATTACTTTTGCCAAACCAATTCCAGAGCCTGCCTCCTCCCCCATAGTGGGGGAGAGCTTATTCTACTCTGCATCTTTCAGTGCCCAGCATGGTGTCAGGATCAAAGTAAGTTCCCAACATAGGTTTAATAAATATTTAGCTCCTACCATGTTCTGGGCATACAGGGGTGAAGGACATGAAGTTCTTGTCCTCATGGGCATGGATAAACAAGAGTGAAGCCAGGAAGCAAATGCACATGATCAGTTCATAGGGAATCGAGTGCTCTCAGGAGAGAGAATAGAGGATCAGTGTTGTGGGTGGAGGGACCACCATGGATCGAGTAGCCATGAAAGGCCTCTCTCAGGTGGTGACATGGGACCTGAAGGACAAGAAAGAACCAATGACACAACCATTTGGGGATGGAGGGGTGGAGACCACTCTGGGCAGAGAAGATGGGGAGCACAAAATTCCTATGCGACAACCAGTTTGCATTTGGGAAAATTCCTATGTTTGGGAAACAGGAAAGGAGGCCAGTGCTCTCATGTGGCTTTGGTGGAATGAGCCACACCAAGTGAAGGGGATGAACTTAGAGAGATTGGCTGAGCATCATTCCAGATTTCCTTAAAGGAGTGCTCTTGGCATTTAGGGTGAGACAAGCATGGATATTAGGTGGCATTTAGCGTCCCACGCCCTCGCCCAATAAATGTGAGTAGTGCCTCCTCTCCCAAGTCATTCTGACAACAAAAAATTCCCCAATGTGTTTCCATTCCCCCACATTGCCTAATAAAGACCTCTGGAAGATAAGCGTATTAGTCAGGGCTCTTCAGAGGAACAGAACCAACAGGATGCTTATATATGAAGACATTTATTATAAGGAATTGACTCATGTAATTATGGAGGCTGACAAGTCCCAAGATCTGTAGTCAGCAAGCTGGAGACCCTGGAAAGCCAATGTGTAAGTGCCAGTCTGAAGGCCAGTAGGCTCGAGACCCCAGAAGAGCTGATGTTGTAGCTTGAATCCAAAGGCAGGAAAAGACTGGTGTCCCAGCTCAAAGCAGTCAGGCAGGAGGAGTTCCCTCTTACTCTCGGGAGAGGCAGTCCTTTTGTTCTAGTCAGGTCTTCAACTGATTAGATGAGGCCCACCCACACTAGGGAGAGCAATCTGCTTTACTCAGTGTACAGAGTCTAACATTAATCTCATTCAAAAACACCCTCACAGACACACACAATAACTGGGCACCCTGTTGATACATAAAATTAACCATCACAACCATGTAGGGCCTTGATATTCTTTCTGTGTGTCAAGACCTGGGAGGGCTGAGCTTGCTGGGGTAAGCCATGAAAGACTCCAGGAGAATGTGACTGGGAAAGGTAGGAGGTGACAGTCCCTAGGCATTAAAACTGCCCCCAGTCCCACTTTATGATGATCAGGTTTTGGATGGGTTATTAGACAGGAATAAGAATAACAGTAAGTCTTATAGTACTTCGCAAATCCACATACATGATCTCATTTTACCTCCCAGTAATCCTGTGAGGTGGGTGAGGGTGCACTATTATTGCAATTTTGCAGAGAGAAGAGGCTTAGGAAAGGTCAGAGGTTTGCCAAGGTTATACACGTTGCCATGGTGTAGCTAGGGCTGGGGTGACTTGGGGGCCCCCTGGATGTTGGGGGGTTCAGGGTGGAAAGAGTAGGCTGGGTGCAGAGCATGGAGAAGGCTGCAGAGGGCAAGGGGACAGCCACGTGCGTGCACTGCAGGCAGGAGAAAATCTTCAAGGGCGCAGCGTGCTGCCGTGCTGCATGATGTAGCAGACCTGTCACTTACCAGAAAAAGACCGCCGTGGCCGACAGAGCCTGCTGATAGTGGCAGCTGGGGTCAGGGTGACTCAGAGGGAGCAGAAACCCAGGCCTGGCAGGGAGACAGCCAGACAGTGGGGTGAGGGGCAGCCAAATCTGTCACCTAAAGCCTCAGAGGATGAGGCCAGAGACATGCAAGACAGTGTGGGGCAGCTCTGTCTTTGCAGCCCTTTCCTGGACACCCCCTGTGGGGCCGCTGCCTGGACCCGTTTTCCTACTTGGATGCTTGGGCTAAAGAAGTGTCAGGGAGTCTGCTCCTGGGTCTTTCATTACTGATGGTGAAGGCACAGAGAAGTAGGGCAGGCTAAGATCTCTGTGGCCTCCCCCAGCACTTTCTGCTAAAGCGTCAAACAACCAGGGACCGAGTCTTTTCATGTTGGGATCCTTGGTGCCTGGCACTGTGGCCGCCCCCAGGAAGACCCTGATGCGTGCTTGCTGAAGGGAGAGAAGCCTGCATGAGGCCCTGTAGGATTTCAGAAAAGGAGAGAGGGGCTCTGTCCTCAGGAGCTCCTAGTGTAGGTGGGGTGAGGACAGCTAATTAACAACACTGTGCCAACAAAAGGACCAGAAGGCCCACAGTTCCATTGGCTGAGCTGTCTGTGTCCAGGAAACAGACTCACGCCAGGCCACAGGAGAGCAGTCTGGATCCAGCCAGGGGGTCAGGGGGGCGGCTGAGCCTGCAGCCTGGAGAGACAGGCTTGGAGGGCCTCAACTGGCTTGGCTATCTCCTCTCGATGAAATACGGTCATGCAGAGAAGAAAAAGAAAATGTGGAGATCTGGAAAATAATGGCTCTTTTCTCCCTGCGGATTCCTCTGAGGCAGCCTGCTGTGGTGGGGGGCACAGGCTTTGTTGCCACACTGCCCGCAGTGAGGACAGGCTCCCGTCTATGGATGTGTGTGTTCCACAGGGCTGAGCCACACAGGCCATGCTGCCCCGCTCTCACATAAGTACCCTCACTTCCGTGCCATGTCACTGACACCCACTGCTTGAGTCCACCTCCCCATGGGATAAACCAGCCTCAGTTCTCTGCAGGGCAGCAGAGCCCAGAATTGAGTTATGACCGACCGTAGACCTTATGGGAAGCTTTTGACCAAGAAACCATGCACAAAGATGTCCAAGCACTTCTTCTCCTCAGACCCTGGTCACTACTTACTCTTGCCACTTACAGACAGGGACACCATGGTTCAGACTGAGGGAGGCCTGGGCCAGAGTTGGGTCGGTTCAGTGGAGTCCTTGTCCCCAGAATATCAGGGGTTGTGAGGTTATTGCTGGGGCTGAGGGCAAATCACCGGGCTAGGCCCTGGTGTTCCTGAGATCTGTGGTCTGTCCTGCTAGGAAACCACCCCCGACTGATGCTGACTCTGCAGTGATCAATGCAAATTACTGGGAGACTGTAAGTATCTTCATTTTTCTTAGACTTGTAACTGGCAGACCCTGAGGCATCTCCTTCCTTCCTTAATCTGCCCCTAAAGTGAGGCAGGCAGGGAGACGGCAGTACTCCCAAAGACAGGCTCTTGGAAGGCTGGTGGGGGCGGGTGTGTGGGGACCTCTGCTGTAGAGGGATGTAGGACACCCTCATCTGTGTATAATCATGGGGGCAGGAGTCCCCTTTGGGACTTCCTTGAAGGTCTGAGGAGCACCCACAAGCAGGCCCCCAGGATGCACAGATGGTTAGGGGCTTCCTCTGACCCTTGAGAGAGTGACACAAAGGAACCCTGGAAACTCAAGTAAACTTCACACCTGTGGCTCCTCTTGGCTTTAGATACAGCATCTCTAGAGAGGTTCTAGCTATCACTCCATCCTTGATGAAATTCCTTGTATTCTGCTCCCAGCCCTCAACTGGGACTCAAAAATGCTAATGACCAATTGCTCCCTTGAAGGAAGAGCGAAGTCCATCTGAAGAGAAAGAGCTCTGGACTGTGGCACCCGGAGCAGATAACATTCCTCTCTGAATTGTATGCTCCTCATCTGTGTCAATAGGCATCAGAGCACTTGCCCATGGGGAAGTGCCTTAAAATATTTTGGGAAAATGCTAGAAGTATTGTTGATTATTGAGCTTTTGCATTGTTTTGTAAGTCTGTATCTATCATTTCTAGTCACAACTGAAATCATCATCTATCTATTATCTATCATCAACCCATCTATCCATCGTCTTTTTTCTTTTTTATAAATAAATTAATTAATTTTTATCGAGCTATAATTGACATATAACATTGTATTAAGTTCACATGTACAACATGATGATTTGATATTTGTATACATCATGAAATGATCACCACAAATCTAGTTAACATCTGTTACCATGTATAATTACAAAATTTATTTGTTCTTGTGATGAGAACTTGTAAGTAATATTTACCCTCTTAGCTACTTTCAAATATGCAACACAGTGTTATTAACTATAGGCACCATGCTGTACATTACATCCTTTGACTTATTTATTTTATACTGGAAGTTTGTATCTTCTGATCCCCTTCACCAGTTTTACTCCTTGCCTCTCCTGCCTCTGACAACTACCAATCTGTTCTTTGTATCTTGAGCTTGTTTTGTTTGTGTTTGTGTTTTTAGATCCTACATATAAGTGAGATCATATGGTATTTGTCTTTCCCTGTCTGACTTATTTCACGTAGCATAATGCCCTCAAGGCCCCCTCGTGTTGTCATGAATGACAAGATTCATGGTTGAATAATATTCCACTGTATATCCATCACATCTTCTTTATCCATTTGTCTATAGATGGACACTTGGGTTACTTCTATATTTGGGTTATTATATATAATGCTACAGTGAACGTGGATCTTTTCAAATTTAATGTTTTTGTTTTCTTCCGATAAATACCCAGAAGTGGAATTGCTGGATCACACGGTAGTTCTGTTTTTAATTTTTTGAGGAACTTCCATACTGTGTTTCATAACTTCCATTCCCACCAACAGCACATGAGGGTTCCCATTCTCCTCCTCATCAACATGTTTTTCTTGATAAGCTTTTGATAATAGAGGTAAAGGAGCCACGGGCAGAAGTAATACTACATCTTAATCTAGATTCTATAGGAGGGGAGTGTTTCCCCAAAGTGGGCAAAAAAGATCCTCCTGATAGCAAACCAATGTGAAAAAAAACTTAAAAGAATATATTGTTTGCTTTTAATCTGCATAGAAATTGGTCCTCTCCAACTTGCTTCTTTTGATTAAATGCAACAAACATTTTTCCTTGTCAATAAAAATAAATCTTTGCCACCGGTTGGGGAAAAAAAAGCAGACCAAGGAGATATTTTCAGAGTTTAGGCCTCTGCTGTTCCTTTCCCCATGAAAAAGTCCCTCAACTCGTGGATCCCTCCTCGAGATGCTCCCTGTCCTGCCTGCCTTCTGCTTCCTGGTCTGAAGCATTGCCTGCTAAGGGGAGTCAGGGTCTCCTGGCCATACCTGATCCCGTGTCCCACTTCCTCACCTGTGCTGGGCTGGGGGTTCCAGCCTTGCTCCACTTGCCGGAAGAAGACCATCTGGAGAGGACCTACCTGCAGGCCAAGTCAGATGAGCCTGTGGCCTGGGCTGGGAAGAGCAGCGGTGGTCGAGGTCGGTGGTGGTCTGCTGCGGGATGTGCAGGAAGGAACTTGCCTTTCGTATGGATGGGGCTCAGGAACAACTGTGCATCCTGCTCCTCCTTCAGGGGTCCCTGACTCCCCCCCACTGAGCCTTAGGTGCCAGGGAGGCAGTGGCCTGTTGCTGGCATCTATGGCTCTTCTGTCAAGCAGGTGGATTAGTGAAAGACACCACTCATCAGGGGGTATTTATGGCCGTTTCCCCTGATTCTAATGTTCAGTTTTTATTTTCTAACTAGACATTTATTACTCCTCCGTCTCCGTCATTTCTATGATAAAGGTGAAACTGTGTACTTGCAGTATGTTTGAGCTCTGATACTGTCATAAATAACATGGACATTTACAAGGAGGGGGCTTCCAGGACAGCCTGTCCCTGCTCCCCTTCATACCCTGCCCCGTTTGAGCAAATCTCAGGGGAGAGAAGGTATGATTGCCTCTTGCCCTCTCATGTAGCATCAGTGTCATATTAGACATTTTTCAAAGGATCCAGGGCACTCTTTACTTTTTATACTTCTTCCTTTTAAGGCAACATTTCTTCCTCTCTGCTGCGTACTGTAATTAAACTAGTAGACTGGAGTTTCCCTCACTCCTGAGCTCCTTCTGTGCTTCAGGTTGACATAGACCTTGAGAAGTGTCCCCCCAGGATTCGAGGAGTAGCCGGTACCCAGCTCCACAGGAGAGCAAGTCCGTGAGGCTGCAGGAACTCCGTCCTAAAGCCCATTTTTTCCTATCATCGCCACTAATCTTTACTGACTCTCTGCTGAGTGCAAGCCATCATGTTAGGTGTGGAATCTTCCTTCCACTTCTGGGGGTAGCAAATTATATTCCTTGTACATATCTCCCTGCTCCTCCAGTCTCAGGAATCCTGGGTGTAGAGAAGACAGAACACACCTCCAGCCCTTCTTTCGGCAACTCCACTCACGATGATGTGGAAGGAGTCTCCACAGGCCATCATCCAGTCCAAAGTTCTGCTTCTAGGCTGCACAAACCAAGCTCTAAATCTAGCTCCCTTGGACTTGTCTACTCACCGGCTTGCTCTCGCTGGCACATTAACAGCCACGGAGAGAAGAAAGAAACTCTGGAAAAAACCCAAAGTGCCCATTAGATGATTGTTATTATGTTGGTTCCTGTTGAAACGATATAAGTCTGAGGTCTTAATAAAATCCAACGTTTTCCAATTAGCTGTTGTTTAATTAGCAACATGAATATGCAGAACCCTCATGCCCTTCTGCATCTTCCTCCCTCAAGTGTCTCCCAGCCCAGCCTGCTCCATCAGATTGTATTCTCACATCTGCAGATGGGAGGTGGAGGCCTATAGAACTCAGGCCTCCTCCCTGAGCTGCAGGGTTCCCTAGCTCTCACCACCTCCCCTCTTCTAGGGGTCAGAAAGCTCAGGCCATCAGATCTCTCCATTTGGAAAAATGCAAAATGCACAGGTTGCCTTACTCGCCACAAAGCTTATGAGGTTGATTACTTCTGGGAAAGGCCCAACCTGAGCACTAGAATATGTGGTCCTCTAAGCACAGACTATTAGAGCAATTAGAAGTCTGGTTGTTCCTGGTTGCTGGTGGTTTCCTTCCTCCCTCCCTTCCTTCTTTCTTTCCTTATATCCTTTCTCCCTCCCTCTCCCTCCCTCCCTCCTTCCTTTCTCCCTCCCTCTCTTCCTCACGCTCTCCTTTTTTAATTCCTTCCTTTTTCCTTTTTTTTTTGTTTTTGTTTTAAATTAGCAACAGAAACTCCTTCAAAGGCATCTTCCCTAGATGCGCAGTACATAGAAAAGATAAAAACAGCACTGGTCCAGTTAATGTGCAGTTGAGGATGGAAAGAATTCTGCCTTCTCCACCTACTCTCCCATCAGATCACTTCTGGGATACTTTCTGGAGATCTAAGGAGCACAGTGTATGAAACATTGATTTTATTTTTTTATTTTTCTCTTTTCAGGAAAGGAAATGGAAGGCCAGGGAGGAAAGGTAAGTTGCCCAAGATCAAACAGCTCATGAGGAACAGAAGGAGGGAAGTAGACTTGGGCTTAGGGCTTCCACATCCATCCGGTGTTTCCCAGGCCCCCGAGCCTGGGAGCCCAGACAGAAATGCAAGCACAAGGCCTCCTCAGATGGAAGGAGGAAGGGTCTCCCCTAGCTGCACTAAGATCCATTTTGCTTCCCTAGCAGGCGGTGGTACTTCTCCACTGCGCTGACTGTGGGAAGAGAAGAGAGGAAAAATGTCCATCCTCTGCCCTCCAAGCCCCTTCCTGGGTAGCCCCTCACCCACCAAGGATTGAATATGCTGCATTGGCTATAATTTGGGCTTAGCTTGGAGGTAATTTCCCGGTGGTGCCTGCAGCTTCTTAATGCAGGCTGTCAAAATGATGTAGAAGTGTGCTCTGCCAGCCGCCCGGTTGACTTTATTCAGATACATCTAATGTGACAATTTTGTCAAAGCTTGTTTTAAAGAGCTGTTTTGACTGCGTGTTAATGCAGCCTTCCTAATCAGCCAATTGCTGCATCTGACTCCCCATATCAGGAATGAGAGGGTGATGATTTCTCCGCAGGTAAATGTCTCCCTTGTCCCCGGAGGTGACCTGGCCCCGTGGCAGGGGCAGGCATTGGGACAGTGGGCTGAGCCCCACCCCGGCTCCCCAGCCCCGTGCAGTCTGCGGTGGCAGTTTGGGAGACTGTCAGGCCCTCAGGCTCAGGAGCTGAGCAGAGAAGAGCCCTCTGGAAGCTGAGGGGCACACGAGGAAAGGGGCTTGGGGAGCTTGTGCTGATGAGGGCAAGTTAGGGGACCTTGGATGTGCTCTGAGAGGCTGGGGACAAGAGCCTGTGAGGAAAGGGGACAGCCAGTAGGCTGCTGCAATGAGTCAATCACAGTGAGTTAGTTAAACCTCTTTTCCGGACGGAGGTTTTCCTAACTGCATGTCTGGGTGGGACGAGCCAGAGCCACCGCTCTGGGCTGATAGACTGATGCCCAAGCTTGGGCAAGCCACCTTGCTCTTTTGAGTTCCTTTCCTCATCTGCAAACCTATGAGGATGGAACATGAGATCATAGGTAGACATGCCTGACAAGTAGGCAGAAGATCTGAACGGCAGCTGCCTTTCTCCTCCCATCTTGCCATTGCTTGTGGGCGGGACTGAATCTGAGCCCGACAGCGAAATCTACATGGAAGGGGATAACACAGCCTTAGCAGCTACTGTTTCCCTCATGCTCAGTGGCCTTGACACCCCTCTTTGATTTTTTTTAAGCTCTGCGTAGGCAGGAGTTGGGAATTTATTATTTAGGATATATTCCAAAGATCTCACATATTCCTGTAAAATCCATGGCACCTTTAGTGTGAGATATTTAGTTAAGATTTTTATTTTCTGTAATTTAAATCACCTTTCTAAATGGTGAATTTCATGTTCTGAGAGAAGCAGAGCACAAATGAATAGGTAAGTTCTTATCGGCACTTGTGCACCAGGCCCTCGCTGGGCACCGTACCTGCATCACGTCTTCTAACTGAAGCGTTGTGGTCTCTGCCTCGTCGCAGCTCACACGGCTGGGGAGATCCAAATTTGTCCAGTGCACCGTTGCTGACTCTGAAAGCACTGGGTGCAACAGGACATCACAGTTCCGCACTGAAAATTGGCAGCTGCTGTTTGTGCTGGTTCCTGAGAGGTACGGGGGCTGGAGGGTGGCCTCCACATTGTCCTCAGGCCAGGTATGCTGGGGGGGGTCAAAGGTTGACTACTCTCATTGCCTGGCTTTGGGACTTCCCACGTCATTTGCACCTCAAAATGTCACCCCCTTTCTCCATGCACTGGTTATTGATGTTTATTTTTAACTTGCATGTGATTAAGATGAATCAGAGCTGTCTCTACCAGCTGCAGATGGTCCTAACTGGGGCATTAGGGTTTTGGGTCTCTATGTCCTCTTTGGGGGAGGGGGTCTTCTTTGCTCCTGATCAATTGAACTGGCTGGTCACATCTGACATACTATCTTTTTCCCAGAACCCACTGTCTGGGCTACAAGAGAGTCCTTGATCCTGTCTGAATGCTTGCTTCCCTCTCCCCTCTTTCTCTGCACCTCTGGGAACATCTGTGCTGCTGAAAGCATTTTATTTGTCTTCATAAAGCAAGAGTTAAAAATAAAAATCAATAACCACCAGATTATCAAGGGAGGATTAGTTCAACTTTTGTAAATGCTAATGAGATCTGGAACCCTAGCCAGTGGTCCAGGCATGGATTAGTGCTCTTCTGCCTGGCTCTAGGAGAAGGACTTAACAAGGGCTCTCCTGGGGGATGCCCGCCAGACTCAAGTGTCCCTATGACCTCAGTTGCACGAGGCCTATGCCCCCAGGATTCAGGCTCTTTCTGACCTCTGGCACATCTCCTGTTGGCTCCTTGGTTCAAGGCACTGCTGGCAGAGTGTGACCAAAATACCACTTTCCTGAGAGCAAAGTCTCTTGGGTCAGGACCTGGGAGTGTTTCAGTTTGTCAGGTTGTTTTCGGGGTTGACACTCATTATGATGGGGCTTGGGGAAGCCTGCCAAAGGCTCCCCACCATGAGAACATGCTCGAGTCTGCTTCGAGAAGCTCTTCTGAGCTTGGCTGTCCAGAGATGAATGAGAGACAGCTGACTATCCTGCATGTTCAGAGATGTTGCAGTGAGAGGGAGCTGGGGCGGGGGGGGGGAGGGGTATGGTGGTGCGTGAGCTCTTCTCCCAAATCCTACCGCACTGCTTATTTTGCTTCTGAAGAACCCTCCAGGCCTTTCCCCCACAAAGGTGTCTCCCTCTGCGAGGTTGTTCTTCCTTCAGAAACCAGCGAAGCTCACTCTCTCTCCTTCAAGTTTCTGAATGTCTCCTCCATTTTTAAACCCAGCCTCTTCCCCACACTTTTTCCCCTGAGTGCTTATCACCTCTTACCCTCTTATGTGTTTATGGTGCCCTGCCTGCCTCCTCCCTCTAGAGCTATGGCATCCGGGGGGGCTGCCTGTCTCGTTCCGCTGTGCAGCTCCAAGCGCCGAACAGTGCCTGGCACATGGTGGACAGCCAAATACTTAGGAAGTGAGAGAAGATGGAAAGTCAGCGTGTCATTCCTTCTTTCTTTCTTCCTCAGCGCAGTTTTTCAGAAAGGTACTCAGGACTTACGAAGGGACCATACTGTGGTGCCTCCATCCTGTGGAACATGACTCGACAGAAGGAAGCTCAGGCTGCTGGTACTGGCCCTAGCTCTGTGACTCTCCAAGAGAGTGCTGAGTAAGAAAGCCAGTCTCATAGGCTACGTACTGTATGATTTTGACATGCCAGGAAAGACAAAATGATAGTGGTTGTGAGGGGTCGGAGGAGGAAGTTTTCTGGGGTGACAGGCTATTATGGGTCTGGTTGTGGTGGTGGTCTCATGAATCTGCATGTGTGTAAAAATTTGCAGAACTATACACCAGTGGAAAACAGAGCCAGTTTTTCTCCATAACATTTTTAAAATAAATAGAAATACCTTTAAAAAGGGAAGGGATGGAATTTATCCAGAAGCACAAGTTCTAGGATAATCCATAACCGGAGGAGGAGCCCTGCATAAAGGGACAAGTGTTTCTACTACAGAAACTGCTCCCCTGCCCCACCTCAATCAGAATACCTCAGGCCCTGCGTTTATGAATGGGAGCTGTGGACAGGTTTCTCTCTTTATGTACACACAGCAGATACAATGCATGGGTGTCTGCGTGCAATTTTGAAAGGATAGCCAGTTTTTAATACAGAGCAATACCACTTTGGCAGACCATTTGCTGCGATAAGAAGGAAATACGCGCCATGAATAGAATTTTGTTTGTAAATCCCTTTCCTGGCCTCAGACCCAGTTATGGATTTCCTGCTGTTAATAGATTTGAGTCCTTTTGCTTTTCTCTTCTTGCCTGTTCTGCTGCGGTCGCTGTCCCCTCTGCCTCCAGACAGCTCTCATTTCCCTACAGAGTCTGCTCTTCTCGCTCACCACTGGACCCTAGCCTGAAAGCTAGGCAGAGCAAGAACAAGTGGCAGATCCCACCAACCAGAAGTGTTTCCTACGATGATGCCGAATGTTCTGTCAGCAGTGGGCCCTTCCTGGGTGCTCAGTGCCCTTTTGTGAAACGCAGCTGTCCCTAGGAGGGAGAGCATAGCAGTTCCTAAAGTGCCAGGAGACTTGACCGTTACTTTTCCTCCTTCACCACTTTGCCTTTATTCCTCTGCTCATTTGGTCCACAAATGTTACTGGGACCTTCTATTGTTGGTCACTGGGCTGGGGCTAAGGGATGGCCGTGAGACAGACCTAGCCGATTTTCCTCCAACCAAATCAGAAACCTGGGAGCAATAGCTGGGTGCTCTATCTCTGCCTCCACCCCATCTGGCTGTCCCCAAACTCTAGGAATTCCAGTTGAAATCTTGCTCAGATATGCCTCTTTTCTCCGTCCTCATAGAAGCTGGCAAAGCCTCTTGTGGGACCACTGACCTGGACCCCTGGTCTCTTCCAGGTTCTCCCTGATAACCTTTCCCCTCTACCCCACCTTCACCCCACGCTGCGGATGCAGCTAGAGTTTCATAGGAGCACTTCCCTGTTTAAGAACATTTAATTTAAGGAATTGCCTCTGGGATAAAGGTCAAGTTCTTCCATAATGGAAGCACAGGCCCTTCCCCAGCCTCATCTGAGGCCACCCTGGGAACAGCTCTGCCTCTCGCCCTTGGTAAAGCTGCTCTCTCTGCACCCCAACTCAGTCCCCAAGGGTCACATGTCATCTTCTTGGAGTAATCTGCCCTCCTCCACAACCGCCTAAGCAGAATTAATCCTTTCCTCCTCTGTGCTCTTAGTATACTTTATTCCTAACAATGGCATACCGGTTCTCATGCCACAACCTTGGGTAAGCTTCTAGAGGGCAGGAGGTGACTTTGTGTCTCTTGGCATTCCCAGCACTGGCAATGGTACCTATGATGTTTAATTTTATGTGTCAATTTGGCTAGGCCATGGTACCCAGATATTTAGTCAAACACTAAATATAAAGGTATTTTTTAGATGAGATCAACATTTAAATCAGTAGATTTTAAGTAACGCATGGAGGAGAGAATGAATGCATCCACCTGTTGAATGGAACTGATTTCAATTTTCCAGAGACCATCTTTCCAGGGGCTGTGTGTGTGTGCATGTGGGTGGGTGTGGGTGGATGTTGGAGCTGGAGTGTAGGGGCGTGAGGGAAAGAAAGGGTTCAGGGGAGCCATAAGGTCTTTTCATGACCATTTGGCCTTCAGCCATCTTGACCTCTTTTCCTCCCCTGCCCCAGTCTCTGGCTATAGGCTCAGCATTCTTACAGAAGGTATTGGGTGTCCGTTTAGCTCTCCTCCGACTTTCCCACCTTAAGTCCACAACAGTTCAGTCATGGGGAGGACAGTGCCTCTTACTGACTCTTCCTCTCCCTGGGGGGGCTGGTGACTATGGCTTCAAATATCTCTGGGCCTGGCTCCCAGAAGTCTTCTTCGCAGACTCCAGGGCCTGACCACAGGCTGGAGTCAGGTGCAGCAGTCATCACATGTCTTTCTCTGCAGGGAGCTCTCTGTTCCAGCTTCTGAGCTTGTGTGAATGGAGAGTCACCACCTTGCCTTTCTCACTGCTCAGACCATTTTGGTCTTTAAATCTACGTTGGACTTCTTGGGGAAGGGGAGGCCTATGGTTTGGTTTAATTTACAGTTTAGTTTTTGTCAGGAAATTTGTGAATTCTTCTGGATCAGAGAGTTCTAAGAATGAGAGAGTTCTTGCTTCTCCTTCCCTTGTCCCCTTTCTTCACCCTCAAATCTGCCTGAAGGTCCCAACTGGGAGTGGGGGGTGAGATGGGCTGTTCCTGTGGTTGTTTGTTTTTTTTGAGAAATTAATTTTTGATTTGCTATGTTTTCCCCAACCCACTCCTTTCCAAGAAAGCAGCCAGGTCTTTTATGTTTTCTTGCTTATGCAGATTGTATTGCCAAAAGAGAAATTGCTCAAAGACAAATTTCCTTCTTAGCTTTTGCTTCCTGAAAGTCTGGGCTCCTTGGAGGAATTCTGTTGGGGATGGGAAGAGGTGGACAGAGAATATCAGAGGAGAGATTCTCCATGGGAGGGAGTGGGATGAAGGTCCCCTGTGAGCAGGGGACACACACCGAATCTGTCTGATAAATGGGGCCTTTGTACTTGCTCTTTGCTTAGCCTAGAATGTTCTTCTGCCCAGATACTCACATGACTTGCTTCTTCACTTCATTTAGGTCTCTGCTCAAGTGTTATCTTCACTGACCAACCTATCAGAAATGGCAACCTTCAGTGGTTTCTTTCACTTCACCTGATTTATGTTTCTTCTTAGCATTAGAACTACCTGACATATATGTATGTGACTATTTGTTTATTTTCCTACCCCTGGTGTAAAAAGCTCCAGTAGACCAAAGATTTACTCTGTTTCCGTTTACTACTATAGCCTCAGTGCCTAGATCAGTCAATGGTACCTATGATGTTTAATTTTATGTGTCAATTTGGCTAGGCCATGGTACCCAGATATTTAGTCAAACACTAAATATAAAGGTATTTTTTTAGATGAGATTAACATTTAAATCAGTAGATTTTAAGTAACGCAGATTACTCGCCATAAAGTGTGTGGACTTCATCCAGTCAGTGGAAGGCTTTCTCTTTTTAGGAAAAAAAGAATGAGGTCACACCAAAAAGAGGGAATTCTATCAGCAGACTACCTTTGGACTTGAGCTACAACATCAGCTCTTCCCTAGGTCTCCAACTTGTTAGCCTGTCTTATGGATTTTGGATTTTTCAGCTCCAATCTGTCTATTGTCTACCTATCTATCTATCTATCGATCTATCTATCTATCTATCTATCTATCTATCTATCTATCTATCTCTCTCTCTCTCTCTCTCTTATCTATGTATCTATCATCTATTATCTATCTGTATTTATCTATTTATCTGTCAATTTATATATCTGTCATCTATCCATCTACCTGTCTATATGTATTTCTATGTATGTGTATCTCTCTATATATTCTATTGATTTTTTTTCTCTGAAGAACCCTAATATAGTAACCAATAAATATTGTTGAATGAATGACTAAGTGAGGTGTAGGACCTCAGAAGAGAATTGCTTTATTGTATTTCTAAGAGACTATATTCTAGACATTGAGATTCCTAGGAAAGTCCTTAAAGTTGTAGAGCAACACAGCTTTAAGGAACCATGGTGTGTGGGCTTTGAAGGCATTGGAGGTGACTATAATAGACTTGGGTAATACTTCCCCCATATGGGGTCCTTTCTTAGATCCTTGAATGAGGTTGAAGTAGGGATAGAAAGGGATTTTGGGTGACATTAGTGACTTATAGTCAATTTACTTCAATTTAAAGAAAATGAAGTACTAGGACATTTCTTGAATATCCACATTTATGGGTTAAGTTCTATTATCTTCCAAATTTCAAATATTTGTTCTCCTGGTTACGATCACTCCCCTTTTCCCTGCCAATGGTCACAATGTTTGACATGTGGTTCCTCCGCTAAGAAGCTTTATTTATTCATTCATTCATTCAATTATCAAATATTTCTTGAGTACGTGCTGTGTTCTAGGAACTGTGTTATTGCTAGGGGTATATATTAGTTATCTCTGCTGCATAACATATCATCCCCAAACTTAGTGGTTTAAAGCAACCACACCCATTTATTATCTCTCAAATATCTGTGGATCAGGAATTCAGCAGTGGCTTGACTAGGTGGTCCTGGCCTGGGGTCTTTCATGAGATTGTAATCACGTGTCAGCCTGGGCTGTCATCATCTGAAGCCCTGACTGGGGCTGGAGGATCTGCTTCCAAGGTAGCTTACTTACATGGCTGCCAAGATGGGTCTGGCTCTTGGTGGGAGTGGTCAGTTTCTCTCCGTGTTTATCCTCCATGGGCTGCTTAAGTGTCCTCGTGGCATGGCAAGGACATTCCCCAAGCGAGTAATTCACGAGACAAAGTCAGAAGCCATAATACTTGTATTTATTTATTTGTTCATAGTGCCCGGTCAGTGGGGGAGGGAAGAAGGAGAGGGAGAGAGACTCTTAAGCAGACTCAGCACAGAGCCCAGTGTGGGGCTTGATTTCACCACCTTGAGATCATAATGTCGACACTTAACTGACTGAGCCACCCAGGCGCCCCACCACAATAGCTTTATGATCCAGCACTGCAAGTTGCCTACCATCACTTCCACAGAGTTCTGTTGGAAACACTGGTCAGCCCTAAGGAAGGGGATTATATAAAAGCTTGGATACCAGGAGGCCAGAAGCACTGGGGGCCATCTTGTAGATCTACCTGAGGATATGAAGATGAGTAAGTTGAACAAATTCCCTGTGGTGCATGTGTCTTGTGAATAAACTGGCACGGGCTGAGCTTTGCGTATGCCTATATTATCTCCAGGTAACCAATTCTTCTTCAGGAGTCCTCTTATCTCCAGTGTCATCATCACCACCAGCTTCCTTCTCTTCATGGTACCATCATTAATAACTATGAAGCATAGGACGTTATACCCTATATTTGGACATAGGCTGTGTCCTCGTCATATTGTGGGTGAACATGTACAAATGGCTTTATGATACACAAAGACTCCCCCCAAAATGTAAAAGTCTGCAAGGCAAAGCATAAATCATAGGCATAGGGTTTGGCCCCTGAACAGGACAGATACCCTTAGTGACATCTCCCCTGATAGCTCCATCAGGCTCATCTCAGTGACACATTTCCTTGGTTCTTTGTTGCCTCATTGGTTGTAATGTGTTCATTTATACTTCTTTCCTACTTGATTCTATATTCCTTGATATCAGGGAGTAAGTTTTCTCTCTCTGGGGTGTCTTTCTCCCCTTCTAAATCAGTGTCTCAATGAGGATCTGGACTATACCCTTAAATAACTGGTTTGACTGACTTCAGTAGGTGGTCAAGGACCAAGGTCTTTCACTGTTGTGAAAGACCAAGGCCTGTCATGGAAACTCTTTCATAAATAAAATTCCATGAGGGTAGGAACTCCGTCTGTCTTGTTCACTTTGCCTCAAACAGTACTCGCCAAGTAAAGGTTTAACAGACATTTATTAAATGAATGAATGAATGCTGGCACCAAGTAGTGCTAAAGCAGTACGTGGATGAGTTAACAAGTCTCAAATTGCCATAGCTCCAGCCTCTTTCTCCATATTCTGGGTCCAGCAAATCATTAAAACCATCTTTCATTTCTTCTGGACCTTATTTTGCTTTCTAGACCTTTCCCCAACTGAGGGTAGGAAAGAGGGCTAATTGGAAGCCAAGACTTGTGGGTTCCAAACTCCGGCTTTGGGCACTGTTACCTTGGAGCATAGACACAAAGAAATTATCCTCCTCTGACTTTAAGAAGGGGTGCTGAGCCCAAGGCAGATCCCTGAGGGTGGGATGGGGTTGCAGATACAGGGAGAGCAGGTGTGGTGCCTCAGGCTCTAGGTGGGATCTCATAACTGACTGAGGAGAGAAGCAGGGTGAGTGTGCATCATTATCCTATGATTAATATATAATAATATAGTAATCACCAGGCAGAGCTATGTTAATACAACATTAGGCTGGAAATAATACCCACAGGAAACACCATTTGAAGCCTCCCACAGCATCAGTAATTTGGCTTCTCATTATGTTAGCTCAGGTGAGAGTAAGAGGACCCTGAAGACACTGGAGATACAGTTGGATTCCTAACAGATTTATGCAGTGAAGTGCTAACTGACCTAGGGACCCAGCTTGCCTGGGACAATGCTACCAGGGGAAGCTTCAGGATTTCTCTGCTCCCTTATACCCTCCCTTATTTCATGCACAGGTGGAAAAAAGATGGGTCTCCATGGGCCAAGGGCAAGGATGGTTTGGGGCCAAGGTGCTACAGGTATGGTCTTTTTTCCTCAGGATTGTGAAGCCCTAGGACTCTCTTTCTCCCCCACTCATGAACTGTCTTGATCTGTGGATTCCTGGCAGGGGCCTTAAGAAGAAGTGCTCTGCTTTCATTTTGTGCTTTGCTTTGGGATTCTCTCTCTTCTCTGAGAGTGTATAGACCTAGGAAGAAAAGGAAGAACACCTGCCTTCAGTCTTGGCCACAGGAGACCTCTATGTGTATAGACTGCTCCCCAGGGGCTGTTTTAGGGTTTGCAGCACAAACTTTGAGATCATGCTTTGGCCTAGCTTTGCTCTCCACACATACATCTGTCTCTGCAGGAACATTGCAGGGTTGGGATGCAGTTGACAGTGGCTGTGGCAGGGCAGGATGTAGGCAAGCCAGCTCTGGATCTCTGGCCAAGCATCATCTTCTATCTTAACATGATTTATGCATAGTAATAGGAGAATACCTCACATTCTAGGAGGTGTAAATTTCTAGAGGCAGGGGGTTGAATGGGTTCACCTCTCTGCATGACCCCCAAATTTACCAAGCCTTGCCTTTCCAGTTTTCAGCAATTGCTTATGAAAATGACTCAAGTAAGAAGGAACAGTCTTTGGAGTGGAGCCAAAGCTGTGTTTGCCATAGCAGAAGCAGCATTGCAAAGGTTGAAGAGGTAAGTGGGTGATGCTGGCTGGAGGACATGGGGGATGGAAAGGTTACTAAGGGTAGCTAGCTCTTAGTGTGAGAGACTGACCAGGGCCCACCAGCTGATCCAGACAGACCACATGCTTGTGCCTGCTCTGCCTGCTGATGCCCCCTCCTCCCTACCCCAGCCCCATCATTCCCATCTTTCTTAATTCCTTGGAGCCTCAGTCCCATCTTCTTGGCTTAAATCTCCATTTCTAGAAGTTTCTCACCATGTGAGAAATGATCCTATTGCTAAAAGTGACCCTTTCTTCAATGCTCTGGCTCAACACTCACCCTATAAACAAGAGCCAATCTGACTGTTGCTCACTCAGTGCCAGACTAGTGAGCAGGAAGCTACCATTTGTCTTGTCTCTTTAGGAACAGAGTGGGGGTAGCCTGCCAGGGACCTGGGGCTGGAAGGGGCCAGGTGCAGGTTTTACTTCTCTGGCATTCAATGTCTCTAGACAGGCATATTCTCTGGGACCTGTTGCTGTCACTTTCTCTTCTTGGCCAGAGGAGATACTCCCCTGGGCCAATTCTGTTCTGAGAAGAATCACCACCTGCTCCAATAGGGCAAGAAAAGGCAGAGATGGGAAGGCAGTAAGGCTAAGGGTAGCAGAAGTAGACCAACTTAGAAAAGACTTCTGCAGAATTCCTCAGAGCTGTTCTTTTCCTGGTTTGGTGACTCTGGCCTCCCAGAAGTCTGTTGTAGGGGGTATAGAACCCAAGATTCCTGGCTTAGAAGTTAAAAAATCTAACAAACTAAGATTGGAGGTTCACCTTAAGGCAAGTAGCACATGGCCCTTATGTCAGTCCCCTGGGCACAGAATCCCAGGCATCAGGTCACTGTGACATTGTCCCTCCTTGCCAGGGTGCAAGGATCCAGGTCACTCTGCAGACTCCTGGGCTGTTTCTTCTGTGTGAGGAAAGCCAGCTCTGGCCAGCTCTGCTTTTTCTCTTTCTGGGCTAAGGACTGGTTTAGGCGATATATTCCATTTGCTGTGTCTTTACAAGGCTGTCACTGCATTCCTGACACAAAAATTTTTGTCCATTCCTGGCTTCTGTATAGAACAGCACTGACTCCCAGCTGGGGAGGAAGGAGGCCTCCCTACAGGCTGGTCAAAAATAAGGGGAGGGGGCAGACATTCCATTGCCTCCTGGGAAGAGGCTGAGACCATGTGGCTTTGGAAAGCATTTCGGGCAGAATGGCATGCTCTCTGCCAAAGCACAGCCCCAGATGTCTTCCACCCGCTATGCCCTTTGGTGACCCACAGGTCCAACCACACAGTTCAGAATTCATTGCAGCCAAAACAACATCTCTGTGGCAAATAATGAAAAACACATCTTGCAGCTTTGTGTTGCTTAGTTAATAAGCTTGCTATTAATCCCTAAACACCTGCAAGCATAACCAATTCTTTGTTATGACCATGTTGCTGTCTTGGTGAGAATCTGCTTTGCCCAAGCTCTGGTTTAGCTGATGGGGGAGAAAGGCAACTTGATTAGGAACCTGCTGTCTTTCCCTTGACTCCACCTGCCCAATTCTTATTCTCTAGGCTCTTGTAGTACATTTGCTATTTTATACGTCTTGCAGTTGGTGCTTCTCCCAGATCCCTTTATTGGGTTGTTATACCCACCTCAGTTCCTCCATGAGTATTGGCCACTATTGGTTTATAACTGTACCCTTGCCTGCAAGAAAATGCTTGGGAGGTTATGCCCCCCACCTGGGGAGATCTAATCCAATCAATACAGGTTACAAAGGGCAATCCCCCTTCTTCAAGATGGGACAGCTCTGCAGTGCCCATAGAGTTCATGCTCCAGAATTCCAGGGGGAGAGCAGACTGAAGTTAATCTTCACCTGAAACCCTATCCTTCCCTGGCTTCTTCTCCAACCCATCCTGCTTGCCTCACTTTTCTTAGATTCGTTCTGAGATCCCTCCATCAATAAATCCCTGGCACAAGAATCCCCATCTCAGGTTCTGCATCTAGGGAACCCAACCTTAGACATAATTTACTCCAGTGAGGGTTGTGTGTCTGTGTGTGTGTGTGTGTGTGAGAGAGAGAGAGAGAGAGAAGGAGAGGGGGAAAGAGGGACTGAGGGGGAGAGGGAGAAAAGGAGAAAGGGGAAGAGAAAGAGAAAGAGAATGAATCAGATTAATTCAATTTATTGAACACTTTCCATGAACCACATGGAAAGGGTCAGGAGAGACATTAGCATAGAACAGAGGCATTGAGGGAGAAGATCCAGGAAGACCTCAGGGAGAGGACATCTGTCCTGTGTCTTGAAGGATGAATGATAACGAACACAAAGGAAAGGAGGAGCAGCAGATGTAAAGGACAGAAACTGAGCCTTAGAAGCACCCCATGCTTCTAAGCATAGGCAACTTGCCCAAGTTCATTCAGTGGTAAGTACTGGAACCAGGATCCAACCTTGTCTATCTGCCTCCAGAGGCTGTCTTTCTTCCACATGCTTCTCTCCCTTTAGCTTGGCTGACTGGGTGGACACTAAAACTTCTGTTCTCCATGGCCTTCCTATCCTGCCATGTCAGGACCTTGCTTACATGTGCCTTATGTGTCTCTGTGGGCACAGTGCCAAAATAAACGGTTTGTGCTCATTAAATATCTGTTGAACTGAGCTGACAGCAAAACTGCTCTTAACCCAGCTTCACCTTGTCTGTCAAGATTGAGTGAAGGAAAAATTCTCCACTCTAGAGATTTCAAGCAGAAAGGGATTTAATACAGAAATTTAGGGTCTTATGCATTTGTTAGAAGGGCGGGAGAGGCAGATTCAGTATTGAGATTATTAGAATGACTCCCACAGCAATACAGAATTAGGAATGCTGCAGTTCTGAGGTGCCCCTGGGGCTAAGCCCATCCAGGTTGAAGCTGCCATTGGCCCCAGAGAAACCTCTGGAGATCTTGAGATGGGAGAATAGACAGTAGAGTCCAGGGATTAAGCAGTCAGATGAAGAGGCCACTGCTATTGTTTTTGAAACTTGGAAAATGAAGAATGAAAACTGAAAACTCCTACAAGACTACTATGACCTTGACAACGATCAGCAGCCTCCCAAAGATCAACTCTATCTCCTGTCTGTCTTCCAAATCTTGTGTAAGTGTGTGTAATGGGTGAGATCTAATTCACATGGTGGGGGATGGAAGCATCCACAGGCTTCTTTTCTGCATCAGATGATCCTCTATTGGCCCATAAGTGACAGGTGAATGGCAAGAAATGCTCCTCAGTCCAAGCAGTTCTAGGTAATGGGGTGTGGAGGCACAGGGGCAAAATTAATGGTCCTCAAGCCCTTAAGGGAGGGGTTGGAAAAGCTCTGTGTGAGTGAGAGATGGCAATAGATAATACGGAGAAGTTTTAAACCATGCACTTGGAGAACATGAATTCAGAGACTTCCTCGTTACGTGGGAAGGTTCAGATTCTGGTGCTGGAGCCAAGGCTTGGGTGTTGGTGTACAGGCATGCACAGCACTGAAAATGTTCTCCTCAGACCTTAGACACATCATCATCTGTTGTAATCCCATTAACTCATTTTATTTTGGGGAAGGCTGAGCCCAGAGGGTCCCAAGAAAGAATTTTCCCACTGTCACATAGGAAAATTAATAGACAAAATTGGAGACAAATCCAAAATTGGGCTTTCTCCATAGGTTGAACACTATCTTAGCCATTTTCTTTTTTTTTAATATTTATTTATTTATTTGAGAGAGAGAGAATGAACAGGAGGGGCAGAGGGAGAAGGAGAGAGTCTGAAGCAGACTCTGAGCTGAGCGTGGATCCCGATGTGGGGCTGGATCTCACAACCCTGAGATCACAACCTGAGTGGAAACCAAGAGTCGGTCGCTTAACTGGTTGCACCACCCAAGTGGCCCTATCTTAGCCATTTTCAAGGCCTTCTCCTTCCATACAGGAGGTTAAGGTCACCTGCGTGTCCTTCCAAGGTTTTGGGTCTGGGTCTTCCACCTCTGCACGCAGTCCCATGTTAAGAACTGTGAGTAGAAGTATAAAACTGTTCCTTCCTATAAGCAGCTTCAGTAAGATCACCAACTGTTTCCAATTAAGATGGCTTTCCTTCTTCTTCATGCCAGTTGGTGGACATTATGGAAAGGAAGATTTTGACTCTATGTTGAATTTTATAGCTGTTCAGCCAGAGAACTGGCTGCTTGATGAGAGTCCTCCATTCGCCAAGGTGTCCCAGTGAACAAGTTCAGTATGATGGATAGTCACTTGCTGAGAAAGTCATTAAGGAAATTTAGGCACTGAGAGAATGAAGAGGCAATGACTTAAAAATCTCTAGGGCTTTTCTACTTCTGATGTTCTGTATTTCTGTGATTTGACCTAGATGTAGACATGGCATGAAGCCAGTGGAGTGTAGACAAGCTTGGCCTCAAGGGGAGGGGGCAGTATAGTCTGAGGCCTTGGGCATGTGCTTGGGCTGTTTGGAATGGGTGGTCCCATTCTGCCTTCTCTCTCTTCTGCACTTGACATTCTTTTTGTGTCCCCATATCTGTGCCTGATGGGATTTGGCTGGCGGCTGTCATTCTGCATTGGCTTCTGTAAGGCTTGGCACCTCATTTCCTATTGTTTGGGGCCTCAGGTGCAGATGTGCTCCAAGCTGCTCTGAGAATGGAGGTGCAGAGAAAGCCCAGCTGAGTTATAATGGGCTCTGTCTGGTATAGAAGTGGCTGAGCATTTCTCCAACACCCCCGAAGAGATTAGCAGGCAGGGCATGTCCCATAAGAGTGGGAGCCAGAGTCCTACACAACTGGCAGAAGAGCTTCTGCTGGAGGTGTGTGTCATAAGCGTGTTGGGCTCATCACACCATGACTCACAGGCAGTGCGTGCTCCTGGGTTTGCAGTTTAGAGGGCAGGTGGAAAGGGGGCTGGTGAGTAGTTAGAATTCTGTTCAAAACTTGGCCAAAACATGCTTTCTATGGTTCCAAAAGGGCCCTCTTCTAGTCAAAGGCATGTGTATGTTCCCCCATGTGTGAATGTATATGTGTGTTTGTGTACACATGTGTAGCCATATACGAGAGCATCTAGGTATATATATCAAACTATTTATGTGCCTCCATGGGAATATCTATGTGTGGCCCAGTGCATTTCATGCACATACTCATCCATATGCCTTCTTGTGCATGCATGTGTGTGTGTGTGTGTGTGTGCGCGCGCGCGCGCGCGCATTTGTATTTGCTGCCAAAGTTTGAGTAGGCAGATCTCTCTGCTGGGCTTTGCCTTGGGCCACTGGTTTCCTAGAGGGTGAGTTTGGATTCGTCCTCTCTGTTCTGGGTCGATGGCATTGATCCAGGAGAAGTGAAGAATCAATTGTTATTTGGTTGGAAGGCCTGGCGCCAGAGTGTGTGAAAAGTAATTAGAGGGAGAGGAACTGATGCCAAGGGCTGGGCCCACTGCCCTTGACAGAGCTGCTGGCCTAGGAGCAGACTGGGGCCCTAGTTGGTAGATCATGGTGGAAAGGAGACTTGCTTAAGGGGATGCAGGGCATTCTTCCTTGCACCCATGATGCCAACTCAGCCTTCCTCTTTCTACCGGGCTCAGGACAAGCTCTGAGAAAATCGCCTACGGAGTGGTGGAGACTGGAGGACAAACTTGTTTTTCTGCCCTTGCTGATCTGCAGCATGGGAACAGGATCTCTTGACAAATACTATATCTTTCACTCCCATGCATCTCTTACATAATAATAAAAACATATGTCATTTATTCAAGTCTTCTAGCTTTTCAGCAAGCTTTCACTTTTCTTTTCTCATCTGAACCTTACAACATAATTATGAGGTGAAAACACAAGTATCACACTCCATTTTTTGACAAGGAAATACAGGCACATGTGCAAAGTGACTTGCCTAAGCTCCCATAGGGAGTTAGGTATAGAGGTGGGATCACAGTCCAGACCCAGCTGTGGGCTGTAATAGGGGTTCTTCTATGCCAATGCTTCTCAAATAAGGCACAGACATGCATGTGTATGACCTTAACTCATCTGGGGTGAAGGTTGCTGAGAAAATAAGTAATCCAGATGGCTTTGGAGGATGGTTCTTGCTACATTAAGGCAGTAGTTCCTCAAACTGTAGCATGTCTGAGCCACAGGAAACATTGTAGGGTGCAGGTTCTCAGTCTCTACCCCCAGAGGTTCTGATTCAGTAGGTCTGAGGTGGAGCCGAGGTGGGGCCCAGAATCTGAGGCTTTTTAATCACATGCTCTAGGTGATCCTACTGCAGGTGGTCCAGGAGCCATGTTTGGAGAAACACAGCTCTAGGGAGTGGAAGGAGGAGGGTGGATGACAGGAAGCAGCTAGTTCCAGCTCAGGTCAAGGAAGAGCTAAGAGGAAATATAAAGGGTGGGGCATCTTGTCTGCCTGTGGCAGTTGGAAGAAGGAAGGGAAGCTGCTAGAGAGAGTGGGATCTCTAAACCATGAATGATGAGGGAAGGGTGCAATAACAATTCTTTAAAACTCAGGCTATTCTGAGGTTCAGTGGGACTTCCTCACAGTGTTTCCAGCTGAGCTTAGAGGAGAAGCTATAGCAGCCTTCTCAGGTAGTAGTGGGGGGCAGTCCAGATTAAGTTGTGTGGAAACATGTTAGGAACTGGAAAAGGAGCAAGAGCCAAATAGAGAGCCCGGAGTCCTTGTGTGCCCTCACTGCACTGCTGCTAATGGCGCCAGGCTCACAGCCATTCCTGTTAAACACCTGGATTCACTTCGCCAGCTTGAGGGGCACAAGGAAAGAACTCTGTAATGGATTCATCAGCCAGGAGAAGAAGGGAGGGAGCACTAGGTCAGGGGAGATTCTGGGAAGAACAGGAGGATCGGGAAAAAGTAAGAGATGGGATAATATAAGGATTTTGAAGGATCCTCCTTCCCTGGACAGTGACTATTCTATCTTATATGGTAGTCATCCAAGGATCAGGGAAATGGGACTTCTAAAAAGATGTACGTGAGATTTCCTCATTGTACATGGAGTGATTCTTTTCTGAGAACTAGAGGATCTTCTTCAGAAAGCAGTAGGTCATATCAGGATGAGTCAGGTAAGGAATCAAAGAGAGTGTCCAGAGGTCTCTTTTTTCTGAAGTAAGTTGCAAACACAGTTCCTGGTCTCCATATCCTACTCTTGGAGACAACAGAGGGATCTGCTCTGATCCATAGGGGGCCATTTGGCTTGATTGCACTACCCTAGGATCCTCTGGGCAATGACAACAGTTCTTCCATAACCATGATCCTCAAATACATCATGGAGCAGGTGACATGTTTTACACTAGGGACTGTGGTTGAGGAGTGGTAATAAAAGGTGCAGAGGGGGAAAGGAGCTGGTGAGACCATGGTTAGAATTAAGAGGAACATTTCAGGGTGACTTGAAAATGATCTTCTTAATGTTCTACAAAGTAATTTACCTCCAAGCTAGTAATCGGTTAAGAGTGAAAAGCCATGCAAGGATGCTCATGGCTGCTTGTCACTTTTGGCCTATCCTCTACCCGTTTCTCTCTTCTTGGTGTGATGTGCCAGTCCCAGATGGCACCTATCCCCATCCTGTTTCCTGTATTCATCTTGCTTCTCACTCCTTGTGCAATTACTCATAGCCTGAGCTGGGCTGAGATGCAAAACAATATACCTTTACTTTTGTATAATGCTTTGCCATCTTCAAACTACTTTTATACCCATGATGTCATTTGATGCACACAACTCACCGTGAAGGAGGCAGTGCAGTGTCATGGTTAGGAACACGGATTCTGGAGGCAGGCTATCTGCGTTCCAATCCTGTCTCTGCTCCTACTATTGGTGTGATGTTAGGCAAGCACTTTCATTTCTTCTTCTATAAAATGAGGATAATAACCAATTTTTAATGTCATTAGAATTCAATGATTTAATCTTTGTAAGGTATTTATAACAGGGACTAGAGTGTGAAGCACAATTAGTGTTACTATCATTATTGTTATTATTCCGGGTTAACAAAAGAAGAAACTATGATTTAGATAGGGTAAGTGATCTGCCTAAGTTTTAGAGCTAAAATTCGGCAAGGTTGGGTTTGAACCCAGATCAGTCGCCTCATTGTCCCACAACACAGCAATGCCGTATTACCAAGCCAATCAATATTCTCTGCACAGACTGTTCACCTTCTGGGCTGGAAGTTCCTGAGGGATGGAACCCAGAACAGGTGTGATTTCTAAAGTTTCCTCTGGTGCATACCAGGCACAGTTCTGGGAGTGTAATGGTCTTCAAGTCATTTGATCCTCACAAGAGCCCGGAGAGGCATGGATTTTATCCCCTGATTATAAGATTTCAAAGTCGAAGGAGTTGGGACTTCAATGTATCTGACTTCACTTGCCCTTCTGGATGCAGATAAGGGAGTTCCAGGTTCCAGGGATGCAGGACCCTGCTAGCTGAGGCGCTGTCCACAGTGCTGAGGGATCTCAGCAGGACCCGTGGGCCAGGGAGTTCCCGCTGCTGCTCAGGACTCCAGTAGAGGGTGTGTAGAGTGGTTGTTCCGTGTGTTCCCACAATCCTCAGACAAGGGAGTTCTCAGATTTCACCCATCTCTCTTTAGTTCTTAGAGGCTCAGAAATTAGGATGCTGTACAGGCTCAGAGAGTTATCCTTAACCTCTCTCTCCTTTTCCTGTGAGTGGGGTGGAGCACTGAGAATTTGGAGGTACAGCACAGAACGTGCAAGCGGCATACATGTGCATGTGTATGCAGAGCCAGTGTGTGCCTGGGTGTCTCTGTGCGTGTTGGCTGCCTCTATATGTATCCCTGTGGTTCTGCACAGGGCCTGTATATATGTGTGAAAGTGTGTGGGTGGGCAGGTCTGTACGTGGCGGCATAGCACCTGTCTGTGTGGGTGGTGTGAGTGTGTGTGTGTGTCCCTGGAGTGTGTGTGTGTGTGGAAAGTGTGTGGGAGGGGGCTAACAACTGTGGTGCGTGTGGTGCTGGTGGTACTGTAGTTGTGAGGAGTCTGGTCTGCTCAGCTTCATCTTTATCCCTCCCTGAGCCACACCACACACAGCAGCACCCACAGATGCACACACACACACACACACACACACCTGCACGCTCAAGCCTATTCATACCTACTTCTTCCATATTCACTGACACACAAGTAACCCATCAGCGTTATAATAGCGCACTCAAATGTGCATGAAAACACTAACACATGTGCACACAAACAGGAGAACACATGTCCAAACCTCTGACAGAGCACAGAAATGCTCTCTGCTTCCCCCTTCCTCCTTACTAGCCCTGATCTTCAATTTCCCATCCTCCCTGTAACTCTGCATCTTTTGTCTTCTTCCTCCCCTTCCTTGGGAGTGGCTTTCCTTGGCCTGGTGCTTTCAGTAGATCCATTTACTGGACTCAGCCCTGGATGTAGTAAGGAAGGTTACACACTAGCATGACCACTTTTTTCTCCCAGAAATGTGGATTTGTTCTCATTAATGTAAATCTTGGTTACATGAGGTTCCTGCTGGTGCCACCTGCTGGTAGCTGCTACCCAGTGTCTGTAACAGGTTGGGGGTGGGAGCTGGGTACCTTGGAGACAAAAATTAGACTGAAGCCTAGGGCAACCTGGACACTGGGCCCACAACGAGTTTGAGGAAGGTGGATTTCATGTGGACAAGTCTCCTTGGGACCTGGTTTGGCCAGAAGGAAGAGAAGAACGTTCTAGGGACATCCATGCTGGGAGTTCTGGTATGGGAAGGCAGGAGATCTATATGCATATAAACTATGGATCAGTGTGTGTCTTGTGATGCATGAGGATATGGCATGGCATCCACTTGCTCATATGAGCAGCTTAAGAGGATGTGGACTTTGAAAATATGTACAGATGTAGATATGACATATATGTGGTTATATGAAGAGATTCTGCCTGGAATGCATGCACAAGAGCATCCTGCATTTATGTGTGTGATTTTGCATATGTGTGTGTGAGTCCTGACAGCAGGTGTGAGTGCAATGTGTTGTGCATGTGTGTGTGTGTGTGTACACATGGATTTTAGTTGTACTAACCTACCATATGGCAAAAGCCTTGGCATTTTATGCCAAATCTTTCAATCTGGACACAGGGCCCTGAGCTTGGGGAGTGTCAACATCTCCTACTCTGTGAACTCCTGATCCCCCTTCCCTCTAAAGGTACTGCTTAGTTTTCAGTTAACACTTTCTCTCTTTCTGCCCTTCTCTAAATACCTATAGTTCATGGGGCACAGTTAGATTCTGGAATTCCATGCATAGAAATTTCTCAGCTACCATCATCCCAGGGTCCAAAGGCAGGTGAACTAGTCTCTGACCCCTTCTTGTCTGCCAGGAGTACACCATTTGCCTAGATGATGAATGGTAAAGCACCCACTCTGCCCCCACCCCATGTGTTTTTGCAGGGCTCATGCCTCAAAGAACCTCCACAAAGGAACAGCAGCCTAGGGCAGAGAAAGGCCCCTTCTCCCCACAGCAAATGCTCTTTTCAGACCAGCCTCTTTCTTGTTGGAATGTTGCAGAGGCTTCTTGGTGCCCCTCCATTAACCTTGGGAAGTTGCCAGGAGGGCAGCCTTCATGGCAGCCTGCCCCTTCATCCCCCTTCTCTCCACATTCCTCCTTCTATCAGCTCATTGTCCGGGATTCCCTATGAGACTTTCTTTTCAGTGCCTCAGCTGGCCTCCTCCCACAAAACCCTCCCGCCCTGGGCTTCCCTGGCAGCTGTGACTACCCCCAAGTCCATGAGCTTTTCCAAGTTAGTTTCCTAGAAAGGGAGTGGGGAGGGAGCTTAGCTTCTAAACCCTCAGAAGTCAGGGTTCTGGATGAATTCTTCTCCTTTCCCAAATATCTATTTATATTTGCATAAATACATCACTATTTATTCATTTCTCCCATCCTACACCCAGGAATACACGCTTCTCAAGCATATCCACCAGAATCTCCCACATATCTGGGCCTTCCCAGGTTGGACAGTCCTGTCTCCCGTGTAGATAAATCTTCACTATCTCATGTTGTTCCCTAGTTTCCAACTACCTAGAAACAGACACTGGGCTGCAAACAAGGTTAGAGGTTCAGCACCATCTTGTAATTTTAAATAAGTGTTGTAGCAGCTGCTACAGGTATATAGCAGCTCGTAACTGGGGGCTATGGGGCCAGACCACCCTCCTCACTGGGCTTCTGAAACACCTCCTGTGTACAGTGCCTCTTCAACACCTACTGTGGGCTGGCCACCGTGTTAACCCTTTAGCTCATTCTATTCTTCTGAACAACCCTCTTGGCTATTAACTGCAAGTTCTGTGAAGGGAAGAACCATGTCTGCATTGCTCATCCTGCACCTAGTACAGTGCTTGGCTCACAATAGGTACTCAATACCTACTTGTGAATGACAGCTGCTGCTTAAATGGTTGGACATCTGTGGAATTCCCAATGAGGCTTAGGGAAGTTACACAAGTTGCTTAAGGATACACTGTTGGTGAGGTAAGGCACGCATGGAACTCTGGTATTCTGACTCTGAGTCCAGTAATTGCTCCTTTATAGCATATTTACCTTGTGTCCAAGCACCATGGAAACTTGTTGCTGTGGTACCCTCTGCCATGGATGTTTTTTCCAAGAATAAATCCAGTTCTGTCTCTAGGCTCTCCACACCACTCTGAAGCCCAACAAGGGGAGGAACAGGGAGAAAGAGGAGAGAGGGTTGAGAAGTGAGGTCTTGTGATAAAGGGGGCAGTGAAGGAAGGATGGGGATAGGGACAAAGGGAGGGGGTGAGATGGGGGTGCGGCTGATGGGGAGTCAGAGAGGAGCCAGCAGAGAGTAAAGGGGACTGGGGACAGGGAGGTCAGGGCTGACATTTCCATCTGACCTCTGGCTCACGTCTGGTCCCCAGCCCCTCTCTTCCTGTTTCCTGCACCTGGCAGAGCAATGCTTGAGCCAAGGCTCTGGGAAAGGGGTGTAGGGGGAGGCAAGGGAATAAAGATGCATTTGGCATCTCTTAGCACTCTTACACAAGGCCCTTTTGTGTGGGGGTTGAGAACTAAGTGTGGAGGGGTCCAAGAATGAGAGGTCTGGGGGTAGAATGTGTGCCAGAAATAGACCCCCTAAAGCCCTCCAGCTGTGGCTCCAGAGCCTGTTCTCCTCCCCCATCCCCAGTCCATCCATCTGTGGGTCCAAGGCAGAAGCACAGGCCTTCCCACACCATTGCCTGGGATCCTTGTCACTCCCCATCCCCCACCTCTTTGCCCCTTGGTTTTATTTGAGCAAAGAGAGATGCTTTCTCCTCAACTTTTTCTTGGGCCCAGACTTGTTTCTCACTGCCTCCCTCCTTACCTCTCTAATTAACCCCACACTCACTTGTGTTACTCCTATTTGCCTACTCCTCCTCTCACCTTTCTTAGCTGACCTATTTCCTCATTTCCCCTAAAACAGTCTCTGCTCTAAACATGAAAGCTTTTTTTTGGAGGAGGGGACATGCCAGCCATGTCATTTCATTACCATTTCTCTACGTTCATTTCCCACAAATCTCTATTGAACTCCCACTACGTGGCAGATGCTAGGGATACTAGACAGCAGTAAACTAGACAGACCAGCTCTTTTCTCTCAGTGGGTTAGAGACCAGCCGTTTTCCTTGACTGCAGGGCCTTGTTTCATCCATTCTGTCTCTTGTTGTCCTTCACCTGAGATTTGGCTCACACCTCACTTCCTCCACTCAGCTCTTATTTCTACTGTCTCCACCTTCTTGAGGTTCTACGGCAATTCCAGCCTGGGCCACCATCTCTCTCCAGGTTCCATGTTGACAGAGTTTATTAAGTGTTGCTCAGGTGGTCATCTTTATCTTTCTAACCAGATACTAAGGTCCTGAGTGATAGGGATCCTGGTCTGTCACTGTTGCGTCCTCCTCAATACCTAGCACAGTGCTGACAGTGAATTGGTGTTCAGTGGCCACCTGTTAATTGGAGAATTCCTTCTTCTAGTGTTTCTTGAGCCTAGGCCCTTGATCTCTCCATTCATTTCTTGGCTGATTTCCCATATCTTCCTGATCTTCTGCTCACATCAATCTTTTGCCAATTTCAATGATACCAGCTGCTCTAATCCATGATTCCCTGTACCTCTGTGGAAGCTCCTATACTGTACTAGAATCCCTGACCATTCAAGAGTCTTGGGGGTAAAGTCAGGTCTAATTTTCCTCCTATATAATATAACAGAGTCATGGAATTGGGCTATGGCTTGAGACTATTAGAGACCAAGACAGAGCAACAACACGTAAAAGCCTTTAGATCCCTCTTCTGCAGAACTTCATTCCTATTTCTGATCTACTGTCCTTTCTGTAGATGGAGAAACTATAACTCAGACAAAAGAATGACCCAGACCCCCCCAACTTGCTAGAGCCAGAGCTGGGATGATTCATCAGAGTCCTGATTACTAGCTGTCTTTTAGACTCCTGAATGCCAGAGTGTAAGTGGGGACCACTGCTGCCTATCTGCTCTAGCACCTCACTGCTGGGCCTTTGGCTTTGTGTAGGCAAGAGCATACTCAGGCGGGCCAGAGTTGCCTAGGAGTTCTACAAGTCACATTTTCTATGATGCAGACCTTGACAAGGTGAGGGGTTGGTGAAGATTAATGGTAGCATATTCTTGTGGGGCACTTCATAAGGAGGGCTATCATTAGGGTACTGAGTTCTGTGGACAAACTGGATGCAAAACAGAGAGCCTCCTTTCTTCATTCTTAAATTAAGGCACAGAATCATAAAACATGCCTTATTTGAGATTGTTCAGAGCTGTTCTGGAAAGCAAAGAATAAAGAGGAAAGGAGTTGGTATGGCTAAGGGGGCTATCTATCTGGTTTTCAGATAAACTTATCTTAAATTGTGGACCTACTTTCTTCCTTGGGCAAGAACTTGTTCCCTTGTCAGCCAGACAAGAAATGAATATAGTGTGGCTAAAATTCCAGGAACTGGTAACTGTGCACACATATATGACAGGGTCGTGGGAGAGTGTCATCTCCTACCCTCACTGGTGTGTTGTATCTACCATATGCACATGATGGCCAGGGCACAGTTAAGGAACGTCATACTGCACCTCTGTAATGGGTGGGGTTCTGATAGCCTCTCTTCCCCATGCTTGGGGATTCATCTGGATGAAATATCATAAGGTAATCCTATGGTGATCAGAACAAGTGTGTTAAGCCAGAAAGGACTAGATTTGTCTATGGGCCGGTCACCGCCCCCTAACCAAGATATGGCCCTTAGGGGAAATTGGAACAGAATAGGGAAAGTCTGGATCCTCTGAAGATTTTGAATCACAATTCAGTTTGAATTTTATTAAGATAAAGTCTTCAGGAATTTATTTTTGGAGAGGGCAAAGTAGATTGTTAGAATAGCTACTTGTGTCCGGAAAAACAATTTATGACCAGAGGTCGCCTGCCCAAGAGGCAAGCAGGGATCTGGGAGAGAAGTAAGCCAAGCAAGGTGCCTGTAAAATTCTGTGAGCATTTTGAGCCTAGATGGAAAATTCTTAGGATAAGAAGGTTTGAGAATCCTGTAAATCTTTTCTCCACTTTTCCTGTTTCAGATCTTAAGATTAGATATTTATATTTTGGAAATCCAATTTCCTTTGTTTATTTTCTTCTCTCCTTCCAAGTTCTTTTAAAACAATCTGACTGGCCCCTGGAGTATTAACAGAAAACGAGGTGAGAGGATTTGCTTCACACATGGGCTAGAATTTTATAAGGGTCAAGCTTATATCCCTTTGTGCTTGGGACTGGTGGCAGCAGCTTGAATTGAAGTGAAAAAATTCTAAGATCTAGATAATGTTTGCAAACGCTTTCTTTTTAGGGATTTTCTCTAAAGTTCATTTTTGTCTTAATTTTGGAGATTGTTTTTATGGTAGAGTGTATCATCCCCAACTGGCTGCAATATTACCTCCCATCCCATGAGCTCTCCTTACAATGGGATGTGGACACTGCTGCTGTAGGGACCTACATTCTCTGCCTTGAAATTGGGGCAGAGTCTTGACTCTTGCAGAAGTGATGCTATGCATCTTCTAAAGCTAGGACATAAGGGTAATACATCTTCCGCTTGGTTCTATTGGGATGCCAGCTCTTGGAACCCCGCCTCCATGCTGTGAGGAAGCCCAAGCAGCCTGTGGAGAAGCCTGTATGGAAAAGAACTACAGCTTTGCCTACAGCTTTGGCTAACAACGAGCATCAACTTGCTAGCCATGTGAGTGAGCCATCTTGAAATATAATCTCCATCTCCTAGTTGGTCAGATACCATATGAAGTAAACAAGAGATGCCCCCACCAAGCTCTGTCCAAATTGCAGATTTTTAGCAAATAAATGACTCTTGTTGTTTTAAGTCTCTACATTTTAGTATGATTTTTTATATGGCAAGATAACTGATACAGTTCCTTAATTATATAAACACTAAACATGGTTTCTGGTGCTTATTTTGGGTAAATTATTTTGACTTAGAGCTGCCTCTCTTCCTCACAAGCAGCTGTCCCAACAACTGTTCTAACCTAGATTCTACAGAGATGTCTAGAACTGCTGAAGAAGCTAAGTGGTGACAGATGAGTGGACTACTGTTTTTGAGTCCTACTTGCTCAGTGGATATGAGGAGGGAGTAAGGATGTCCTCTTCTCCTAGGTTTGAAGCTTCTGTCAGCTCCAAGGGCCTATGGAGATGTGCAGGTAGGTGGCCAGATGTGGTTTTTCATGGAGTAACTGCTAAGACTAGCATTTTGTATTTCCAAAAAGAAGAAGGGATGCCATCTACTCCCATACCTGATATACATACACTGCGTTTATTAGCGTCATTGATGATTAATCAGGTACACTCCCATGAGAAGCTTCTATTCTTCCCTAATGTCCCTCTTGGACAGCTGGGGTCCATGCTCATCTTGAATATGCCACTGGATGTGTCCATGCCAGGGAGGGTCTTCTATCCTTCCTGGATACAGAAATTAGCCATATGCCATGAGGGGAAGGTTTAATCGGACCTATTCTTCACTGTGACCTGAAACAGTATAGCTCTTTTGAGCTCATGTGAAACCAAACTGAGACATGTCTGATGATGATGATGATGATGCTAACTTTTCCCTTTTGTATCTCAATTTTCTTCCCTTTTCTCTCTGCCTTCACTTTCTTGTTCCACTTCATCTCCAGTAGTCTTATTGAAAAGAAATTTAGTCTTGGGCTGTCCGGGTGGCTCAGTTGGTTGAGCATCTGACTCCTGCTTTCAGCTCAGGTCATGATACCGCGGTTGTGGGAGGGAGTCCCACATCCGCCTCTGTGCTCAGTGTGGAGTCTGCTTCAGATTCTTTCTCCCTCTCCTCTGCCCCTCCCTGTTTGTATTCTCTCTCTCTCTCAAATGAATAAATAAAATCTTTAAAAAATAAAAAAAGAAGAAATGTAGTCTATTTTTTAGATAGTTCCTTTGTACGCCTTCCCAACCCAGCTCATGCTTTTAAGCTCTTTATGTGTTTTTTTTTTTTTTCCTGCTGCCAACTTGACAGTTTTAATTCCCTAGCAGAAACTACCACACTGAGTAGGACAAAGTAGATGACCAAGCAGATACAATCAAGATGGATGTAGAGAGTGGCTCCATCTTTTTCCTTAACTCTGCAGGTCATTGGAAGGATGTTTCCCTGAACACAGATGCCTTCCTACTCCTCTGCCTTCTTTATGGAACTGGGATCAGCCCTTGGGAATCCAGCATTTCTCTCTACTCCAGTTAGTTGCTTAGAGGTTTTGGAACGGAAAGAATTCTGTTATCACTACTTTTGCAAATGGATCCCCATAAAGCGTTACAGCCCTGAATCCCTGGGAAAGTATGTGTATGTCTGTTTATGCATATGTTGGGGTGAAGTTGTTATTCTTGGGCATGCTAGCTGGAAATTAGCCCATCAATGGGGGCTCAGAGCTTCTAATCCACTTCATATTCCCAAGAAAGGCATTGAAGCAGACAAAGAGAGACAAAGCAAAGGCTCATGGAGAGATGTCCTCAGTGTTATGCTCTTGAGTGTGCTTGCATGACTGGAGGGGGTGGGTGGGTAGGATGTTCTGGTTCCCCAGGTTATATGCAGGTGCTAAAACTTTACCAGTGGGTCTGCTACTCTGCTGGGGGTCCCAATTTTCCATCTCCTGGCTGGCTGTGAGCTGAAAAGACTCAGGTTTCAGGGAAGGGTGTTCCTCCAGCAATCAAGGCCAGTTTTGATGCATGTTGTGTGTGGATGTGTTTTCCCAGACACAAGTCTCCTTCTTGTTCTTTTAGGAGCTTCATGTCCTAGAGCCAGTGCTTTGTGGCCAGTGAGTGCTTTGAGAAGGTGAAATTCCTGAACTCTCCTTTGCTGCCCCTATGTCTTCCTTCCTTGGCTCATAGCCCATCCTAGGAAACTGTGCCACTCTCACATTGCTTTCACTCCTTGAAAGAACAAACATCTTCACTGCAGCCTCAGAATACTGGTGTGAGGTGATTGTTTATAGTAGATGTTTCCATGACACTCGTTTATTTCTTCTGCAGATACAACTGTGTTGGGGGAGGGGATGAGAGGTGAGAGTAGGGAGACTGAGAAATATGGAGACCTTCCAGTTGCCTCATATATCTTCCTCTGTAGGAATAAGTCCACCTGCCCTTTTCCCTGGGTCCCTCCATCTCAAACCCCTAAACTGTTCCACAAATCCATCTTGGCTTTCTGATGCTGAGATGCGGCTAGGTTCCCAGATAGGTGGGAAGGGGAGGAATTTTGTGCATGAAGAGGCAGCCTTTTTTAAGAGAAGGAAAAAAAAAAAAACTTTTATTGCTCAAAGTAGAGATTTAGTAATGATGAGCAACGATGACCTGCACTGGGGGTGGCAGGATGTATGTGTGTACGTGTGTTCTAGGGGGGGGGGGTGTCTCTGACACTCCCTCAGCTGAGCCAATGATTCATTCTAAATTGGAGCGACTTTTGGAGGTCATTTTAGTCATCCCCCTGCCTTCAGGCCGGATGGAGTTTGACTTAACAACATCACGTTTGGGTGGAAGGGGGTGCACTGCAGAGGGAAGAATGTCCGTGTGTGGAAAGGAGTGGGGGAGGGTATCGTGTGACCTCTTTGAAAAGATCTCCAGCGAAGGACGTTCCCTAGCTTTCCCAGGTGCCCGTTCCTGGGTTTCCCCATCCTTGAATCAGCATCGTTCTCCAGGGAACAGCTTTTTGCTGGTTGAAAACCGGATGTTGGGTTTCCTGGGTGGGCGGGGGCGACGTCCCCTCGGACCTGTCTGGGGTAATTGAGATTCCCGGGGTCCCGTTAGCAAGCCCGAGAAGCTACCATTTCCTTCACCAGAAACTTGCCATGCAGTGTGAGCAGAGAACAGAACAGAGCAGAGACGCTACAACGCCTTCTCCCTGGCAATGCGCATGATTCTGCGGCTCTGTGCTCGCCACACTTCAACGCACCTTGAAATGGGCTCGCCTCCTTCGCACCGCGACGGACAGACGTTCGAGCCAATCGGCCCCCAGGTTTGCGAGCAGTGTCCAATGGGCGGGCTGCGGGGGCGGTCCCGGAGGCCCGGCCCGGCTAGGCTTCACCGTGGAGCTGGCTGCGCTCTGCCTGGGCTAGTAGTGCAGGTGCCGCTGCGCCGGGGGCCGGGGAGCCTGCGCGCCGAGCAGAGCCGAGCCGGGGAGGGATGGAGAGCGGGCCGCCAGGGCTGCAGGAGCACCGGCGCGGGGCGTAGGCGGGCGCGAGCGGGCGTGAGCAGGCGCTCGGGCGCGAGAAGTGTTCGGGCGCAGGAGCACTTTGCGATAGGATGAGGCTCTTGGCTGGCGCGCGGTAGTACTATGATTTGGTATGTGGCCACTTTGATAGCAAGTGTGATCAGCACCCGAGGTCTTGCGGCTCAAGGTGAGTTGAAGTGCAGCGCCCCTCCTCTGGCCCTCCCTGGCGCTTTCAGCCCCTTCTTCTCCGCTTCGGGCTCCCCGGCCCGGCCGAGCGCTGAGCCTTTCCGCGGGCGAGGCTCGGGTTCCAGCGAGGCGCGCTCTGGGGCACTGCCGGGAAGGGCTGGGGGCCGCGGGCCGGAGGGGCCGGGCGGGAAGGGACCCAAGTCCATGGGCTGCTGGGCACTCGGGAAAAGATCTTGGGCTCCGGGTCGACTTCGCCCACCTTCGGCTCCGGGGCTTCATACCAGCGTGCGGAGACAGGTGCTCTTTGCCGGAGCAGCCGCCTCTTCTAGCGTTGGGGAGTCGGCGGCTTTCCTAACTCTGGCTGCCGGGGAGTTTGCGGGTCTTTGGGCAGGCTGCAGCACGCTCTAGCCCCGCGCAGCGCCACCGCTCCGCAGACGAGCCCTTGCAGGGAGGCGCGACCCAGAGCCTTGGGACTCTTGGCATCCACGGCTCGCTAAAGGGACAGGTTTTTCAGCGCCGCGGGCGTCCCCTGCTCCAGCTCACACCCCTTCTGATTACACATCCTGGCAGCTGGGGGTCGGATCCCCCTCGCGGGGCAGGGGGCGCACGGAGCCCGGAGAGAGGAGAAGAGCTGGTTAAGCGCTTGAGTCCCTCCGCCCCCTCCGAGGAGTGTCCGCTTTTGCCTAGCCCTGCCAGATGCCCGCGCCTGTCTTAGCTGCACCTGGGCCTCGACCAGACAAAAGTTCCCTGGGAGCCGGCCGCAGCCTGGCCGACCCCACGCCGCCCTCCCCTGCTGTGAGGCAGAACTGGCTGGGGGTGCGAGCGGCGGGGTGGGGGTCCCCTCTGCTGCATCTCCTAGC
This sequence comes from Mirounga leonina, assembly GCF_011800145.1. Taxonomy (NCBI): domain Eukaryota; kingdom Metazoa; phylum Chordata; class Mammalia; order Carnivora; family Phocidae; genus Mirounga; species Mirounga leonina. The sequence continues at coordinate 28,639,909 of NW_023270387.1, read as the reverse complement.
GGAGGGAGGTTTTTCTTTTTCTGATTTTACCTGTCTGAGCTGGGGGTAAGACAAGGGGGAAGCCAGCGAGTTGGATGATGCGTGCGTGAGCGCGCGCGCTTTTGCTTTGGAGACGGGCAAAGCGACCTACAAGCCTCTGGGTGGCACCCCAGGCTCTCGGCCCTTGTATGGAAGTAGGAGCGGAGCCTGGAGGGTGCTAGGACTCTGAGCTCACTGTTTTCAGCACGCAGACACGACCCAGCTGCGGGCAAGTTCACAAAGCCGGGAGGAGAGGAGAGCAGGGAGAGAACCGGTCGGTGGGTGGAAGTCAGCAGGGAGGACCCGGCGAAAAGAGAACCCGCTCCCAGCCGCGCTAGGGCAGAGGGGGTCGCAGGAGGCGCCTTTTACAGCCAGGGTCCTCTACTGTCTGGGGCTGTGTAGGGGGAGAGGGGAGTGATTTGAGAAAGTTTCTAGAATGGAATGTCTTCCAAGCTATTTGAGGAAGGGAGTGAGTCTGAAAACGGAACCAGAGGAGGGCGAAGGAAGGGTGATTTTGTTAAATGGTATGTTGACTTGGGTGGTTTAAAAAATCCATTTGTCAGGTGGGAAAACTGAGGCCTGGGAGACTGAGAAGCTCTCAGCTTCTGGGTGATGGGTGTGAGGTGGGTTGAGCTGTGTGTGAGAATTTGTCCTTAGCCTCAGCCTCTTCCTTTCCCCTATATTCTTGTAGTCTTCCAATGCCCTGGTCCTCCTCCCCTCCAGTTTTTGGTACGTTCCTGCTATGGGACTGTCGCTGAAAGCACAAAAGGAGCTGCTGGGATCTTTGAATAAAAAAGAGACATTGAAAGAAGGCTCTGAAATAGCCTCCACCCTGAGAAGTCAGGGTGAGGGAATTTGTGCAAGTTTAGACACAGAATAAAGGCAAATGGATTTATATTGCAGCAACACACAGGATGGCCAGACAGAAGGAAGGACTTCCCAACATTGAAGGTTGTTGGGCATGAAGGTTATACCCTCTTTCTGGGTGTGGAGAGTCCTTCTATCTGGGATGGCTTGACATGCAACTTGAGCCTGCCACCCCTATTGGTCTTGGGGTCCTTTTAGCTTAAAAAGACTATTTGTATGTTAGTTAAGGACCTAGGTATAGAGTCCCATGATCTGGTTTCAAGTCCTGGCTCTGCCACTTGCTGTGACCTTGGACAAATTGCTCAACCTTTTAAATGTCACTTGCCTCAATGGAACATAGGACTAACAGAATGAGCTTGTAGGGTTTTTTGGTGAACTTTAGTGCTGTAAAGAAATGACTCCCTGATATATAGTAAGTGCTCAATAAATGTTAACATTATTATTATTATTATATTCAGTATCTCTGGGGTTCCAGGCCCCTTCTCAATTTCTTTACCTTCGACTGTTCAGGGCATTGGGAGCTGGAAGTGTCTTGAGGGAAGCTCAGAAGGCTGCCTGTGTCAGGAACCAATACCCTTTCATAGGCTGACCTTGTCTGGGGAGAACCTCTTGTTCCTCTGAATCCCAGGGAGGTGTGCAGAGGGTGTGCAGACCTCAGGACTGCTTGGAAAGATCTGCAGAACTGGGAGTTCTGTCAGTGGCCAGAGGCTTGTGGGAAGGATGCAGGGAACCCAGGAGGCAAGCAGGTCATAGCATCACAGCCTCTGGAGGGAGCGTGAGGGGACCTGTGTGGCAGGTCTTTGCTCACATGGGAAATACCGGCCACTGTTCAAATGCTGGCTCTGTGTGAGAGCTCAGCTGTTCTCTGACTGGCAGAGGCGACTTCTGGGGAGATGCCTGCGAGGTAGGGACTGGGTTTGGCTTAAGCAGGGGTTGCTGTAGCAGAGTGGTAGAAGGGAATGGGCCCCTTAGGCAGTGTCAGGTTGGGACAGAGTTAGGGATGGGCTCCCCTTTTGACTCTGATCATGTGTGTCTGGATGGTGATTAAGGTCAGCAGAGAGGTTGGGGAAGGTACAGAGAAGATAGGTATCTGGAGTCTGGGAGATGGTGATTGGAGACTCAGCATCCCAGACTGAGCAAGCTTGGGGGAGGACCCCGGGCCATGCCTGGATGACTCTGGACCTGCCATAGAGGAGAAGTCCGGGCCTTTATTCCCAAGGCTGCCTCCTCCTGTCCACCACAGATTCTGTGGTTGGATTAGCCCTGACTACAGTGTCCCCAAACCAAGAGGAGTTTTGACTCAGATCCTGCTGGTAGAGTGCCCTCTACTCTGCCTGGCCTTGACTCTCCTTTCTTCCCTTTGCTGATGAAGATGGGAGGGAGGAGGTGTAGACCAGGAGGCTGCTAACAAGACCCCATGGGCAGTCCATCAGCAAAGAAGGACTCTGCTCAGCAAAAGGCCAAGTGGTATGTGTGTGCGTGTGCGCCTGTGTGTGTGTGTCCCCAGCACACACACCAGAGGCAGGGGTGTGTCTGGCAGCATGCATCCTAGGAGAAGCTGAGGACAGGATGTGTCAGAAAGGGCATGGCAGAGGGGCAGTGGGAAGAATCAGCTTTCAGCTCCTGGCCTGAGGCCCAACATGCACCAGACTTGGAGTAGGCAGGTCCCAGAGCCGGTGGTTTCATGTTTGTGGCTCTGAGACAGAAAGATAGGATCTGGTTACCCAAGGAGCGGAGGCTGCCTAGCTGGGGAGATGCTGAAACTCAGCATCTCTCTGCTCCTCCCTCTTTCCTGGCTCCTGGCACAGCTCTCCTGATGCCTGCATTTTCTCTCCCCTCTGCCTACCCCAGCCAGGGTGGCCTGGCCTGCTGCTCTGTCTTCTCCCCTGGCCCTGTCTTTTTCAGGCCTGCTGGCTGCTTGCTTCTCTCTCCCAGCCTTCCTGTGTGCTGAGGGTGGGTGGCGGGGGTGCTGGTGTGAGGGTGGGGAGATAAAGGGGGCTAGGCCTAAGATTTAATGCACTTCTCTTCCTCTTGAAAGTCTCCTCCCTCCCCAGACACATCCTGTGACCTTCTCAGGCTGGGACCCAGGGTCTCGGGGGGGCAGTTTTCTTCTGTCTGCTGCCTAGGATGGGTTAAGCAGCTTGTGTGAAGAGTGGCTCTGAATTATGAAAAGAGCTGTAACTGGTGTGAGCTGTCTGCGGATGCGTGCCACATCCCTGTATAAGTGTGCATGTTTGTGTGTATACATGCCTGTGCTTATATGTGTGTGCATGCATGTGTGTGCACATACCCGTATGTGTGTGCTCGCGCACTTGTGTGTTTGCATGCACGTGTATAGAATGCAGCAGGACAGGGGGACAGTTAGGCTCCAGGCATGACGTGGGAAGTGAGACTAAGAGCAGATACCTTACTTTCCTCATCCCCTGCTCTGCACCAGAGTCTAGGAAGCCCAGAAGTTTTCGAAGTTGGAGGCTCAGCCCCAGGGCTGGATTGAAAGATGCTGGAGGTCCCTGAGAGGAAGCCTAGATGGAGGGAGGGACAAAGCCAGGCAGGGCTCCAGGGGACACAGAAAATGGGCCTGTCTTGCTACAGTGGGCTCTGGTATCAGTTTCCTGTTAACACAGTGCTCTCTAGAGTAGAGAAGGGGCTGGGTCCCGGGGAGATGGGAGAGGGAGCTGGAGCTGCAGAGGCAGCTGGTAGCCTGGCCCCCTCAGGGGCACTGCTCACGGGTGCCAGCTCGGTCTGCCCGAGGCAGCTGACCTATTTTTCTTAGGAATCTTCCTGCTTTTCTGTTCTCTCTTGCGTGAATAAGCAGGAGACTGGTGAGCAGAGACAGGGCCTCCGTAAGGGTTTTGGAGAACAATTCCACGTGAGCCAAGCTTTGAGGGAGGTGCCAGCCAGCCTAACGGTCCTTTTGAGAAGAGAGGGGACCGGGACAGTCCCCTCAGCCTGTCATCGTATCCCCAGTGCCCTTACTTCCCTCCTGGTCATGGTCACCCACCGAGAAGGTCTGTGGCAGATAGCTTGCACCCAGGCTCGCCTTCACAAATTATACGAGGTGAGCCACTGTCCTCATTTTCTGGCTTCAGAGTAGGAAATGCTGGTGCTTCACTGTGAGTAAATATGGGGCTTCGATTTCCTACTTCCTTATCTTGTCTTACCCGAGGAGAGGAGGGTGGCTTGGTGCAGGCAGAGCCCACGGTGCCCTCACCTGGCTGGGCCTGCCTGCCGGCTCTGGAGGACCCGCGTGCAATTGGCCATGCGTGAGTGTGCAGGGTGCAGGCCTCCACCATGTGGCAGGGCTGTGGGGGTGGGGTGTAGCTTTGCCTTTCTACTGAGGAGCCATTAAAGGAGCAGAGCTGAGCTTGAATTACTGACTGCTTCCTGTCAGTGGCTCGTGGGGAAAAGGCTCTTGGAAATACAATCTAGCTGAGAGCAAATTAAGGTTGCTAATAGCATCGCTGCCTCGGGGGCCGCTGAGGGGAGCCCAGCCAAGAGGGTTAGGAAGGAGAGGCACCCACAGGAGGAAGGAGGCCTGCAGTTCCTGCCCCTCCCCCCCAGTGCCTTGCTGTTTGGAAGATGGAAGCTTTCCTGGCTAGGGCCTGTCTGGGCTCACCTGACCTCTGACTTTCCACCCTGAGAGGTTTGATGGGGAATGGGGGCCGGAAGGGCTGTGAGGACACTGATGGGGAGACCATGGAAGGTGGGGACTTTTCTGTGAGCCTGCCTAGGCTGGGTGTGGGGGCCCTTGCTGAAGGCAGAATGATGGCCAGATGACCGATAGCCCACCTGCCTTCAGGAAAGAACAAGGACATGACCAGATGTTTTGGTCCTGTGTCCATCTCACACTTGTAGAGTGTTCTTTGCTCGGGGCAGTAGGGACTCTGTCCTCTGCCTTCCTCAGGCCATCCCTCTGGGTGTGTACTGCTGTGGGAGGCTCCCTGGGAGCCCGAGTCCCCGGCTTCCTGGAATCTCCTGGAGCCTCCTGGCTTGTTGGGGAGGAGTGATCGGGGGACTATTGGGGGCTGTGCCTTTTTTGGACTCAGCAGGGATTATTTTTAGGCTAGCAGATGGAGGTGGCGGTGGCTGTCGCTGGTATTATTAGACAACAGGCCTGTGGTTTGGGAGTCTGGTGCCCAGAGGAGGAGGGGGCGGGGGACAAGGAGGAGGAGGAGGAAGAACAAGAACAGGAGGCTCCAGTAAGGACTTGTACTCATGAATGATGGAGGCTGGTGCTCACCCCCTGGTCTTTCCTTACCGCAGCCACTACCAGACCTACCCAGAGGCTGCAGAGTGATACTGAACCCAGAGTCAGTCACAGACCACCAGCTGCATCCCGCCGCAGGCCCACCATGTCTTCCTTCTCTGTGGAGGCCTGAGCAGAGCATGCAATGGGGAGAGACTGCCCTCTGACTCAGGGAGGAAAGGGCAGGGCGCTGAGTCTGGGGTGCCGAACAGGAGGGGTCTTCGTGCCTGGGCCTGTGGTCTGGCAGGATGCTGTCTGAGTGTGGGCAAAGATGAGACATGGCAGTTGGAGCCTGACTGCCCCACCTGTCCCTGAGTCACTGCTGAGCCAGGTCGCCTCCCAGTTTGCTCATTTGTGAAAATGAGCCGGTAGTACTTCCGTCAGGTGGGCACTGTGAGCATTACAGGAAATTTGTGTTACATGCCCGCCCGGCCCAGAGCCTGCTATGTGGTAGGTACTCAGAGGAAGTTACGTTGCCTGACAGCCAAAGTGCCCCCTGCTCTGGCTCTTAGACCTTCTCAGGCATTTAGAGTGTCTCTCATTCTCAGGGACCCTCCCTCCTCCAGCCCTGCCCTGCTGGAAGAGCCCCCGGCTGTGAGTGTCGGGCACAGGGTTTGTGCCAGGGCCTGGCTCCTCATGGTTCTATGCCCACAAGGGATCCAGTGGCAGTCTGGACTTGGCTGCCCACTGGGCACCACCTGGCATAGAGAGCAGGGGATTTGTACTCTGTGGGCTTCCCAAAAGGTCAGCCAGACAGCAGGGGCTACCTCGTCCTCTGTCCTTTGCTCTCCTGCTTTCTCTTCCTTATCCCAATAAAACAACTCCAGAGTGGGCTGGGCAGAGCCCCAAAATGCAGATTCACTCTGCTCAGGGGACTGCTGTTTCCTGCCTCCTCTAAAATGGGTATGTGGAATCCAGGGCACCTCAGGCCTCCTACCACCCTCACCCCTGCAGATGCTAGTTTCCCCTTTGAGGTTGGAGCTTCATCTCTTGGGGCTGCTGTAGGCTTGTTTGGTGGGGAAGGGGCCTGGGGGTGTCACCCCCTCTTGCAGCCCCTCCTCACCCAGGTCACTATCCGTGCTTCCCTTCCCCTCCCTCCCTGCTCTGTTTTCCCTCACTCTCCCTCCCTCCTTCTTGCTCCCTTCAGAACCAGTGGGCAGTTGCCCCAGTCAGCCCTGCTGGGGAGAAGCCCACTCGCTCCCCGAAGGAATCGCTTCCATTCTATCCCCATCCTGGTTCTAGGGTCCTTTGAAGGCCTGTGTCTCTGTGTCCCCTGTGCCCCAGAGTTCTCTCTCCTACCCTGGACTGGGCTCTGCCTGTGTCTGGTGCGCACTGTGCCCGTCCCTGCCTCTCTCTCCTTCCTGGTTTCTTAAGTTTCTTTCACTCTTTGATTTGGGTTTGGTGCCCTCTTGGGTTAGAGTTTATCTCTCTCTCCTCCATCAAGCCCCTCTTCCCTTTTTACTGCCAGCTTGTTTACTTTTTCTTTCTTGCTTCGAGCTTTTCTGGGCAAAGTGTTTCATTAGACATGCTTTGGCTCAGAAAGGATCAGGCTTAGGAAGAAGTGAGTATAGGTGACGAGTGAGAGTGCTGTGTGTGTGTGTGTGTGTGTGTGTTGAGGAGTTGAGGAAGCTGATAAATATTTTAGGGTTCAGGGATGCCTGGGTGGCTCAGTCCGTTAAGCATCTGCCTTCGGCTCAGGTCATGATCCCAGGGTCCTGGGATCCTGGGGTCCTGGGGTCGATCATCGAGGGCTCTCTGCTCAGCAAGGAGCCTGCTTCCCCCCTCCCTCTGCTGCTCCTCTTGCTTGTGCTCTCACTCTTGCTCTTTCTCTCTCTCTCTCAATAAATAAATAAAATCTTAAAAAAATATTTTAGGGTTCAGAAAACCAGGAGGGTTGGACCGAGTGCAGAGGCGGGGGCAGGGGCTCCCACCCCTCTGCTTTCTTCTTGGGAAACACCATCTCTTTTTGCCTTGCTTAGAATCCTTGGGATGCTTCTCTCACTGAGTCCCCTCTCCCGCTGCTTGTCCTTGGTTGAAAGGGTCCTTATGCTGAGAGGAGGGGTGGGGCCTAACTGGCTGGGGTTGGGGGGGGGGGCTGGCCTTGGGTTGCGTGCTCAGTCCTGAGCCCAGGGGCCGGCTAGGGGGTGGGGCTGGGAACCTGGAGCCAGCGCCAGTGCTGGGGGAGGTGTGAAAGAGACTGCCTCTTTGCCATGCGGTGAGAATGAGGCAGCCCTGAGCAGCGGGCACTGTGGGGACCCATTTCAGAGCCGACCCACCCCCTGGCATTGCCCCCCAGAGCCCTCAACCCTGGTAGGGGGGGAGCTACAGAGCCGAGCTTCACTGCCAAAGGTGGGCAATCGCCTGCTCAGCAGTGCTGGCCATTTCCTCAGACCCTCTTCCTCTTGCCTTAGGCTTTAGGGTAAAGCCCTGGGAAGGAGCCCCCTTCTGTGGACAGCCTCTGTCCCCCACACCTGGCAACCAGGCCCTGGAATAACTCCTTCCTCTTCCCCTAGGCTCCTGTATTTCTCTTTTCACCTCCCGGAAAGTCTGTGCAATGCACACGCACATATACACGCACACAGTCACATACACACATATACACACTCACACAGGCACACACACATTCCCCCATGAACACACACCCATGTCCTTCTGCTAAGAGCTACACATATGCACACATGCACATACACTCATACATACTCATACATCCTTTTGCCATGAGCTGCTCTCATGCATACAGACTCTCACATGCATACACACGTTGCTCCCCCTGCTCACTCGTGGTGCCCGCTGTTTGCCCATTCCTTCTGGGTCCAGGATCAGCCTTTGTGCTCCTGGAGGCTGGGAGGCAGGCTCTTTGCCTATCTAGGTGCCCTTGGGGTTGTGGGGGAGGGGCCTGCTGCAGCTAAGCCCTCTCCTTGCTTTCCCTGAGGGGTTGGAATTCAAACCTAGCCTGAAGCAAGGTTGGGGGTGGGGGGATTGGGAAACCTGCTGGGGCCTCAGGCAGGTGAGTGCAACACTCTGCTCTGCTCCAAAAATATTCTGTGATCTTAGCTCTTTCTCTAGAAAACAGTGATGTCACCAGTAGCCAATCAGCTTCTAGAAGAGCTTGCCTCCTCCTCCTTCCGCAACTTAGGAGAGGGAGAGGGGGATGGGGAGGGAGAGAAGGAGAGACACAGAGATGAGCAGACAACGTGTAGGCAGACATGGAGAGAGATGCAAACACAGAAACGTAAGCACACAGAGGTCCCTCCACACAGAAAAGCAGGGAGAACCTCTTCCTGGTGTATAGGCGAAAGGAAATCCACACATATCCCCCAATACACACACAAAGACATACATACTGATAGAGACATGAAACAGAAAGACAAGTAGAAGCATTCATATAGAGTGGGAGCTAAAGAGGAAAAGACAGAGACACAGAGACTTGAAGAGAGACAGAGCGGCACAGAGAGACATGGAGAAGGAGTAGGAGAGGGAGACTTCTGTCTCAGAGCCAGAGAGACAGAGGAAGAGTCAGAGAGACCGACATTAGAGTCTAGAGACCTCTAGAAGGAGCCAGAGATGCAGAGACATGAAGGAAAGACAGAGACGAGAGAAGGAGACAGGCAGGAGCACACAGGGGTCAGAGATGCAGTAAGAGTCAGATGCAGAGGTACCATGACAGATAGGCAGACAGACAGATGTACAGAGGGACAGATGGACAGACGGACGCTGTTCTTCTGGGCATCCTTTCTGTGGTGGGACGGCCCATCAGCTCTTGGCTTTGTGCCTCTCACAGAGCAGCTGCTGTCCTTGGTGCTGCCTGGAGGGGCCCCGCCGGGACTGCAAAAGGAGGCGAGTTTGGATGGGGCGAGCTGTGGTCTAGTCCGGAGTCCTGTTGGGTAGTGTGAGGGAAGGCAGGAGGGAGAGGCTTCTCCAGGCTGTCCCTTTCACTGGGAAACAAGCTGGACAAGGTGACTTTGTGGGCACGGAGTCGTCGTGTGGGAGGGAGCAGTTTCAGGCTGAAGGTGGGGGCAGCACGCCTCCTGTAGGGGCTTGGGAGCAGGCTGCCAGGCGAGAGAAGCAGTGCCTGAGTTAACCTGTCCTCTGTGTCCTCCAGCTTGGGGTTGGGGGTGGGTCTCTCTCCACTTTGCCTTCCCAGTGCCAAGAGGATGTGTGCACCCTATCCAGATGTGTGTTTTATCATCTGCCAAAGTTGGGGTGATTTCCCCAGTCCCAGAGGTCCGACTCTGTCCCCAGCATCCTGCTTTCCTAATGATGATGTCTGGGGCTTGGAAATTGGAGGGCTGGAGACCCCTCCTGCTCCCCTCTTTGCAGCAGGCGCAGTGGGCAAGGGAGGAGGGGCCTGGAGAGGCCGGTCAGGCCTGTGGGGTTTTCCCTCTAGTGTTGCCATGAGCAGCCTCTGCTCAGCTTGTTAGGGATTCCCCTGCTCCTGTATGGAGTACTCTTGTTTTGTGCTGCGAACATCAGGCTGAGCTAGGGGTGGGGCGTAGGAGGAGGCTGTCTCTGCGGCTCCTACCAGGCTCTGGTGGGAAGCATCCTGCACAGGAAGAGATTCCATATTTATACTCTCAGCTACAGCAGGCCCCTGTAGCCCAGGCTGCAGGTCTCCACAGTGAGGCTGAGGCCCCTCTACTTTCTCAGTAGCCAGACCCCTTGTAACTGTTTGGGGGGGTACAGTGGGGGAGGACATGATCATGGCTGTGCTTTTTGGATTGGGGAGGGAAGGTTTGGCTTGCAGGACTGGAAAGAACTGCTTCCCTCTCTTCTTCCCTGCTTCTTCCCCGTCTCAGGTTCATGGATACCTGGGACCCCCAGGGCCATGGGAGGTATGAACAGGGAGGGGGAGAAGGGGGTTCAGGGTGCATTGGGGACCCTCTGGGGAGTGACTGAGCTTTTCAGGAGGAGGGCTGGTGTGGGCAGCTGGCCTTGGGGAGGGGGGTGGGGGATGGAGGTCCTTGGACACGGATGGGCAGGGGGCTGCCTCTTGGGCTGCAAGGGCAAGATCTCCTTGTCACCCCCCTTTGTGCATCCCAACTTTGCTGACCCACTAGCTGCCCACGGCCTGAGAGAGGAGCCCGAGTTTGTGACCGCAAGAGCCGGTGAGGCTGTGGTCCTGCGATGCGACGTGATTCATCCGGTGACGGGACAGCCCCCGCCCTATGTCGTGGAGTGGTTCAAGTTTGGGGTACCCATCCCTATCTTCATCAAGTTTGGCTACTATCCACCTCATGTGGACCCTGAGTATGCAGGTAAGGTCTGGGCTGCAGGGGGCTCCCCCCACCCCACCCTGCCATTTCCTCTCCTGGTTTTGGCATGGCTGGCCTTTTCCTCTCTCAGTGGTCATGGTCACTGTTCCTCCAGCCTTTCTCTCTATTGCTGCTTATCTTTTTCTGACTGGTCTGTTATCTGTTCTCCATAGTCTCTGCCTCTTTCCTCCCATCCTTTGGACTTTGGTAGGTTTTAATTAAGTGGTGGGGAGGAGAGGGACGAGGTGGCGCCGACACAGAGCATCATGGCACAGCTGGGGATGTGCAGGGGCAGAGGCGGAGTAAGGACAAGGAAGCCTAGAGAGCCCACTGTGCAGGACAGCAGGGCTGCACTGGAGGGCAGCTCTGTGCAGGAAGAAGCTGAGTCAGAGCCCTGCTGCCCTTGGCCCGGCGTGTGCTCGTGGCCGCTGTGGAGTCGGCTCTGTCTGCCTTGGCCCACTCCCTCCCTCTGGCTCTGAAGTTGGGGCCTCATCCCATCCCTGAGCAGAGGCAGACGTCTGGGGCTAGTTCATGCCATGGCGGTGGGCACCTGCTTTCTGCCTCCTCTGCCACTCCGGCCTCCCTTCCCCGGGCCCCCGGGTGTCTTGCTTTGCAGTTGCTCCTGCCAGCAGGGGCCTCGCTATGTGTCACTGCCATGCCTACCCGCCAGCCGGCCAGGGAGGAGAGCGTGGGGCGTGCATCAGGGTGCATATGTGAATGGGAGTGTGAGTGTGTGTGTGTGCATGAGTGCATGTGTGTGCTGGGGTTTTAAAGGAAGACAGGAAGCTGGCAGACCTTGCTTTTATCTTTACTTCTGACTCTTGAGGTCTGAATTGCATTTCTCCCAGAAAGCTTCCATTTCTCTCTCTCTCCCTCTTGGGCCTATCTCTCACTCTCTTTTTGGCCGTGGTTGGTTTTGACATTCTGGTTTTTAGGCAGATTGTCAGTGTTGAGACAAGGATGAAAACAGACACTGGAGAAGCGGTGGGCTGAGGTGGTGGGTGAGGGAAGGGTGGGCCCTGGGGGCTGCTCCTCATCCTGGACTCCCATTCTGCTTGCCTCCTGCTGCATCTCTTACCTTCTCATTTCCATGAGTGAGACAAAGATGGCCTCCTAAAGGGGAAGAGGATGGGGTTAAGGAGGGTAGCTGGGGGGCCTCTGCTCTGCTTGCCAGCCCTATCCTCATTCTTGGCTTACAGGACCTGGTGTCTCCCACCACTCTGGTTCCTGCGTGCCCTCCCTCTGCTTTACCATAGGGAAGCCAGGCAGAGAGGTGCTGGGGGTGGGGACCCAGGTGGGAGAGGGATGTCACTCAGCCTGAACTGAGGTTCAGGGGCCTGCCCTAGAGTCCCCTACCTCACCTTCTTCTGTTTGCACCTTTTTCCCTCCCTTGCTTCCTCCCACTCTCTTTATTCAACACTGCATCCCCCGTGCCCTTACTTTGTCCCAAGAGACTTGCAAAAGGACAGGAGTATTCCGAGGGACTGCAGCTCTTCCCAGTGCCAAACCCAGAATTACAGTTGCAGCTGGGTGGGGCCAACTGAGGCTGGAAGAATGTCTCTGTGGCCAGGCTGCGTGCCTTTCCCTTTGCCACCTGCTGCCTGGGGTTGGTGCCAAATGTAATTTTGAGGCCCTGACATGGGAAATGGTCGGAATGTTACAATGGGTCCTCTGCCTTTGGCGGTCGTGTGCTGCTAGCCTCGCCCTGATGGCCTCCTGGGCTTTTGTCCACTCTCTTCCTGCAGGCCGGGCAAGTCTTCATGATAAAGCATCCCTGCGGCTGGAGCAGGTTCGCTCTGAGGATCAGGGCTGGTATGAGTGCAAAGTGCTCATGCTGGACCAGCAGTATGACACCTTTCACAACGGCAGCTGGGTCCATCTTACCATCAACGGTGCGTATGGGCCTCATTCCTGGGGATGGGTGGGTGGGGGGTGACCTGGAAGTCTACACTCTGAGGACCTGCTTTAGGGGAAGCCTCTTTCCTGACTGTACCCTATCCGTGCACCAAATCTCTGCTGCAAGGATGAGTCAGCAGGGCTGGGCCCCATTGAGTTAGCAGCTCCCACCTCCTGCTTGCCCTCAGCTGTCTCCCTAGAGCCTCTGGGGTCAGTGGAGGAGCATGGGAGAAGCAGCACGAGGTGGGGTTTGCTGTGGGTGTTGGCGTCAGAGTTCCTTAGAGGGTGGTTGGAATCTGGTTCTTGAAACCAGAGGGTTAAGGCTTTGTGGAAGCCAAATTTGTAACTGCTGACACCATTTCTCAGCCTTGGGAAGACGCTGCTAGCCCAGGAAATGCCTTCCTACACTAGTGGGATTCCTGGAGTCCCACCATGACAGTTTTCCTTTTTAGGTTAATATTTTGGTTCCTTGTTAAATATGTTCATTTGAGTGACATGCAGTGAGGGTCTGTTGTGTGCTTTGCCTGCACCAGGTGATAGGAAAACAGTGGTGACAAAGTCCAGACACTGTCCCTGCTTGTACTGGGTTTACTGTCCAAGGAAATGTAAGAATCCTGTGAAGAGTAACCATTTTAATGGCTGTCAGGTGTTTATAGCTCTCATGAAGTGAATTGTGCTGTGTGTTGATGCTTTTCAAGTGTTTGCAGAGGCCACATGTGAGCTGGCCCAGTTCCCAGTGCTGGTGTAGGCTGGGGGCCTGGGTCTGAGGCTGTGACCACACCAGGCACTGGGCCTTCTGTGTGTCCGCAGATGGAGAGTCTCTCTTGTGTCTCTGGGAGTCCTTACTTGGGAGGAGATACTCTGGAGGAGCCAGGAGAAGCTGGAACCGTGGAGAAAAATCTGGAGAAGTGGCATATATGCTTTGGATGTGCCACACACAGCTTGGGTCCTTATGGTTTTGATGTCTGTGACTATAGATGCTGTGGGTGGGAGAGAGAAATTGATGTTCCTGGCTTGGAAGCTTCTGATGGTATTGATCTGCTCTGAAGGATGGCTCTGTCTGCCATGCCTTGTGGGGTTGGGTCATTCCTCCCACTGGGGTCAGGCCATGCTCTGTGGCTTGAGACCTCTCCAGGGTCCTGAAAGAACAGGCTATTTTAGCCAGGGCACTGATCTCTTAGCCATTGTGGTCCTAGAACAGTGTTGGTCCACACTGCCCAACCCATTCGATGCGGTTGACTCCTGTCAGTCAGCCCCAAGAGACTGATTGGAGGCTTATTTTAAGTCTTGGGTGGGCTGTCCCCACCACACAGCAAGCTTTTGAGTCACCTCCTTTTGATGACAGCTGTTGTGTGTGCCCAGAACGAAAACTCGTCTTAATATTAGCCCAAGCAAAACATAATTAGGAAGGTAAATCGGCTGCTAAAAGCTTCACTGACTGAACACTGAGCCAAGAGTCCCCATGTTGCTTTCTGTGTCTCCTTTGCCCTTCCAAAGCCGGGCTGAAATCTCCACCCACTTTTCTTTCATGTCATCCTGGCAGTGTCCATTTGGCTACCTGAGACATCGGGTGCTCAGTAGGCGCTCACATGACAGGAAAGTAGAATTTAGTTAAGAATTGTGTGTTCTGTTACGTCCCTGTGTGCATGAGTGGGAGTTGATTCTTTGAGAATTCCTAATTGCTCAGAGTGGAATGAGCGTGGGACAAGACCTGAGAAGGTTTGGTTTATTTCACGAACCCACCGATAGCTGTAGGATCCCGGGTAAGTCTCTGAGCATCAACTTCCAGTGCCTGTTTGCAGAGGTGTTGTGAGGATCAGATGAAATGCTGTGTGAGAAAGCGTTTTGCATAGTGTCTGGAACGTTAATTACATGTGGGTGAGCTGCTGGCCATCCTCTTTCTCAAGAGAGAAGAAAGATGGAATCAGATGAGCGTGTAGTGGGAGGGAGGCAGTGACACAGGAAGGTCCTCAGACTGGAAGATGCAGAGGACCATGGTAGTTTGAAAGTCCTTGTCAATTCACAACACATCTCGAATCCTGGCTTTTAGTATTTACATGAGTAACCTGTATACCCTGGGCCTGGAGATCAGGCTGGAGTGCTGTAAATCTTGTAAGTAAAGGGAAGTAGCACACACACACACACACACATTTTGAATGTTTTCTCTGTGGCAGGCTCTGGGGACATAGCAATGGACCCAACCCAGACCTAGCTCTTAAGGAGACTTCCAGAGGCAGTAAGCCCAGGGACAATTGCAGTATGGGCTTTGGGAGAACAAAGGAGGGAGAGCTTCTCTGAGGGAGTGACTCCTGTGCAGAGACCTGACTAGGGAGTTAGCCAGGTGCAGGGGTGGGAGGTGCGGAAGGGTATTCCAGGCAGAGGGAACAGCATGCCTGGAAGCCTAGAGGAAGGAGAGTCAGTGCGTTCAGGGAGGGTGGGCAGGTTGCTCATAGGGAGGTGCTGGGCAGGAAAAGCTAAGAATTGCTTCCCTCTCTGCCCCAGGCTTCAGAACCAGAGTTTACCATAGAATACTTTGCCCTTACCAAGGAGCCTTCCTCCCAAATGGGGAGAAAAGAACAGACACCTTTCAAGGTGAGAGAACTCTCTCCCTTTATTCCCCCCCTCCCTTCATCCCGAGTTCTGAGGTTCCTTCCAGCATAAATATTTCCATTATGGAAGGAAAGAGTCTAGAGAGAGTGCCAATATTCCACTGGTTCCAAACTAGAATGTTTAGTGTCAGGCATTTTCTGACAGATTTCACCTTTGGAAAATGAAAGGCCAGTGAAAAATTAGAATTACAAATGGTCTCATTCTCCTGCTGTGTTTTCCTGAGACCAGTTGGGTGGAAACAAACCCAATTATTCCTTTATCACATATAAAAGACCCAAAAAACCCAAGCCAAGTCTTGCTTTAGGTTAGTGAATTACTTGGAGGAGAGGCCAGCCTATTTCTAACCTGCACTATTAATTATAGGGCACTTGTAAAAAAGAATTAAGCCTGGAAATGCAGCTGGCAAGCTAACACCTAATTCTGTAAATAATCGAAAGGAAAACCATTATTTTCCTGAAAACTAGAGATTGTTCAAAGTACTTTCCTGATTAGCACCTAAATAATAAAGTAATTATGTAATTAGTAATTAATTTGTCACTTCAGGACGTAATTTAATTTATTATCTTTTCTTTTAAGCTTGACACCAGAGGTAATAGAGGCTGAGGTTGTATTAGCTGCATTTCAAGGGGCAGGTTTGGCAAGATGGGCTCTGTTGGAGATGAATACACATTCCATTTCAGAAGTTGGGATTTCAGAATCCCTGTATAAGGATTTGGGATGGTTTTTGCCATCACTTTTATTGCATTAGATGTTGGATGAGGATTGACATGCTTGAAGGTGTCCGTTGTGTGTGTTTCGTGTGTGATGAAGTATGCTTCTTAATTCACTCGGTATTCACCCTCCCAGTGCCCCCTGTGTGCCCACGCTGGGCTAAGGGCTTTGGAAATGATTGAGGAAAGTGGTCTTGTCATGATCTTGCTCCTAGGAGGTTTTGTATGTTTGAATTTGTGTTGGTCTGTAGGTGTGTGTATGTGTGTATACTCAGTGCGTTTGTCCATTCAACAGATGTTTGTTGTGTGCTCTGTTACATGCCAGGAGCTGTGCAAAAAGCTGGGCATACAGTGGGATTTGCAGAAAAGACCTTTGTTCTCAGGGAGAGTCAGTGATTGTTGCTTTAAAGAAAATAAAGTGGTCCAAGGGGTTAGAGAATGCTGGAAGTGTTATCTTAGATGGGTTGACCACTTAAGGCAGAGATGGCATTTTAGCAAAGGTTTGCATGAACCAAGGGAGTGAGGTCTGGGTAAAGAGAAGACAGCATATGCAAAGGCCCTGGGGTTGGGCATTCTTGGCACATTCGAGGAAGACAAAGACGGCCAGGGTGGCTAGAGTACAGTGAAGGGGGTATGTGGTAGCAGACGAGGTTGGCAGAATGAGGGGCAGGCAGGACCAAATCTCAAAGCATTCTGACTGGTTCTCAGGGCAGCGGGGTCTGGAGAGGTGACACCCATCTCAGAGCTTCTCATGGATGCCTCAGAGGTTTCTGGGGAGATGATTATGATAAGAGTAATGGCAAAATAACCAATATTTCACACATATTTATCTTACAAGATCCCTTTCACAAACTTTATCTCACTTACTCCTCACCTCAATCCTGGAGGGGGCCAGATTTAGGTAAAGCCCAGAGAGGCTGAGTGAGAGACTGGGAGATGACAGAGAAGATTGGAGCTGGGGGCAAGTGTGTGCATGCTGTGAGAGAGCTTGCTTGTTTATTGCTCTGTCCTCAGTGCTGAGCATAGTGGCCTCCTTATAGATGCTCAGCAAACGTTTGTTTATTGGGAATTAGCCGAGTATGGTGGGAGAAGTGGAGAATTTGCACCCAGCCAGACTGACTTTGAATTTCAGGTCTCTCCTGCCCCTGTACGACTCATGGGCAGAGGATTTTACCTGTCTGCCCCTTCCTTCGTTTATCTGAGCACCGCGCAGAGGGTTATGTATGAACACAGCGGGCGTGGTGCCTGGCGCGGGTGGTGCTGCATGCAGGGCAGCAGACTGGCTAACCCCCCCACCCCCGCCCCGGGTCTCTCTGCAGCTCCTCCCACCTTTACAGAAACACCCCCCCAGTACATTGAGGCCAAGGAGGGTGGCAGTGTTACCATGACCTGCACAGCTTTTGGGAACCCCAAGCCCATTGTCACCTGGCTCAAGGAGGGGACACTCCTAGGTGCTAGTGGGAAATACCAGGTAAGTGTGATTCTCCATTGGAACTGCTGCACTTCTTCCTCCTTGCTCCCCTTCCTTTGCCTCCTCCCTCTCCTCGGTGGCCTCCCACTTCATGTGACTGGTAACACTCTGCTCAGCACGCAGCCTGGCTGGTGTCTGGTTGGAGGGAGATGAAACATGAAGTGCCTGGCTCCATATTCCCCTAGTGTATGAGCCCCAAGTCCCTCTCCACCTGGGGGTGGTGTTGGTGGGGCCCCCGGTGGGTGCTGAGCTCCGTCTCTCCTTGGCCCCAGGTGAGTGATGGCAGCCTGACGGTGACATCGGTCAGTAGGGAGGACAGAGGCGCCTACACCTGTCGTGCATACAGCATCCAGGGAGAGGCTGTCCATACCACTCACCTGCTTGTCCAAGGTAAGAGCAGTTCCTCTCCTTTTCATGCCCTGGACCTTTTGCAGGGACTTCCAGCCCATCTGAGCTGCAGAGGGGTTTGCCCGGGGCATAGTTGGCACAGATGGGGTGGCTGGAGAGATGGGCAGCCCATGAGGAGTGGGGTCGGGCTCCTCCCGAGTATTGTGTAGCTCACAGCCAGAGCTCCCGTGGTGGCCTGCTGTGGCCATCACGTGGGATGGCGGGAGGCACCATGTTGAGTGGGTTTTGGGTTTCTCTCTCTGTCCAAATAGTGTTCTGCCATGCCTCCATCTTCCCCAGGAGAGGGGACCTCTCTCAGGTTCCCACCCCATTAGTGATGGCATCAGGAATTCAGTCCAAACCTCAGACGTTTAAACAACACTGAGGGCATTTGGCAGAACTGGGGTCTGCCTGGTCAGCACTGGGAAATGCCAGTCCGCCCTGCCTGGGACCCCAGAGTACTCCAGAGGGGGCAGCATCTGGGTGTCAGGGTCTCTTTGTGCTGAGCCCAGCCACCTTCTTTGCCTGCCCCCCACTACCGGAGGAACAGCAAGGGCTAGGGGTGGCTGTCTGGGCTGCCAGGGCTGCTGAGACACATGTTCTTTCTGCCTCCGTCTGACTTGGAGTGTTGAGTGGCGGCGGGGGCCAGAGATCCCTCTGCAGCTTGGAGAAGAGCTGCCCTCTCAGCAGAGAGCTGTCTGGAAAGCCAGCGCCAGGGAGGGTTGGAATTTCACGCCCTGGTGACTCTGCCTGCCCCCTGCCTCCTTGCCCCCAATCTGCCCTCTGGACCTCTGGCTGATAAGCAGCACAAGCCCCTTAACTCCTTCAGAGGCCAGATTATTCCTTGCTCTGGATTGAAGAGAGTGGCCTTTGTCCCTCCTGCATGCCCCCTGCTTAGATGGGCAGGAAGGGGTGTGTGTGTGTGGGGGGCATCAGAGGGCTGGTTTGGGGAGCCAGGATTTATAGAGGCCATGTGTGCATGGAGGTGGGGTGCAGGTATACACCAAGAAGGGTGTCTGCAGCGGGCTCCAGGGGCTGGGGCACACTGTGGCCACATCCCAGGACCTTTTGCATCTCTGGGACCTGTAAGGAGAGTAAGAAGCTGAGCACTGGCAGCAGCTAGAAGCATCTCTGTGACAGGTGCCCAGGGTATGCTGCTCCCTCATGGGCCAGTGCTGCCCCCCAGCTCCCTCCCAGAGTTCTGGGCACCCCTTCCCGAGGTGTCTCAGACCTTCCTGGGAGGCCCCCCGAGCTGTCGCTCTCCCCTTCCGCACCAGGTAAGGTCATGTTTATTTCCTCTTTCCCCAGGGCCTCCTTTCATAGTTTCCCCTCCTGAGAACATCACTGTCAACATATCCCAGGATGCTCTGCTCACCTGCCGGGCAGAGGCGTATCCCGGCAACCTCACCTACACCTGGTATTGGCAGGATGAGAACGTCTACTTCCAGAAGTGAGCATGCTGTCCTGCCCTCTCAGGGGGGTCTCCAGCCACCAAGCCTCCCAGGGGCAAGGCTTTGAGCAGGGGCTGCCACAGGCCGCCCTTGGCCTCTGGGAGCTTGCAAGAGGGGTGGTCTAGCCTGTCCCCTGTGCAAGGCCAGGGTCTGCAAGGAGCAGCCTTGAGAGGGGCCAGGAAGGTGAGGAAGTCTGGCTCTCCTTGCCTCATTCGCAGGGTGAGGGGACTCCTTGCTGCCTTGCTCTGCTGTCTCATGGAAGACCCTCTTCCCTACGTGCCAACTCCCGCCCCTCCTTGTCTCCTTGTGTGTTTGCAGCGACCTGAAGTTGAGAGTGCGGATCTTGATTGATGGGACCCTGATCATCTTCCGGGTGAAGCCTGAGGATGCGGGGAAGTACACCTGTGTCCCGAGCAACAGCCTGGGGCGCTCCCCCTCTGCCTCAGCGTACTTAACTGTGCAGTGTGAGTAGGGGCGAGGGAGAGCCACACATGGTGGGGGTTCCAGAAGACGCAGGCCTCGTTAGCCGGACCAGAGGTTGGAGGACAGCAAGAGACCGAGGGTCATTTGAGGGAATGTGGGCAGAGGAATGACAGGAAGCAGGGACAGCCCAACAGGAGGCCAAGACCTGGACTGGCCAGTCGAAGTGAAGCTAGCACTTGCTGGGCGTCTCTTATGGGCCAAGCATCGCTCCACGTGTTAGCTGATTCATTCCGTCAGCCAAGCTTAGATTGGATTCAAGGATCGGCAGACCTTCTGAGCAGTTGTCCTTGCAGTGAATGCTAGCCAGCACCTCTCTCTGGACCATGAACAAGATGCTCTCTGGTGCTTTATTTCCCTCAGGTATACGAGGGAAGGCAGGTGAAACTGATGCAGGGTTAGATTTCCTGCCAGCTCTATGCCTTCCCCCACTGTGGACGGTTGTGTGGGGTGAAGGGGACAGAGCCCTCTTCTGGGGTGACTTGATCTAGTTCTGCCAACACCTGGCTTCCTCGTGGCTTTCTCCTTGCTCTTCTCTCGGGCTGCCAGAGATCCAAATGGATGAGCTGCTCCTCATGGCAGAACAGCCGAGGGCTTTTGTGCAAGCACAATAATTCAGTTTGCTAATCTTGAATCCGTCAGCATAGTCAATGCTTTCCCACCCCCTGGCAAGCTGATCATTGTGAGAAAGAGAGAGAAGGATGAGTAATGAGGATTAATTTCTTCCTTTTGATTTGTGGATGGCCCTGTCACTCAGACAACAAAGGTGCTGCTTTGTTGCCGTAGGTGACAGGCTCTCCATCACTTGAGGGCTGGTGTGGGAGAGCCTTCTGAGAACAAGCAGAAGAACAGTTGGTGACCCCGGGAGGTGGGGCTGGTCTCCGAAGCCACTCTGCAGAGCTGGGTGTTTGCACTTGTCTCCTGTTGAATGGGCCTCGGGGTGTCAGAGCCAGGCTGGACCTTTGAGCCCTGCTCAGCTGCTAACCTCACATTCTCATCGTTTTCTTCTTGATGCAGTGACTTTGCCAGCAGGGACAAAGGTGCACTTCACCATTTCCACTGTCATCAACTTTAAAGGGCTTTCAGCCTGCTACATTATGAGTCCCGAGTTTTTAAGGGCTCTGAGGCCCAAGAAAAGTGATGTGATGTGACCCAGGACATCAGGCCTGTCCCACCCAGACCTGCAGTAGGAAAAAGCCAGCCAAGAAGCTATTTGCACATGACTTAGCTTGTGCCCCAACCTGTGCTGGATGTGAAGGGGCTGGGGGAAGGGAAAAGTCCACTTGGAGTAGCATCTTGTCTGGCTAGGTCACTTGGGCAAAAAGGTGGCAGTGGCAGAGGGAGAGAGCCAACAGGGGTGGTCTTCAGAAGGATGATGAATCTAACCAGGAGTAAGCCCCCCATCCATGAAGCCGTGGGCCATTTTTCTGCTGAGAGGGGTGTGTGGTTTCCCCGTCTCTCCCCAGTGCCATCACCCACTCCCGCTTGTCCTTTTTTACCTCCTTCTTGCCTTCAAAGAGAATCCGGGGGGTGAGATTTCCAGGTGGGTGAGACAAGGATCTTTATTTCTGCTAAAAAGCAGTGTTCAGAGTATTTCCCATTCATAAACCCTTTGAAAATCTTGGAGGAAAAAAAAAAAAAACTCTACATACAAAAGTAGGAAGCTATGTCTAAATATATAACTCGGCCTGGTATTTATGTAATGCTGTTCTCTGAAGAGCTCCAAATGCTTAAAAGATACCAGCTCATTCATCCTCACTGCCTCACTGGAAGTTCTGGATCTTTCTCCTTGGTAGCCCTCAGGGGAAATTGGGGGAATCTAAAGTTGATGAGTCACCCACATCACAGGATGTGCCGCTCTTGGTGTTCTCCTGAGAACCTTTCATCCGTTCTGTGGCCAAGGTTCATTCTGCATTTCAACTGCACAGAGGGGAAACTGAGGCTCGGGGTGCCTCGGCAACTAGCACAATAGAGAGGAGAGAAAAGAACCACCGGTGGTCATGCCTCTGAACACCTTATGCATAGAACTGACGTTCTTCTTCTGGCTTAGGATGTGGACCGAGAGCTGCTTGGTGTCCGAGAGAGATTTGGGATAAGGAGCAATTGGTGGAGGGTGTGGTCAAACATTGACTTCGAGTTTGGAGTCCGGGGCCTGGAGATATGCACGTCGAGAGTCCTTGTTCTGCAGTTCAGTCCATGCGTGGAAGCATTTGAGGAGTGTTATGGGTCGGAGCAGGCTAGAACATGCCTTAGTTCTGGACAGGCAAAAGCCACCTGCAGCCTGCACTGCATTGGGGTGGCCTGGTGTGGCCTCTGGGCTTTGTCCGTCTTGCTCCTTGTGGTGGTCCCGGCACCTGGCACTGTTGTGAGCACTGAGGACCCATGGGTGGGTGGGTGTGAATGGCAATTCCTCGGAGATGGGGTATCTGTATGAGACCCCGGGGGTGTGTGAGGAGTCTTGGCCCCCTGCCCAGATTTCTCACTCCTTGACTTCCCTCATGCCTTTCTTCTCTCTCACCCCACACGACCCCTCTGCAGACCCAGCCCGTGTCCTCAACATGCCCCCTGTCATCTACGTGCCCGTGGGAATTCACGGCTATATCCGATGCCCTGTGGATGCAGAGCCACCGGCCACCGTGGTCAAATGGAACAAGGATGGCCGCCCCCTGCAGGTCGAGAAGGTGCTAGAGAGATGCATGTGGGGGTCACAGTGAGACACTCTCCTGCCACTGAGGTACTGCCTCTGAGGGTCTGGTTCCCTGCCAGGACTCCTCCACTCCCCATCAGAAAACTCTAGGAACACAGAACTGCTTCCTGTGGGGGTCTGCCGTCTGGTAGAGCTTGCACCATTCTCCCAGGGCACTTAGACAGCCCCTGCCCCAGGCTAGCTGGGGCTCTGCCCGGGCCTGCCAGCTCAGGGCTGGCCTGGCAGGGGCCGGGACCGAGCTTCTGCCCCCTGACCATTGCTCCCTGCTCTGCTCTCTGTGCTCTGGCAGAACCTGGGTTGGACCCTGATGGAGGATGGCTCCATTCGGATTGAGGAGGCCACAGAGGAGGCTCTTGGCACTTACACCTGTGTGCCTTACAACACCTTGGGGACCATGGGCCAGTCTGCTCCCGCACGGCTTGTCCTGAAGGTGAGGCCTGGGGCTGAGAGTGGCCCCCGCGGGAGTGGGTACCTGAAACACTCGACGTCATGGCCTTGCTGTGCTCTCCCTAGGACCCCCCGTATTTTACGGTGCTACCGGGCTGGGAATATAGGCAGGAGGCCGGCCGGGAGCTGCTCATTCCCTGCGCTGCTGCAGGGGACCCTTTCCCTGTCATCACGTGGAAAAAGGTACCTCTGGGTTCTGGAGCTCCTGGGAAGTGTGGCGGATGGGCAAGACCTATAGTGGCTCTGTTCTAACAGGGCCAGGTGCTGAGTAGCGGGGCTGACTTCTAGAGTGATGGGTCCTCTGGAGGAGGGGCGGCGGGGGTGCAGGCCGAGTGTGCGGGTTCTGCTCTCTTCCTGTTCTCGGACTTCTGACGTGTTGGTGGCTTCTCTTCTTCCCTGCCGACCTGGTTCCTCCCCTGCCACCCTGCTCCTGCCTTCCTCTTTGCCCCCTTGTTTGGCCAAGGTAGGGAAGCCCAGCAGAAGCAAGCACAATGCCCTGCCCAGCGGGAGTCTCCAGTTTCGAGCCCTGAGTAAGGAGGACCACGGGGAGTGGGAGTGCATCGCCACCAACGTGGTCACCAGCATCACTGCCAGTACCCACCTGACCGTCATCGGTACGGGGGCTGTGGGCAGGAGGGCTGTGGTCTGGGTGCTGGGCACTGTCCACCCTTTCTGGGCGTCTTTCCTGAATCAGCCCACCCCTGATCCTGGAGCCTGCCGCGTGTAGCCTTAGCCCTCTATAGACTCTGGGTAAGGGAAGGTGACACGGGGCCTGTCCCGGGGAGATCTTTTTCTGGCAGAATGTTTCCAGCAACACTGCCATATAGAAATGGGGCAGGTGCGTGGGCAGGGGCAACTGCTCAGAGGTCTGTGTCTAGGACCTACAAGGGGAGCTGGAAGAACGGAATGAGGGGGACCTGGGAGGGGACCCGGGCGCTGAGCTCCATAGGCTGGGCTTGGCATGGAGATTCCTGGCGTTACCATTTCCTGGGGTGCCAGGTGTTATGTTTCCACTTCTTCTGCCTGAGGTGTGTGTCCCTAAGACCTCAGCTTGTACCTTTGGAGCCTGCCCCTCTGGGGACTGACAGCCAGTTGTAACGTGGCCAGCACTTTGAGCATTTACCACCAGTTTTAGGCTCTGTACCAAGTGGTGCCCCATCATTTATAACCTGTGAGGCGAGAGCTGGTAAGTCCCCAGTGTACATCCATTTGAATCCAAGGCTGGCGTGGATCGCACACCTCACCGAGCATCGCATCGCTAATGAGTGCTGGGTCCAGGACCCGAACCCAAGCTGAAGTTCTTAACAGTTGTATTGTGCTGCCTCTCACTTTGATGTTCGGGTGGAATATGGCTGTCTCATGAGGCCAGAGAACTTGACAGGACGGGGGCTTTTTGGCTGTGCCTGTGACCTTAAGGGAGAGTGTCTGTTTGCCAGGTGAGCACAGGACTTTAGCCTGGGGTGACAAAGGTTCTGGTTTCCCTTTGGCCATATTCCTGTTGCTCATGCCATGTCTTGCTAGAAGGACTGGATGGCACAGGGGGACAGGTTTCCTTCTGCAGCCCTACTGCTCAGGGTGTCCGCCCCTCAGAGCATCCCTGGCCCCTGAGCGCTGCGCTTGGGGCACTGCATTTTGCTACTGTGCAGTGTGCCCCTGTGGGTGTCCAGCTCACTGGACCCAGTTCATTTCAGTCTGAGAGGACTTCACTTGGTCTCCAGGCACCAGCCCCCATGCCCCGGGCAGTGTCCGGGTCCAGGTCTCCATGACAACTGCCAACGTGTCCTGGGAGCCAGGCTATGATGGAGGATTCGAGCAGACATTCTCAGTTTGGTACGGACCTCTGTGAGTCACCCCCGCATGCTTTGCTCTCTGCTTCTCCCTCCCCCAACCCCCGACTTCAGTCAGTCCCTGGGGTGGGTAGACGTTATGAGAAGGATATGGTTCTTCGCCTGCTAGACCTCTAGGCAGTGAGGTGTGTTGACGCAGTGACTAGGTCTTGTGGGGAAGGGGTGTGTCTGTCTGAGGGATTCCGGGCATTCTGCATTCCCAGCCTGGAAGGTTTGGGATGCCAGTTTAGGTTGTTTCCTGAAGTGACCATCACCCTCTGCTGCTCTTGCCCCAGCTTATCTCATGACCCCTTTTTGTGTCCTTGGTTCCTGCTTCTTTTAGGTCCCTCTGTCCTCTGGAGTCTGGAAGAGACTCCTAATCTTCAAGGGCATTGTGAAACAGCCCAGCTGGAAGTGTAGAATCTAATTTCTATTCTGTCACTTCCCCAGTGGTTCCAGAAACCGATTTGAAGTGGTGCTTGCCTTCTGGCCTTGTCTTCAGCATCTCTATTTTCTCTAGGACCCTGTGTCTCTATTGTGTTTATATCTCTGCTGTCAATTTGGCCAGATGTAGTGATGTGAGATCTTTGCCTAAGCCTTGGGGTAGGTGAGGGATCTCAAAGATGCACAAATCAGGCTGAGGTCAGGAGGCACAGAAAAGATGGAGAGAGGAGCCATGGTGACCTCCTTCCCATTCCCCAAAGATTTCTCTTCCCACACATTCCTATCCTGAGCCAGGAACTGGCCACCTGAAGCGTGGGACATCCTTGAGCAGGAAGGATGAGTCCTCCCACTTCCTCCTTTTCAGACCTGCCTCATCTGAGTGTATGCCTGATCAGGCTCAGCCAGAGCCTGGGAAGGAGGAAACATCCCTGCAGAGGACAACTCATGGAGATTCAGGGAGAGCCCTTGATAGACTTCTCAACAGCAAGGGAGGTTGAGAGGAAGCTACCTTCTTTCCCATCATGGTGATTTGTGGATATGTCCTGAATATCCTAGGGGTTTTGAGTTCTGGATAGGCACACTGGACCTAGATGGTGAGCGTGGGGAGCTCTCTGAGTTGCAACCAGAACATCCTCCAATCCTTATCTCTGGTCCTCCGGAGGTTGGGGAGGGGGCCTGGAGTAAGGGGGAGGGGGTTGCTCCTGACAACTCTGTCAGGTGGCCACTGCAAGAATCATGGTGCTGCCGGGTGGCTGTGCGTCCAGGGAAGGACGTTTGGCATGGCCAAGCCATCTTTGGGGACATCCAAGTGGCAGGTCTGGGCGTAGATTGGGGTTTCCCTCACTGCTTGCGGTCCTGCTCCACGCTGCTGCTCATTTGCACCGCTTTATTACACTTTGCTCACTTGCTTTGGTGCCCGGGGCTGGGATGGGGGGTATGGGTGGTTGCAGAGTTTGGGGAGTTCTCCTTCCCTCCTCTCGTTCTGATTGCCTCTGACTCTCCCAGTACTGACTCAGACATTTGGCACTAGCTTCTTTTTTGCTGTGCTTTCTGCTGCCACAGCTCAAACTCCTAAGCATTCATGGTAGTGAGCCTTTAAACATAGAGGGAACCCGGTGGGCGGGCGTCCGCTAAGTTGTAGCTCAGAGCCGCAAGAAGAAAGCTGCCCAGGGTCTCAATCCCATAGGATGATGTCTCCTCCCCGTGGTGATGCCGGGGCACTGCACCTGTAGACAGCTGGCTTCATTGCCAGTGGAGAGTTAGGTGGGCGGTATAGAACAAGGCCTAACCTTCACTCCTAGTTCCAGTGTTCTCCACGCACAGCGTGACCTTCCCCTTGATGGTGAGTTCTAACCGTTAAGGCCTTAAGGATCCTGGTCCTCACTGTGGGGAAACCCCTGGTTATTTTTGTCATATACCCTAGACTTCCTCAGATGACTCAAAGCTGGTTGGACTGAGTGAGCCCTCTGGGTTACTTGACGTCCCACTTTTGGCTGTCCCTGGGAGGGTGCGCAGCTGAGGTCACCTGGGTTCTTTCCCTAGCCTGCCATTGCTGAGCTGCTCATCCTCACTTTCCCATGATGGTACCTGCCTTGTTCCTCGTGTCCTGACTTTTCTCAAGGCAGAGCCACTCTCAGCGTTGTGACCAGGGTGAGATTCTCCCAAAATGCACTTGGTAGTTTGACCAGGATCTTGAGTGTCACTTACACTTAACGGCTCCTCTTAGCAGAGGAGGTACAAGGCAGTGGCCGGCGACCTGGTACAGCCAAAGTTGGGTATTTCCCACCTTTGGTCATTACCTCCTTCTGTCCCAAAGCCTGGGAAGGCCAGGTCTGCCCACCGCCACCTCCTTGAGGACCTTGCATGCACTCTCCTGTCTCCAGTGTAACCCACCCCACCCCCTTGTCCCCGATCCTCTCTCTTTCTTTTGGCCAGGATGAAGCGGGCACAGTTTGGGCCCCACGACTGGCTGTCTTTGCCAGTGCCACCGGGACCCAGCTGGTTTCTAGTGGACGCCCTGGAGCCTGAGACAGCATACCAGTTCAGCGTCCTGGCCCAGAACAAGCTGGGAACGAGCGCCTTCAGTGAGGTGGTCACTGTGAACACTTTAGGTGAGGGCCTCAGGCTGGGGTGTCTTGAGGATATTTCCTGGAGGAGCTGAGTAAAGACAATAATGGTGGTGGTGATGGTCCTTGCAACTCACTTCACTGCTTACTATGTGCCAGGCACCTTCCTACGTGCCTTACATAATCATGTCATTTGCTCTCCCAGGGAGGACTTGTCATGCTGTTCTGTGGGGTTGGCCTGGACCATAGTGCCTTGTCCCACGTCAGAGCACTTTGGGCTAGATTCCTGTTAAGGAAGAGGCTTAGCATTTATCCTTCCTTGCTAAGCCACATGTTTGCATCTTCCTGTGGCTTCACAGGGCAGGCTGGGAATCCTGCCTCCTTCTGTGCTCTTACCGATTCTTTCCTCTGGCCCATGGCCTCGTTTGGTGGTGGGCGTGTGGCCAGTGCTCCCCGTCGAATCTTCTAGTCATGCCAACTCTTCCTTCCTGGACCCAGTGGCTCACTCCATCCCACCCCAAGAGCAGCTGTGAACAAGTGGCACCCCTCCGGCCTGTTCCTGGATCCTTTACTGCCACCAAGGGGTGCAGCAGTGATGGGATGTTTACCCCTGCTCTAGAACTTTCCTCCCTGGTCCTTGTTTTCCCACCTGGGCCAAGAAGGCAATTGAGAGCAGAAGTGAGCTATGGGAAGACATTCCTACTTCCTTAGAAGAGAACATAAGATATGTTTTGTAATATCTTTTTAAAGATACGATCTTATTTAAAAGATTACATTCAATTCTTCCATCTTCCTCACTTGGTTCCCCTTTGTTAGCTTGTCTTTTTTTTCCCTTTCCTTTTGAGCGACTCCATTCTCTCATCTATGTTTTTATTTTTTATTTTTTTTTAAGATTTTTTATTTATTTTTTGACAGAGAGAGAGAGACAGCAAGAGAGGGAACACAAGCAGGGGGAGTGGGAGAGGGAGAAGCAGGCTTCCCTCGGAGCAGGGAGCCTGATGTGGGGCTCGATCCCAGGACCCCGGGATCATGACCTGAGCCGAAGGCAGACGCTTAACGACTGAGCCACCCAGGCGCCCCGCATCTATGTTTTTAGAAGTGCTCAGAAAGTAGGATCATGTGGGCCACTTCCCTTGGGTGAGGAGGGCTCTTTTATGTGACAGTCTTGTCCCTGAAATGACTCATGCAAGGGAATGTGATACATTCTGAGGGACACATGATGAGCCAGAAGACAGCATGTAGGGAGGTGAGGGAGCAGTGACCTCAGCACCACCATGCCCCTTCTCTCTCTCTTCCCTCTGTGCTGCAGCATTCCCTATCACAACTCCAGAACCCCTGGTGCTGGTTACCCCACCGAGGTGCCTCACAGCCAACCGGACCCAGCAGGGTGTACTCCTGTCTTGGCTCCCCCCTGCCAATCACAGCTTTCCCATTGATCGCTACATCATGGAATACCGTGTCGGGGAACACTGGGAGATCTTAGATAGTGCCATCCCAGGCACTGATGGAGAGTTCTTTGCCAAGGATCTGTCACAGGTGAGGTGCCCAGCTTTTCCCTGCTGCTGTTCCCAAATTCTGAAAGTGACACGACTCGCTGGAGTCACCGGAAGCTTTGAGTGACCCAAGTCAGGTGTACGAGGCCCAGCCATGTACTGTCCCCCTCCACACCAATTCCTTTATTCTCAGATCTGCTACCAAAGTCTGGAATCCTCAGGTCATGGCAACTGAGGGGAGGTGAGGAGCCCCGAATGTGTAACTAGAGAGTGACCTCAGCTCCCTGCTAGGAGTCTAACTTCGGCTGGGCAGAGGATTTCCCAGAACGATAGTCTTCAAGCTTTGCCCAGGGAAGGACCCCTGCTTTAACAATTTAGACTCCCTGGAGGAAGATACATTATTTTTTTTTTCCCAGCTGACCCCCTTTAAACTTTGATGTCTCTCTAGCTGGAGAGAGGAAGCAGCTTATTTCATGGATACAGACAATCCCATCTATCTTTCTGTCTTCCTTCCCTGGACACTCATTTAGTGGTAGAACTGGCTCATGGGGGCTCCTAAGAGAGAGCCCATATTGTGTGCATCTCTTTCCAACTCTGCTTTCAGTGACCTCACAGTTGTAGATTGAAATCTGCCACGGTGGGAGTGTTTTTACCATGGAAATTGGCAAATGCTACAAATCAGGACTTTTTTTTTTTAAACTGAGAGCTGGTTGTTCATCACTTCCAGTATGCCACTGCTTTGGGTACCCTGTTCCATGAGAGATCATTGCAGGGTGGGTGGGGGAGGTCAGTAGTGGGTCAGTGGCTGTCTCAGGTCCGTAGGCTGACAGGGTCTTGTCCTGGGGGCTGTAGGACACCTGGTACGAATTCCGGGTTCTGGCCGTCATGCAGGATCTGATCAGCGAGCCCAGCAACATCGCCGGCGTCTCCAGCACAGGTACTTGGCCGGGGGGTGGGAGCGGGGGGGGGGGGGGTGGGGGGGTCTGTTACAGCTGTAGGATACAAGAGCCATGTGGATGTCCTTTGCAAGATAGCTAATATGGGGAGGGAGGATGAAATGGAAACGAGAGCTCTGGTGGAAACTGAGTCACTGCATTTCTTAAGGTCACCGCATTTCTCCAACCCATCCTTCTGCTTCCATGATGGACAGGATTTCTCCAACTAAAGAGCTGCATTTATGACACTTTCTATAAGATAGCCACAGGGAGAAATGTAGCTCATCTTCTCATGATAGTAGTCAAAAAGAACTTGGTTTATGTTCTTTTGCTATAAAATCCCTGTTTCCTCCAGTGCTGTCCTCTGTAATGGACTGGGGTGGTGAATTGGAGAGACAGCAGGTCAGCACATATTTGCTGAAGGCCTATTATAAGACTGCTTTATAATTATGGTGGTTTTGTTTGGAAAATTGCTGTTTGGTGTTGTTTCCTCCACTCCTTCGTCTCCCTAGATTTTATTCAGGCTAAATAAAGCCAACTCCCTAGCATTTTCCCCACTTATCTTTCTTTCTCTTGGCCCTGGTCCCATTTCTACACATCTTTCTCTAGCTACGGTTCCTGAGACAGCAGAGCCCCTCCCTTGCCCAGTGAAGTGGCTAAGGCCCTTGGTATGGGAAGAGGCTTTTGCTTAGTGATTAAGCAATGGCACCATTTCCATGGGCATTGCTCACACAAGGACCTGCGGGACCAGCTGGCAAGGAGCTTGGCCAAGAAGCTCATGCAGCAGGACTCACAGAGCTACAGAAGCACCAGGGCAGGCAGACTTGGGGAGGGACGGGGAGGACCCAAGTGGCACCAGAGCACTGGGGGCCGTGGGGTGTGACTTTTGCCTCATGTGAGACACGATGGCACCATGGACCTTTTTTTCTTTTCTTCCTTCCTTCTTTCCTTTCTTTCTTTCTTTTTTTTTTTTTTTTTTACTACAAAAGTACCCTGTCTTGGCTTCCTTCCAGGGAGGGGACTCAGAGAGAAGAAGGAGCAGGGAACAGAGCTTAAAGCCAAGGCCAGAATAGAAAACTTGAGGGTTTTCATCAGTGAACTGTTCTGTGTTCAGTGGCTTTATGTCTGGCACCTGAAAGGAAGCCCAAATACCGGGAAGACTCCCCATGGGTGAATGAAGGCACAGCGCCCTCAGCCGCCCGTCTCTGAGCCCCCCATTCCCAAAGGCTATAGCATTCCATTTGCCCACTCATCAGCATGATTTGGGTTATTTTCATCCATTGTTCTTTTCAGCAGAACGATGGGCTCTAGCCAAATATATCAGAATCCACAGAATCTAAAGAGTGGCACTTTCTATTATAACTGACTTTGAAGTGGGGTACAGTAGATGGGGGTCTAGTTCTGGCTCCGTCACTAACAAGCAGTATGGATTTGGGCACAAAGTGAAACTCACTTCTTTACCTGTAAAATGAAATTGGACCTGCGTTGAATGTCCCTGCTGGCTCCAGCATTCTGAACCCGAAACGACCAGGATGTGCTCACCCTCCCTGTAGAAATTGCTCAGCTGTGCTGTAATGACTTAGAGATGGATGGATCTGAATTCTGTAGTCACAACCTCTTCTCCCTGCTGTAGTATTTTACCCTCAAGGTGCCTCCACAGTAAGTTCTCATTTTGTCAAGATGGCATGGCAGAAGGCAGCAAATCCTAACAGGAGGCCAGAGGTATGGTGTCGTGCAGACACTGATAGGCAATATTTATGTCCGCAAGTCACTCAAACTCTGCCAGCGACACTTTCTTTACCTTAGAAAATGAGAGCGATGGCATGTGGTCTGTTGGCCTCATGTGAGGGTGTGTGGTAGTATGCATGAGAACCCTTTGCAAAAAGCACTAGCCAGGTAGACATTATTACCGAAATTATCACCGCTATGGGGTAAGACATAGATGTGATTCCTTCTTTCTAAGCTCTGTAGCGATCACTTGACTTCCATAAACTAGTCTCTCTTCAAGTGCTAGAGTTGAGCATGGAGCCTGAGCCTGTTCTGCAGAGGTAGGGAACAGTGCTGGGGGGCTAAGTGTCAGAGTAGGTGGGGGCTTTTACAGGAGCGAGGGGAGGAATCATGCATGCTCCTTGCACCGCCCTGCAGACATCTTCCCACAGCCGGACCTGACTGATGAGGGGCTAGCTCGGCCTGTGTTGGCTGGAATCGTAGCTACCATCTGCTTCCTGGCAGCTGCCGTCCTGTTTAGCACCCTGGCCGCCTGCTTTGTCAACAAGCAGCGCAAGCGTAAGCTCAAGCGCAAAAAAGGTGGGTGTCTGCCCCCACCGCCCTGCTCTACCTGGCCCAGTTTCAAATGCTCCCCATTGGAAGAGATGGCCCACTTTTAGCACAGGCCCCTTGAAAATAGGGAAATGGGGTCTTGTGGGTAGGACTGTCAGCGGGCCTTGGTCTGGAAGAGGGAGTAAGGGAGAAGGATGCTGGGGAGGGTGTGATGGGGCCAGAATGTGAGAGAGGGCAGGTCTGTGGTGGTGGGCACAGGACTCGGGACTGGGCCCAAAGATACCTAACCCTGGAAGGAGCTGCTCCCCTCTGTGGCTTTGCTATGGGCCCTGTGGACACGTGAGACGAGTTTTGTGTCCCTGGCCTCAGTAGGCTCTCCTCCCCTTCTTCTTCCTTCCAGATCCTCCACTCTCCATCACTCACTGCAGAAAGAGCCTAGAGTCTCCGTAAGTGCCTCTGCTGTTGTGCTGTGTGGACAGAGGGTGGAGGGTGGACACAGGCAGGTGGTGTGCTCCGCTCGGCCCCCAGACCGTGTCTCTAAAGTGTTGGCTGTCCACTGATCTGCACGGTATTTTTAAGTTGCACAGAGGGGGCAGTACTGTAGACAGTGAAATTAGAGGTGTAGCTGGACAGAGCGGGGCAGACAGGAAGGGCAGGGCAGGATGAAAGGTGGAAATGTGGGTGTTCATTCAAAAAACGGCCAGCACACATCTAGACAGTGGAGCGTTGGCCAAAGTATTTCATGCCAAAATATGCAGCCCATCTGCACCTCTTTTTTTGAGTATTATCTTAGGTGTTTGTGGTTATTCATTAAGAGGAGAAAAAGAAGAGGAGGAGCAAATGTCCCCCACCTCACACTCCTGCTCCCCCACTCACCCCCACAGCTTGTCATCTGGCAAGGTGAGCCCCGAGAGCATCCGCACGCTCCGGGCCCCTTCGGAGTCCTCCGATGACCAAGGCCAGCCAGCGGCCAAGAGGATGCTGAGTCCCACCCGGGAGAAGGAGCTGTCATTGTACAAGAAGACCAAGAGGGCCATCAGTAGCAAGAAGTACAGCGTGGCCAAGGCCGAGGCCGAGGCCGAGGCCACGACGCCCATTGAGCTCATCAGCAGAGGCCCCGATGGCCGCTTCGTGATGGATCCCTCTGAGATGGAGCCCTCGATGAAGAGCAGGCGCATCGAGGGCTTTCCCTTTGCCGAGGAGACGGACATGTACCCCGAGTTCCGCCAGTCGGACGAGGAGAATGAAGACCCGCTGGTGCCCACATCTGTGGCTGCCCTGAAGTCCCAGCTGACCCCTCTGTCATCTAGCCAGGAGTCCTACCTGCCACCACCAGCATATAGCCCTCGGTTCCAGCCCCGCGGGCTGGAGGGCCCCGGCGGCCTGGAAGGTCGGCTCCAGGCCACAGGCCAGGCCAGACCTCCCGCCCCCCGGCCCTTCCACCATGGCCAGTATTATGGGTACCTCAGCAGCAGCAGCCCTGGGGAAGTGGAGCCGCCACCCTTCTACATGCCAGAAGTGGGCAGCCCCTTGAGCTCAGTCATGTCCTCCCCACCCCTGCACACTGAGGGGCCTTTCGGCCACCCCACCATTCCTGAGGAAAACGGAGAGAACGCTTCCAACAGCACGCTGCCCTTGACTCAGACACCCACAGGAGGGCGCTCCCCTGAGCCCTGGGGCCGGCCAGAATTCCCCTTTGGGGGACTGGAAACCCCGGCCATGATGTTTCCCCACCAGCTGCACCCCTGTGATGTAGCCGAGAGTCTGCAGCCCAAGGCCTGCCTCCCCCGAGGACTGCCCCCCACCTCCCTGCAGGTGCCCGCGGCTTACCCGGGCATCCTGTCTCTGGAGGCGCCAAAGGGTTGGGCAGGCAAGTCTCCAGGCAGAGGCCCCGTCCCAGTGCCCACCTCCGCTAAGTGGCAGGACAGACCTATGCAACCTCTGGTGAGCCAAGGGCAGCTAAGACATACCAGCCAAGGTATGGGCATACCCGTGTTGCCTTACCCCGAGCCGGCCGAGCCCGGGGGGCACAGTGGCCCCAGCACATTTGGCCTGGACACCCGGTGGTATGAGCCCCAGCC
This sequence comes from Mirounga leonina, assembly GCF_011800145.1. NCBI lineage: Eukaryota > Metazoa > Chordata > Mammalia > Carnivora > Phocidae > Mirounga > Mirounga leonina. The sequence continues at coordinate 28,606,242 of NW_023270387.1, read as the reverse complement.
CCGGCCCCGGCCCAGCCCCCGGCAGGCCAGGCGCGCCGAGCCCAGTTTACATCAAGTGGTGCTACAGCCCTCCCGGCTCTCGCCTCTGACCCAAAGCCCCCTCAGCTCCCGCACCGGCTCCCCTGAGCTTGCCGCCCGGGCCCGGCCTCGCCCGGGCCTCCTGCAGCAAGCGGAGATGTCGGAGATCACCCTGCAGCCACCGGCCGCTGTCAGCTTCTCTCGCAAGTCCACGCCATCCACGGGCTCCCCTTCCCAGAGCAGCCGCAGCGGGAGCCCCAGCTACCGGCCCACCATGGGCTTCACCACGCTGGCCACAGGCTACCCCTCCTCTCCGCCGGGCCCTGCAGGGCCTGCGGACAACCTGGATGTGTTTGGACAGACGCCTTCCCCTCGAAGGATGGGGGAGGAACTGCTCAGACCAGAGCCCCCCCCACCGCCTTTACCTACTTCAGGGTGAGTGTGAGCTGGTTTCTCCCGCCCACCTCCACCTGGTCATCTTCCACCCCCCATTCCTTCCCCACCCTCCGCCCCTTCCATCAACCCAAATGACAGGGCTTGTCTGGACATGCTGCAGCATCCCTTCGGGAGAGTTCTGGTCTTGGCATCAGCAGGGTGTGGTCATGGGGTTGAGGGTGGGGCTTACCTGCCCAGGTACCCTGCCAAGAGCATGAGGGAGCCTCTCTACCCAGCCCAGAGCTCTCAGGAAGACCCCAGGGTGATGGGGAGTGGACACACATGGGCAAGCGGGGGGTGGGGGCCGGGTACATGGTGTGTCCGAGTGAGTGGTCACCTCAGTTACTCTTAGAGTGGAGAGCTCTCCACATCCCTGTGATCCTGGCTTTGGGAGTGGTTCCAGGGTTTACCCAGAGACCTCGTATCCAGCCTCCTTTCCTCCCCTGACCCATCCTCCCTGCTAAGCAGGACCCTGAAGCCTGATTTTCCTGGGCCACCAGGCCTGGGGCTCCTCTTCCCAATCTCCTGCCCTTAGCAGCCTAGTGAGCGCGGGGGGGGGGGGGGGAGCCCCCTCCCACAAGCTCTCCAGGGGGCACATCCTGGAGGCTGGGAGCAAAATCTCAGGCCTGTGAACTGTGTGCCCGGAGCCACATACCCTATCCCAACCTGTGTGCCTCGCAGGAAGCTGCAGACAGACAGACAGACAGACAAGGTCCTGCGGTCAGCCTGCCTGAGAGAGCACACTCTAAACTGTAGCAGCTGGTATTCCAGGTACCAGAGTCGGCCTGGACGCCCGTCTGTGCCTCTTTTTCTCTCGTCTTTTTTCCCCTGCCCCCCCTTCCCTCCTCCTCCCCCTCTCCCTTCCTTCCTCCTCAAGTCTGGCTTTCTTTCTGTCTGTCTTTCTTCCTTCTCCATCTTCTTTGGGTTGGCCCGACTTGCTCCGAAGAGCTTGCAACGTCTCTGGAGTGCCCCCCTCCCCGCCCCCGGTCCCTGCTGCCCTCCCTCCCTCTCTCTCTTTCTCTCTGGTTCCGTCCTTTGGTCTCTCTTCTTGATGTGGCCGCCTGTGCAGGGGAGCAGAGTGTTCCAGAGGAGGCTGGCCCGGTGGTAGGCAGGATGGGAGGTGGTTGGAGAGGAGGGAGCCCAGCGCCCTTCCCCCGCCCCGTGCACTCCCACCCTCTCTGGTACCTGGAAGTACAGCTTCTCCTCCCACTGGCCCCTGGTCCTGGTGGGCGGAGAAGGTGGAGGAGAGCTCTAGCTAGGACGCCGGGCTTGGCGTGCCCACGGGACCCCGTGCCTCTGTCTGTGCAGGAGATGCTGTCGCCGCAGCCCTGTCGTCTGTGCTTTGTGCAGCGCTCATCTGCCTCGTCCATCGTGCCGTTGGTTCTCTGTCTCTCTCCTCTCCTTCCCCTCACCCCATTCTCTGGCCTCGCTTGTGGTTCTCTGGCCCCTGTGCTCCTCCCCTCCTCCCCTCTGGGTGTGCGTGGGTGGTTTGCCCACGGCCCGTGTTGATAACTGCTTTGTTTCTGATTGATCTCAGCTATCTGGGCAGTGTTGTCGAGACAAGCCTCTCCTCAGCTCAATAGGTAAGGGAGCTCCGCGGCCGGGGCGGGGCGGGGGGTGGACAGGCGGACGGGGCTTCGGCAGGGCCATCGCTTCCTTTATAGGGGAATCCAAACCATGTCCCCTCACCCCCTCTGTGGGCAGCAGCCTTCGCTGCTCCATACGCCACGGCTTCTGGGTTCCCCACATCATGCTGCTCTAACAGCCTCACCAGGCCACGCTCGGGCACCGCCTAGCTGAAGCTTCCGACCCCCACCCCACATGCCAAGCCTCTCCCAGAGCCTCCCTGCAGTTTTCCTCACTCAGACCCCTGCTGCCAACACACCCAGGGCCTCCCACAGAAGCCCCCTGGGACCCTGCATGCACCCCAAGAGGCCTAGAATGCCTACAATCCGCTTTGCATCTCTGCACCTCTGGAAACATCAGGGCCACACTCAGATCCAGAATCCCCCCTCACCCCACCCTTTGCCATATTTTCCCAGCAGCCTCAGGCATAGTGCCCCCTCCACTTCCATCCTAGCCCCCCAGAGACTCAGATCTTCCTCTGGGGTTGCTGGTCCCTCACAGTCTTCTTGGGATCTTTCTAATATTCTCAAGGAGCACAGGGTTGGGGTGTGGCCCATCTCCTCCCCTCACCAGCTGGGACCAGGTCACCTGTAGTCCTGTGAGGGCAAGGGCAGGGGAATGTCCCCACTTCCCATGTCCCTTGCCTTCGGTAGCCCGTTCTTGGTTGTAATAGGACTGAGATGTGGACCTCGCCCTCAGGTTCAAATTGCTTTCAAGATCCCTGTAGTAGCCATTTCTGATCTCCTTGGGTCACAGCTCTAGGGTCTTGGGAGGGGTTCCGCAGGGGGAGAGGACAGACTTCCCCCGGGTGGGAGGAAGTTGAGCGGGGAAGCACTGTCTCCTTCCTCTGCTCTCCGCCGAGGTTGGTCCTCTTCTGGCATTCTTCCAGGTGGAGGTCTTGGGAACTTGGCTATTTCAGAGGGGTAGCAAGTCTCTTATAGAGGCTTAGGGCACCTGAGACTCACTGTCTCTCATGGCAACTAAGATGCTTCTTTTTGCCATGGACCTATTGCCTGCGCCTCTGAGAACAAGCAGTGTGGGAGCAGGAAAGCTTCCTGGTTTCTCTAGGTGAGAAACAGCTGCATCCCTCGCCCACCTAGAAATGTCAAGGGGGCTGATGATCCTAACTCAGGACTTTAAGTCTTCAGTCCGAAGAGTGGCCTCCCATAAGGAGAACTGGACTGCTTTGCCATTTCTTTATGATCTGCAGCTATAAACTTGTTAACAGTCAAGAGGCCCTGGGATTGTCTCTGAGGCTGGTTGGGTGCCACACTGTGGCCATTAACACTGGAGAGAGCAGGGAGGGTGTCAGGAAGGAGTTATGAGCCTACCTTCATGAGGGGCCTCCTGTGGCCTGCTGGATGGATGCCCCAGAGTGACAATGACCGGACCATCCTCCACCTTCCCTGCTCTCCTTCCCTGAACCCCAGTTATGACTACTCTGTCACCCCCAGAGAGGTGATAGCTGCAGGGCCAGCTGTCACTGCACTCCTGGAAAGTGCCTGGACCCCATTCCCCATTGTTACCGCCACTTCCCTCACCCAGTTGTTGACCCCTCTCTCCACCACATCCCCACTGCACCAGATCTGAGAGCTGAGCTGTCATACTGTCCCTGCTGTGGCAAACCCAGAAACCAAGGGCAGCGCTGAGGGCGAATTGGTTCCTTGGGGGCCTGGCAAGCATCCTCAGCCTAGGAGAATAACGTGCTCCCCGCAGCCTTGGAGTTAGATCTTGATGGTGCTGGGCAGCAAGAGCCACCGCTCACTCCTGCTTGCTGAGAGCCTCCCCCCGGGCGCGGTAGCTGCTGGGGCCATTGGGAGGTGTCAGGCTCCTCTTCAGACGCTGTCTTCATGCTGCGCCTTTGCATGTTTCTCCAGTCGGTCTTGCTTGGAGAAGATGTGACACGTCTTGTCTACGTTCGTTCTTGCTCTGTTCCTGTTTCCTTCAGTCTCTCTCCTGTTCCTTCTCCCCCCCTGTACCTGCAGTGGTCTTCCCCCCCTCTCCTCCTTTCTCTCTCTCCTTTTTCTCCTCTTCCCAACTCCCATCTTGGAGTGGGGAGTTGTATTTCATGGACCTGCCCTTTCTGGGGCCGGCTGGGAGGCCGGCAGTTTTCTCGGCTTCCTGTCTCATACCAGTTAACAGCTCTCTTCTCACCTCCCCCTCGAGCCCCCCTGCTGTTAGTGCCGACTTTGGCCTCTCTGATCAGGTGGGTCTGGGAGGGTGGATGGCCCCCCCCTTTTACTGGTGGACCGTAGGAAGGAGCTCCCATTTGGAAACAAGTCTCTCCTGAGCCCTGAGGCCAAACACTGGGTTTGTCCCCTGACCCCACTGGAGAAAGTTGTCATCTCTCGTTACAGCTGGGTGGGAGCTGACCTCCGCAGTCCTGGCTTTCTGTTTTATAAGTGGAGAATGGCGGGGTGGGGACCTTTTTCCTGGCCGTGCCCTGTACACAAGTGGATTTCCTCGTCCCCTTTCCACGGTCTAAGGTCAGATGAGCAGAGTCTACTGTCAGGCGGTTAGGAAAAGGAGGAAAACACTCCTTAAATCACAGGGGCAGCCGCCAACTGTTGAAGTGGTCAGCCCTTAGGGCAGTAAGGGCAGGAACTGTCCAGTGGATTCTGACTTTTCTGACCTGTGGTTTGCCGACTTTTTAGACCTTTTTGTCTGTGTCTTTTCTCCACTATTCTGGGAAAGCACAGAGCTAAGCAGCCAAGGCCCCAGGCTAAATGGTTGTGATTTGGGTTTTGTATGGATTTTATGAAAACAGAGAGGGAGAGAGAGAGTAAATTCCAGGCAGTTTTTGGTAGTTCTAAACCACAGAGAAACATCACTAGGACAGAGAACTGGGGTTTAGGGGGAACTCCATATGACATGGAAGATCCAGAAAAACCTCTAGGCTTTTAGGCCTCATACTCTTACTTTCTGTGAGGAGGAGAGCCCCAGAGTTTGCTGGATTCCTGTATGTTTTAGAAGAATTGGATTGGATTGGGAAGAGAACGGTGACCTCCATTTCTTAGAGAGCCCACGGTTGGATGCTGTTCTAACAGAGTAACCTACTGGTCAACCTCAGATTCACTTACCAGCTTTATTCCAGGGATAGGATGAGGTTGCTTAACCCAAGCTTTCCACTGTCTGACAGAGAGCAGCACCAAAAGCTTCATTATCTGATAGGTCCCCTGTGGGCTTGATATTGACTGGGGACATGGTCACGCGTCCTAGAAAAGAGAGACAATTTGATTCCAAAGGGCTTTACATGCTACAGGTAAAGTCTGTTGGGCCGCATTTCACATATGTCTTTTCTGTATAATTTGTTAAAAACAAAGATCCATTTTTGCCCCCTCTTCCCCCCCTTCACCCCATCCTCCCAGACACTTGCTTTTATTTTTCCCTCCTGCATCGGTAGAGTGTCTTGGTGCCCCCAGGAGCCTTCTGTCATGTTTCTGTGTTTGAGCACTGAGCTCAAAGAGAAAACAGGTGGACAGCAGGTGGCCTGGAAGGGCTGGAGCTTGGCTCTTTCACAAGGGAAAATTGGCTTATCCTCCTCAGTGGTTCATTACTGTTTGGGAATTTTTGCCTGAAGATATAACTTCAGCCAGCTTTTCCCCATCCCTGGCCTGTCTTACCCTGGCCATGCCACTGAAGCAGAGAATGTCAGGGACTACCGCAGCAGGGTGAAGTGACTACCACTTAGGTGAAGTATGGGAGCGCTGTTTTCTTCTAGATAGCTTCTGGGCCTGTTTCCTTTAGGAGGAAGTTGGAAGAGCAGTTTAGCCTAATGTTGAGAGTCTTGGCTCTATCACATAATAACTGGATTAGTAGACAAGCTGCTTAACCCTACGCATTCAGTATTTCCCTCTGAGAAACAGGATCAGTCTAGTATTTACTTCTTAGGGTTGTTGTAAGGATGAACGCAAACTATTGTAGGGACCATAGACCATTGCTTAGTATGGTAAGTGGTAAATCAATGCTGTGTGACAGAAATGATAAGGTAATGATGTGTTAATTTTAGTAATAATATTCTTGGAAGTTTCACCTTGCTTCGAGAAACCCTAGGAATGTTTTGGGGCACCCTGAGCCAGTTCTCTCATGCCCTCCTGGATCACCCTGGGTTTTATGGTTTAAACACTGCTCCCTGGGGCCACTTGCTTGTCATATGCCTCCTCGGACCATGCGTCGCTCACCTTGTGTGGTCTTTTTGAAGAGGCTGGCCAGGACCAGGAGACAGGTAAACTGAACGGCTGATTCATACCTCTGATTTTCCTTTTAGGTAGCTGAAGAAGCCCTAGTCAAGGATGAGAAGGGGGTGAGGACATTCCGCCAGCATGGCAGAGTCATGCTCCCTCATACCCTAGCCATCTCCACCCTTTGCCCACCTTCCAGGTTCCTTTGCAGCCACTGCCGCTGCTGTGTAGGATCTCTGTGGGTAGAGTCTGAAGGAGGAGGGGACGGGAAATTTGCAGGTTGCATCTTTGGGGGTGGAAGACCTGACTTCTCACGGTGCGTTGGACTTCTGTCTGAGACCATGTGTTGCCTGTGTGTGTGTGTGTAGGTGGGGCCCTTGAGCTCCATGCTGTCAGGGGGATATGGAAAATCTAGAAGCTGTGTCTGACCTGAACTTTGGAGGAGCTTCTTGATACTTTATTTACTAAGAGGCTATGGAATGATGGCATTCATTAAAGAAGATGGAGGTTGCTTCATTGCCAGTTAATGCAGGAAACCCCAGAGACCAGAGGCTTATCAACAATTAGTCTGTAAGTTTTTTCTTCCTTCATCCCCACAAGTATGACCAGTACTGGGGAGATGGGGCTGCAGACCCCCATCCCTCTGTCATTGTTGTGCTGCTTCGGATTGCTTGCTCACTACTGGGCACTTCTTTTCCCCTCACAGGGTTGGCTGTCCTCCTTTTAATCAGGAGTTACCCAAAGCCAATGTGATGGAGTTGGAAGAGGGAGATGTGGGGACTGAGGAAGAGTGTGATTCACCTCAGTGCACTGTGGCCCTAGAATGTCCCTACTCCCCTGATGGTATGCGAATGCCAGTCCTGGCGGGAAGGAAAGAGCAACTCCTCTCTCTCTGCCTTTATTCCTCGGGCTCCAAGTTTGGCTTACTTTGAGAAGAAATGACATTGATAACATGTCTTCTAGATTTTCTTTTATGACTCTTGAAAAATTCTCTCCAACATGCACCGGTTGTCACAGCCAGTTCATCCTCTCGGCTCCCTCTGGTCCCCTTTGTCACAGGGGCTGCTCAGGCTCCAGGGGAACTGTGGGCTCTGTTCTAACCTCATGGTTGATCCATCAGGCACATGACAGCATCCGCCCCGAAGCTGGGGGAGAAGGAGAGACCGACATACGTGGCGTCTCTCCCAACCCCAGTTTCTCTACTGAATATCAAGATGTAGAGATTCACTTGGGCACTTGCTACCGAAGGCAAGGGCTTTGCAAGGCTGCCAGATTTGGACACTAACCGTCGTAATCTACTTTCACCTTCTTTTATTCTCGTGCGTGACTGATGACATCTGAGCCTAGTCTGCAGAGGTCCAGGGAGACCCACCCTGCTGAAATGTGGGTAGATGACAAGTATTTGTTGCTGTTAGCTGCTGGGGTTCTGCCTCACTCTGGTGGACGGAGGGAAAGAAGCCCAGTGAAGCTGGGTTTTATGTACCCTCCCCCTCACTGGATATTGGGTTTCTCATTTGGCCATGGCCTTCTCTTTTCTGGAGGAGGACAGTTCACTGGGATGGGGTTCCTCACCTCCTGCTTTGACCCACCCTTTTACTTTTCACTTAAAGGTCGTGATGATTTCTAACAACTTTGGGCAGTGAAGCTGCTTTCTTCTCTGACCTTCCTCCTCCCCGTTTGAGTGGCATGTGATGAGGCTCACTATTAAAGTCTCTCTCTCCCTTTCTTAGGTCTTCTGGTTGCTCTACAGATTGGTTTCCCTCTGAGGCAGGCCTTCCACTGCTGGAGCTTTCTACTGGCCTTTCTCCTTTCCAGGAGCAATCAAGAGGCAGGTGTCAAGGAACCACTGTGGACACCTGGGACTCTGTCCTCCTGTGGGTCAGCTGTATGGTTTTCTTCCAGCCCCTCTTCAGAAGCTCCCTCTTCTGGGAGCTGACCTGTGCCTCTCTAATTGTCCCTTCCAGAACACATCCACCTGCACCCGAGAATGCTGCTGTACCTGAGAGGCTGGAGGCTCTGAAATACCAACGGATAAAGAAGCCCAAAAAGTCATCCAAGGGCTCTTCGAAGTCAAAGAAAAGATCCGGTAAATGGCGGATCCTCTCTTTTCCCCCTCTCTCCGCCGTTATTATGGGATTGTTTGGCTCAGGATCCCATCCTTGGGTTTTCTCTAGAATTAAATCCACTGGCTTATGTTATTGTCTCTTTTTAATATTAATTACCAAATAATACATAAATATAATTTTCATGTAAAAATTAGAAAGATAAAGTCTCTGATTGTCCTCCCAGTTGTTTCCTCTCTCCTGGGAGCCATCCTTCTTGGTAGTATGCGTGCTTTCAGAGCCTTTCTGGGCATACACCTCTCAAAAATACATTGTATTGTTTTAATGCATTTTTAAATAACATAAGTAGTATCTTATTTTTTTCCATTCTGCCATATGCCTTTTGGAACTATCCCTATTTCCTTATATATTTCTTCTCTATTATTTCAGACCTTCTAGTTGGATGTGGGAATTATGGGGTCCTACTCATTGCTTAGGGGACATCATGGCATGGACCCAGCCTCTGCAGGATGACCAAACTTTTCTCAGTGAGATAGAATGAAATCTCCTTATCATAGAAAGGATGTTTCTATTGAAATATATCTGATGTTTATATCCAGCAGTGATCAGTAGCTGCTAAGATAGTGCAAAAATGATTCAGCCCTTTTTCACACTTAGAAAATTCTTTAGTATTTATCATGTACTCTTTTTTTTTTTTTTACCAATAGTTTTTAGGAATCTTGTCACAGGCTATCAAAAAAAGACAGCTGAACAGTTTCCTTGCAGATCTTTAATAACTACTGGAGAGTAACTTTCTTTAGAGACTGGGTTATGGAAAATTGTTCTACAGAGGTTCCTGGAATCTTCAGAAGACAGTGAGCACTGTTTCTCACTTAGCCTTTGGGTGGTGCTATTATCCTATTTGTTTATAGATGGGAGTACTGAGGCAGAAAAGAGGAAGATGATTTTTTTAGGGTTTGGTTGAGAAATTGGAGCCCAAAGCTGAACGTTCAACCCACTGAAGCCCATTGCAGTTGAAGAACCAATATACCGACCTACCTACATATCTATGTTTTGTTTTGTTTTAACAAAAAGAGCCACCTCAGATGCCTGTACTCCCTCTTATTCTGTCACACCATCCTGTTCCTTGTAATATGTTGATGGCTCTCCAATGTCTGTTTTTAGCCCCGGTCTCTTCCATGAGCTCGAGTCTCATATTTCCAGTTGCCTGCTGAACACGCACTTAGATGTTTTGTAAGCCTTTGAAATATCCAAAATAGAGTTATTGATTATCCTCTCCAAATCTGCGTCTCCTCACTTCCTCCCCAGCTTCTTAAATAGCACTACTAACTACCTCGCTTCTCGGGCTACTTCAGCCTTGCTTCTTCTCTTGCTCTCACACGTCCCTTCCAATCCATTTGGTAAGGTCCTTGGGCCCAACTTTTACAGCAGATCCTAAATCTGACCACTCTTTTTTTATTTTATTTTTTTAAAAGATTTTATTTATTTATTTATTTATTTGACAGAGAGACACACAGTGAGAGAGGGAACACAAGCAGGGGGAGTGGGAGAGGGAGAAGCAGGCCTCCCGCCGAGCAGGGAGCCCGATGAGGGGCTCGATCCCAGGACCCTGGGATCATGACCTGAACCGAAGGCAGACGCTTAACGACTGAGCCACCCAGGCTCCCCAAATCTGACCACTCTTTCCCACCTCAATTGCTATAACTAAATTCTGAGTTACTGTGATTCCCACCCTGATTATTGCAGTCGCCTCCTAGCTGGTTGTCCTGCTCCATCCTTGCTCCTTCTACAGTATATTCTACACTCAGCAACTCGAGTGATCTTCATAAAATGTAACAGCATGGTCTTTCAGTCATGGCAATGTGCGCACACACACACATACACATATCTGATGAAAACCTTCCGGAAGCTTCCCACTGCAACCAGAGCAGATTTCAAACTCCTTATGATACCCTTCTCCGTCTTTCCTGCCTCGCTGTCCTCTGCTCGCTCTGCTTCAGCTATGGTAGCCTTCCTTCTTTCTCTGAAACATTTTACATTGGCTCTTAAGCCATGGATTTCACTTTTGCCCCTCCTTCTGTTGGGAACACTTCTCCCCCAAAGCTTCAGAAGTCTCGTTGTCGTTCAAGACTCACACGTGAAAATAGAACCGTGCTTTAGTCCTTTGCTCTCACATGGCCCTGTTTTCATCTTTCTTTGTAGGGCTTTCAGTATCTGGAAATTTCATTTCTGTATTTTTTAAGTCCTTAATGTTTGTCTCTTCCTCCTCACCCCACACTAAAGCATAGTTTCTAGAAACCCAGCACTTTACTGCCGTATCTGCCGAAGAGCCGTGAGACAGAGGAGTGGCCCTGGCAGTGTAGAAAGGGCCACGCCTGGCTCTATGGCAAGGATGGAAATCTTGGGTAAAGTCCGTCACTGCTGGGGGAGAACGGGGGTGAAGAAAACGTACTGAGTTCCAACCCATTCTTTGAAGCCCTGATCCCCAACACCTAGAATGATGCTTGGTGCCCGGGAGGCATTAAAAAGGAAATACTGATATTACTCTAATAAAAATTAAAATTCTAGAAACACTAGGTAACAGATTTAAATAAAAATATTTAATATTAAATAAAAGAGGCTGGGCCAAAGGGACTGATGGGTCACTGGTGGTGAAGACGGGGGTTCTCTGCTGCAGTTGCCTCATTTTCATGCTAGAGAGCCAGGATATACGTCTCAGCAGATGAAAAAGGTGGGCGTGTGAGGTTACCACCTTCGCTTTCACCCACTTTATTTTCTTCCCATTTGTTTGGTGCACCTGTTCCCTTCTCCCTAGACGGTTCTGCCTCCCAGGCTCAGCAGCTTCCGGACTCCCAGGTTCTGTGGCCTGATGAAGCCGTCTGCCTCCGAAAGAAGAAGAGACATTCTCGGCCTGACCCCTTTGCCCGCCTCTCAGACCTGTGCCACCGCCAGCTTCCAGAAGACCAGACGGCGATTCTCAACAGCGTGGATCACGACGACCCCGGCCACGCCACCTTGCTGTGACGCGGCGCAACTCTAAGTGGTCCCAGAGCAGCAGCTCTGGGCTGAGGGGCGGGGAGGGAGGATGAGGGTGTGCCAGCAGAGGGGCAGTTTCGGGGGCTGCTCCGACCTTTGTTCTGCTCATTCTCTCTCCAGCGAGGGTGCAGCCCTCCGAATCCTGGCCAGCGTGTCTCGCTTTGGGGACAGCGGGTCAGGGGCAGACCTGTAGGTAGAGATCAGGAAGTGAACTGGGGACAGGGATCTGCCTCCTCCCCACCTCTCCCCTCTTCACTGGCTTGATTTTTCTGACCTCTTCAAATACCTTTGGAAGTGAAGAAGGGGAAAACAATGGCTTTTACTGCTCTCTGCTTCTGTTTCAGTTTTTCAAGTCCTGCAAGAGGGCTAGACTGCCCATCCCATCTTCCAAATCTACATATATATAGATATAGATACAAATGCATATGTATGTAGTTTGTGGGTTTCTCTATGTATATATATATGTACATTGAAGCAAAGTGCTGTTTATTTTTGTGGTCAGTGAAGGAAGGAGGACGAGGGCAGCAGACTTGAGGGGTTTGTAAGGAGGACCGGCAGAGAGCCGGCTGGGCGTCCTGATGTCTGTCCTGGGTGTTATTCCTCCTGAAACAGGATTCATGCCTTCTCAGCTGAACTCACTTCGTCTCTCTACCCTCTCCCATCCAGAGCAGAAATGGGGCTTGCCATGACTGCCGGCTGCCTGCTTTGGGGGGTTCAGTGATGAGTTACCACAGAACTAAACACAAGCCTTTATTTCTTGGTTCCTGGGTGAAGAGAGGGTGGCCAGCAAAGGGCCAGACTGGTATCTTTCTTTCTTCCACAGTTTGGCTCATGCTACGGCAGTCGAAGCTGCTTAGCAGTGGGGCCAAGAGGCAGGTCCTGATGCACAAACTCGAGCTCATCTGTCAGTAGTCCCTCTTAGTCCAGCCAGGGACAGGAGCCCTGCGGCCAAAGGGCCTCCCGTTCTGGAGCGATCTGTGCTGAGCACCAAGCTGCCGCGGCTCTATTTATATCCTGCCTCTGGCTCGGCACCCTCCAGAGGACTGTTCCAAAGGCGCTGATTGGATTCCTCCTTTCCTTTTGTGGGAGCTAATTCCCCAGATTGATTAATTGCCACTTGTGGGGAGCCTGCCTGTGGCTGGCTCCTTTCCATCTCTCCACGTGTTGCCTGCAGACTCTTCTTTGCCCTGGGCCCTCCTCCATCCCGTGGACCCAAGCTCTAACAGGATGGGATCAGAGGAAGCGAGGGTGCCCCCGGTTTCCAGGCTCTGGGGGCACTCTGGATCCCCTCTGTCCTCCCCAGTTTTACTTATGTGAAACTGGCTGAGGTGAGGGGGCTGGTGAAGATAGAAGGGGTGGTAGGTGGGGGCCTGGGCTCTGATCCTTTTTCTGCCAAAATCTTGTCCTAATTCGAACTCTTAGCACCCAGAAGCTTCTGTGAGGTTGTCTTTAAGTGACTAAAGATGCATCTCTCTCTTCCAGTGAGATAATGATGCTGCCCAAGAGTAGGGCAGAAGGTCCTGAAGACGGATGGGGGTGCCCCTGCTCTTTCCCCTCTTCTTCTGCAGGAGCCTACCCTCTGGCTGCCTGGGAAGAAAGGTGGCTATCAGGTTCCTTGAAGTATTTCCTTCTCGGTGCTGTTGTCTTGGCGGGTTTGGGGACATCTACCTCCCCCCAGTTGCATGCTTGGAAGTTGTCCAAGTCAAAGCACTAGAGGCTTCTGCTGGTCTCACTGCAGTTGCTAGTGGCTTAGCCCTGATGACCTCAGCAGGGGGAGGCTCTGAGAGCTGGGGAGCTGCTTCTTGCTGGGAACTTCCATCTTAGGGAGTGGATTCTTCTCTGCCACACAAGCCCTGTGCTTCCTTTCTCTCGCCTAACGAGGGGGGACTGATTCTGCTGTTGGGGTTCTGCCACATGTCGCACAACCAGAGTTCATTTCTGAGGGCGATGAGTCATTGTGACCGAGGGGGGAAGGGGCAGTTTCTGGCCCTCATTTTGCTGACTGCTCCACTCTTCTGGGCTGGGCCTGTGCCCTTGGGGTGGAGCCTGGACCTTTGGGCTAACGCCCTTCTCTGGGCATCCAAGACCCCCCACTTTACCACCAGGCGGCAGCTCCAGCGAAATGGAAAAGCAGAGGTTGGGCGACTCCATCTGGTTTCCGAGGCAGCACCACCTCTGCCACCATGTCCGACAAGTGACTCGCTGAGTACCTCTCCTGGGGCGTGTGGGGTCTCACACCAGCTCAGTCTGTAGCCCCTCTGGGTGTGTGGTTTGCCGAGCAGGGAGGATCCTGGCTGAAATGTGAATGTGGGGTGCCAGGGCTGTAGGACTTCAGGGTGAATTGGGCCAATCTTTCTGAGCCCTGTGCTGGGAGTTCCAGGTGCTGAGCTTAGCAAAGAAGAGGAGAAGGTGAGGTGGAAGGCTGTGCCTCCTTAGGATGTCCTACAAGGCCGAGAGCCAACCTCTGGGCTGAGGTGCCCAGACTGTGGCTGTGCTTTCCCGAGGGGCCCACCAGCAAGCTCTCTCCAGGGCTAACAAAGGTGCTGACTCCTGTCTTCTCTTCCTCTGGCAGTGCCCCTTACCTCAGCACATCAGACCAAATGGTGGGAACTGTGCTTTCTGCTGGCCACTGAGTGGCAGCTGTGTTGGGGTGTCCCCAAGGCTAGGGAAAGGACACACAGCCGAAGTATCTCTCAATGGCCTCACACTCACCTCTCCTCCCAAGATGGCCTCCTTCTTGCGACAGTGTCCTTGAAGGCCGGCAGCCTTTCTGCACCCCCGGCAGCTATTTCAGTCCTTCCTTGAAGGGCTGTGGTGGAAATTGGCAGAATACAGTCCCCTCTGTCCATGCGATGGAGGGTAAAGATGTGGGAACACGCTTCCGTGCTGGGTGCGTGCACATGTGTGAGGGTGTGGTTGTACACGTGTGCGAAATGGGGGTGTAGCCATTCCTTGGGACCAAATGTCCTTTGTACTCTGCCCTTGAACAATTGCAATGTGCACTCTTGAGCTTCCTACGACTTTTGCGCTCCACTCTGTGGGCGATCAAATGTCTTCCAGACTTCCTCTTTTATGGTCTGGTACCTTTGCAGTAGAAGCAGCTCAGATAAAAACCTATTCCTGTGTCTCAGACTTTTGCCTGCCCCTTCATTCTGCACCCTGACCAGAAACTGTGACTGTTTCAGGGTTAGGCGATTTGCAGACTGGGACAAGGGTAACATGATTCTCGAAGGAGCCTGAAGCTGAAAGTATGTAGGAGGGTCTGAGACTGCAATTGTTTGGGGAGTAAATGAGCAATAAGGAGAAGGCGAATCCTGTTCCTTGATTGCTGGCTGACCACACCGAGTGGGTTTCATGGCTTGCGTGGGGCCATGTGTGTGGATCGTTGTTTGTGGCCAAGTTCAGCACATGCTGGTGAGCCCCACCACTGTATCTCCCTGCCTGCCTCCCTAGCTTCTTTCCTGGCGAGATGGGGGGCGGAGTAGGAGAGACCTTTGGAGATTCTACTTTCTACATAGGAAGGATGCTTCATCCCACAGGGCTGGTGGGGTCTGTGCCCCACTTTGAAGAGCCTGTGTCCGATGATCATGCTCTTGGGGGCATCTCAAGCAGGGGTGGATTGGGGTGAGTAATTATTAATATTTTTCAATGCTCTCTGTCTTTGTTTTGATTTGGGATCTAAAATATTTAGGGTTGTACTGATTCCAGTTGTTTTCCTGTGTCTTTTTTTATGCAGAGGAAACTGGATAGGGTTCAGATGTGGAATTTCCTGACTAGTTTGGTTTTTGTTTTATCTTCTTTTGTTTTTTGCTGAGTTGACAAAACAGTAGCTTCAAGGGAGAAACAGACTTCACAAAGCGTCAGGGCGACTTTGCCACTCCCCGGGATTAGAACCCAGGGCTGAGGTGCGCATGGCTGCAGCTGTTTCTTTCAGTTTTGTTAGGAAAGCCTTCTGGGGGGTTGGGGTGGGCTGGGGGGAGAATTGTACATAAAGTACATTTTATTACTACGTAGAAACATAAGAAAAGAGAAGCTAACGGTTAATCTTGGGCTTGCTTTGCTTGCATGTAAAGGAGCTTTGGGCGCCATCACAGGGATTTCTGGGGAGCAGTAGGAAGGAGTCAAAGGGGAGAGATGGGTGGGAGCAAGGGGCGGCTCCCCTGAGTGCATCCCCATTGCTCCACCTGGGTAAGAGTGCACATTTTCACCAACCCTTCTGGGCCAGCTCCGCCTTTGTATCTTCTTCAAAATAAAAGGAGGCAGGCTCCAGCAGGCTGGAGGCTTGGAGCCCCATGGGGCTGTGCTTGTTGTTTTGGGGAGAGGGTCCAGATCTAAACTGAATAAGGGAATTGATCGGGTGGGGTGTTTCAGGAAAGGGAGTTAGAGAGTTGGAGCACAGAAAGGAGGTCAGTTTCTTTTGCCTGGTGTCTGTAAGGCTGGAAGGGGAATAGAGGGCTAGGTCAATCACGAAGTAGAAAGAAGGTGGGGATCCTGAGATATGACAGTAAGGCCAAAGCCAGGGGACATCAAGCCTTACCTTTCTCATTGGGGCATGTGATAACTTAATTACCCCTAAGGGTGCAGTGTACATGTTGGGGGGTCATCCCAAGAAAAGAAAGAGGAGCAGTTGCCTGGGGTGGGGCAGGCTGGGGAGTAGTGGCAGTGAAGATCATTTGGGGGACAGGTGTGGGAGGGTGATACAGTCATTGAAAAAAGACTGAGGGGTGGGGTCTTGGCACATAGGCCCAGACTGGATCTTGGAAGAGGTTTTGCTTCTTAGCTGGACCTCTTTGCTTCTTCTAGAATTAGCCTACAACACGAAGCGCCCAAACCCAACATGGTCATATTCTCTGTGATGTCCTTCAGCTTCATCTGTTTGTTTTCAGGGGTTCCTCAGGCCCAAAGCTAGGAGACTTGTCTTGAGATCCCCATCGTATTGCCAGCTCTGTGTCAGTAGAGAAGAAAGACTCATTCTCATGAGCTTTGTGTGTTTGTTTTCATAAGCAGAAGTGGCAGATGGCCCTTTCCCTCTCTCCCATGATCTTAAACTGCTTGTAAGACATTGTTGCTGGTGATGGAGAGGAAGGACTGGGGTTTGCTTTTACATTTGTCACCTTTTCTTCTTGAGGCACAGAGACCGCCTTCAGACCATGAAGCCACACTGTGGCTTTATGCCTAGAGGTTTGGGTCTCACTTTCTCCTCCTTTGACGGGGTAAGGCCACCAGTCTGATTGACATAGAAGGACAAAAGAGTTTCACTCTAAAGTCAGACCAGCCATTCCGCTGTCCTCTTTGATGTCTCCAACCCTGCCTCCTTTCAGATTGAGAGGTAGAATTAAAAATCTCTTTAGAAGAAGTCCATAAAAATCAAGCCCAGATGGGACTTCAGCCCTCCTAGCACCTTAATGTTTGGTTGAGGAGGGGTATCCATTACTACCCCTCCTTCCAACTTGTTGTGAAACCACACTGGTCCAGTGCTTTATTTCTGGGCCCCCGTCTATACTTTCAAATAAGTCTTTTGTGAACAAATATAATATCCTCACCACATGCTCTGTGTTTTGGGTTGCTGAGAGGGTAGACGTGTTTTCATAACCTCATTTTAAGCTGATCAAATAATTTCCAGTAGATTGGGTCTGATTCACAGGCCCTCCTTCCCCAAAGATTTCTGGGTAGGAAAAATTAAGCATTAGTGCAAATATCATTAATGGCTCGCCACACCTTATAGAAGGAAGAGTTGAAGTATCTTGATTAATAAATACTTTGGTAGGAGAGCAACCAGCAATTAAAATCACTTAGGTATTCTCTTCTGTGATAGTCTATAGTATTAGCTGGGGTTTCTGAAGAGGGCTGAAGAAGTAATTGCCAGCTCTGGACCCCTGGCTGGGAGAGCTAGATTGGGGAGGTAGAGTGTACAGATTCTCAGTTCCTGTCGCTGGTACCTTGGCTGTTTGCCTTTCCCATCTCATGAGAGGGGGACGTGAATGGCTGTCTGGGCCTGTTGTTCTTTTTGGTCTTAAAGACATGTGCTCCACCATCCCCACCTCTCCCTGGCACTGGGTTTCCTGGATTTATTTTAGGAACTAGGGCAAGCTCTCCACCTCCACCCCATATACACACCAGTTAGGCCTTTCCTTCCTTACCCTACTTCTTTATGGCTCCAGGGATCTTGAACTTGTGCATGGTTTACAATAGGGAGATGGTTGGGTGGGGAAGGGAATCTGGGAGGGGAGATGGGTTGGGCTGGGAGGGGGGATTTACATTTTCAGCCTTAGAAATACTGCGAGCATGCTTTTGGGTGATGTGTGGGGTTTTCACATAGTAGGTGGAAGGGGCAAATGCTGACCCCCCTCATGGGTGATGAGGACTTAGAGGCTTTTTGCTTCCTTTTGGCTTAGGGCATCTATGAAGCCTCATTTCTGATGGAGGGGAATAAACCTCCTCATGGTCATCTTGCAATCCTTGGAAGGCAATTGCCAGTCATTCTGTCAATGAATATCTATATTGCCTATGCGAACAATGAGAGGTCTGTCATGAGTAGACAGTGTCCTAGCTGGGTCAGAGAAATGGGGCTGTCTCACATGTCCCTCTGAAGTTGTCAGGTCATCTCCCTGGTCTCCAGCCCCAGCCAGCTGTCTAGTCTGTGTTCCTTTCCTGGGCTCAGGAAGTGAGAGTGTGCATGCTATGTGGGTATGAGGGTGTCTGGTTTGTCTGTGTATGTGAGTATAGGGGGTGTGAGAGTGTGTGGTGTGTGGGTATGAGTGGGAATGGTGTGTATATGGTGTTTTGGGGGCATGTGGTGTGTGTTGTGGTGTGATATGGTGTTTTTGTTTGGCATGTTTATGGTGTGTGTATGTGAGTGTGTGGTATGTGTGTTTGTGATATGTGGGTGTTTGTGTCTGTCATGTGTGTCGTGTGTTGGTGTGGGGTGTGTTTGTGGTTTGGGGTATATGGTGTGTGTGTGTGTGTGTGTGTGTGTGTATGTGTAGAGGTTTATAAGGACACACTAATTTGCCTGAGTAGCATCAGGCCCTAGACGACCCTCTTTTTGGTTGACTCTTTGATAGGCAACTTCTGTTTAGGTAGGAGGGTGAAATTAGTACACCATCTTTAGTGTATTTTTTATGGAGATTGTATATAAAATTATATAAATACATATAATTTGTTCTATTTTAAGGAGAGAGGGGAACTTATGTAAGGGGTGGGTGGGTGCAAGGATCAGATGCAATAGTCAAGAGTGGGAGGCTTCAGGCAAATGGGGCATCTGGGGAGTGGGAAGTGGGAGGACAGGAGACTCAAGCTGGGCAGGAGGAGTGGGGCTCACGCCCTTGGCGCACATATATAAATATACAGAAAACCTATATAAAGTCTAGCTAGCTGGCTTATCTATATATCTATATATCTATATGAAGTCATAGTTTGCTTTATTTTTGTACCTGTGCTTAGAGATGTTTTGAGCAGGACTGCCTTCCCCAGGTGGTCTGGAATACTAGCTCATGCCTTGATGCCCCCACCTCCCCCGTCCTTCCTCCATGCCTTTCTTCCTCTGAGACACTCTCTGTTCAGAGTTGCTTGGGTCTTTCTGATAGAAATGTGTGTATATGAAAATTTAAAAAATAGCAAAACAATAATCCACTTGCAGAAAGGACAAGTGAGCTGAAGGTTGTGGGAAGCTGTTGGATTTGATAGTCGCAAGAAACACAGATCCAGTATCTCTTGTCACTAGTAAGGCCCCTGAGGCTTGAACACGTTGGCACAGGTGCTTACTACAGTGAGGACAGAGAGTTGAAGACTGTGAATCTATCCTCTTATTGCTGGGGGTTGGTACTCAGTTCCTCTGAAGGAATCTGGCTCAGCAGCATTAGAAAGGAGAAGGTTAGGATTACCTATGGGCTTACAGCAGTACTTGTCCTGGTTGTAGCACCTTGACTCGAGCACTCCTGGAGGGTGTGGCAGTGAGACAGGTGCATCTTGAGAGAGCTTGGCCAGGCTGCCTGCATGGGCTCAGATATGGAGAATACCCTGGTCATTCTTGCTGCAGATTCTTGGAACCAGTGTGAATGTGATATCTAATATAAATATATCATATATGCTTTTTACAGCTATTATTTTAATTGGAAAATAAAGTGTCGTTGGAAATGGGGTGGTCCAGTCCTGGGACACTGAGCGGAAGATGAGGTATGAGAGAAGAACTTTGGGCATGATGGGGAGGATGGGGCTGGGTGGAACCTTCTGCCACCTGGCCTGGGACCTACAGACCCCAACAGTATATTGAAAGAATTTGGCCCAGATTGGAGATTCTAGAGAGTGGGAGCTTACTTGCATTGGAGCAGGAAACTCTGTGTGGCCTGAAGAATACCTCTTTGAGAATTCAAGACCTCACATATACTGCAAGGCTGTGCACCTTGCAGCCTCAACAGTCGTCTCTTGGGTGCTAGCTTTTTCTTCTGACTTGCCAAGAGCTCCGAATGATGTATTTGAAGCTGGTAAAGGGCCAGATGGTACAGGCAGCCAGGAGAGACTTGTGGCTGCAATCTCTCTGCCCTCATCCTGCTCATCAACTACAAAAGGCAATACTAACCCCTCCTCTCCAACCAAAGTGTCATGTTATCCAAGAGCTTTTGTCTTACGGAGTTTGATCTTTAAAGGGACTCAGATGCCCCAGCCACTGAAAGGGCTCTCTTTACATTTTGGGGGTTTTATGGGAAGAGTAGGTTGAGGTGGAGCTTGAATCTGACTCCTGACCCTACTGCCCTCACAACGTAGACCCTATAGGGCTCTGGCATTCACTCAGGCACTGTCCTAGAGACCCTGGGATTACTTGCTCAAAACACTTCTCATTTTCCAAGGACACTGAAGGAAAATGGGCTTTGTCCATGCAGTACTAGAAGGGCTCTAATTATGAGTCCAATTGGCCGTGTGTCCATCCTTGACTAACTTTTTCTGCAGTCTTCCAGGAGGCCAAAGGAGGATATAGCCAGATGTTTCTTAGTAAGATTTTTCAGGGATTGGGCAAGAGACAAAGCAGCACATTCTATGTCCCTTCCCAGCTCGCATCCTAACCCATTCCAACCTACCCAAGCCTCCACACCAAGAGGGCTTTCCATTATTGGTTTTTGTTTTGGTTTGGTTTTTTGTTTGGTTGGGTTTTTTGCTCTTAAAGTGGTCATCCTTTCTCTCTCCATGGACCCTGTCCCATTTCTGGTACTCAATGCAACCAGCAAAATAAATCACTTTAGCATCCCAGGCCCCTGAGAGGGTTAGTACCCTCAGTAGATCTACAGTTGCTCTAAAACTCTACTTCTTCCCACATTATACTTAAGGCTTGATCCTTAAGAATCCTCAGCAGCATCAAAGTATACAAGGTCAAAAGTTGTTGACCACATTCCCATTTCATTCTTTAACCTCCAGTTGGACTCTTCATTTATGGAAGGAAAAGTGAAGACAAGGGACATAGCCCCCACCTTGAAATTTTCGAATGTGGAAGGGATGTAATGCTTACTTCTACCCTTTCCATAATCCTGGCCATAAGCCCTCAGAAAGATGGTGAAAAGATAGACATTGAAGAGGGGGGAAGGATAGATAGCCCAATGTAGATCTCTAGTTTCTCTGAAGAGCCATCCTTTTGCAAAGGCACATGGAGCAAAATGGTTTGAGATCTGATTATACATGGAGTAAGCAAAATTCCCTGTCTTTGAACCTCTCAGTTAACAGGACAGGTTGGTGGGATGGGTGCTCCGATTAGGCCTATGAGGCCCATAGCCCCTGTTGGGAACATGAGTTGTT
Source organism: Mirounga leonina (assembly GCF_011800145.1). Lineage (NCBI taxonomy): Eukaryota > Metazoa > Chordata > Mammalia > Carnivora > Phocidae > Mirounga > Mirounga leonina. Next base: position 28,585,100 of record NW_023270387.1, on the reverse strand, counting down.
CCATATGCTTGTGCCATGCTCCTTGGTCCCCACGTGGTAGAAGGGATATTGAATTTTGGCTTTTCCCTTTTGGTAGCTGGTGGCAGGATGTGTGGAGTTGTTTTACTTTTGCTACCTCTGCTAGATGGAACAAGAGTTTGGAGTAGACTGAGTCACTGGGAATTGCTCACCCAAGGATCCGGGTGGGTCATATCCTTTCCCCCTTTATCATCAACTAGGATCTTGGGGAAGAGGGGTTTGTCTATTGCTCTTTGGCTTTTTGCTCAGCCCTTCCACTCCTCTTTGCTGTAGATGTCCTTGCTGCACCACTTTGGGCAGTATAAGAAGTGGGAGGTGGGAGAACAGGAGAATCTGCACAGCACTCTTCCTGTCCATAGGGATTGGCCACAATACTGGACTGTGGGGCTATCTTCTGTTGTTTAGTAAGCCACAGTGCAGTGTGCCCAGGGACTGGGAGGGAATGCTTTATGGAATGATCTCGACTGCTGGAACTTTAGATGGAATGGTTGGTTTAGGAAAGAATAGCAGTTTAAAGCTCCATTTACCAAGTCGTATACATCAATCTCAAAAGATCTTGACATCTCATTCAGATTTCATTTCCACACTACCATCTGTGGGGCCAGAGAGCGAGGGCACGGATGACATGTGTTTCCCCATGTTGCTCCTTCTCCACAGCCATTGACTTGCAGGGACTGCGTCCTGCTTCATGCCAGGGATGCTCGGTTCCCTTCACCTTCAGCTTTTTCTCTTATACCAGGACAGATTCTGTCATCCTGAGTAGACTTCTTCCATCACACACCTGGAGGCAATTTTGTATAAATTTCTTTTCCTCATTCACCCAGTGGCCTGTGGACACACAGAGGGTGGGGGTGGCTAGGCAGTGCAGGTGGGGAGGGGCTCCTGATGCCCCCTCCCCAAGACCTCTTAAAAACTCCATACCTCCAGATGCCTGGTAGCCTCTTGTATGAATTCTTTTCTGATGAATCTGGATGTGATGATCAGTTTCGTCATGGGAGTTCTTGCTCTCATTTCAACCTCTTTCTTTTCCTTCTTCAGCTTTCTTTGGGAGCTGCTCTCCACCCATGCCAGGCCTTCTCGTGAAGACCATGCAAACCTCGTTTCCATTCTTGAATGTCAAGTATTACCACATAACTGCGCTAGGGTGCTTTATGGTGCTGTTCTTGAAGAGGCCAGCTGGACTGAACCTCCTTCATCCCACTGGTTCCTTAAATCTTGCTGTATTTTGTCTTCTATTTGATTTTTTTCCCCCTAGGGTTTGGGGGTGGGAGACATGGGGATGGCTTTTGTGTTCTCTCCCTCTCTTTTCTTCATGTATGGACTGGTTAAAGTCAGTTATCATGGGCAGCTGACTTCATGGTATTGGTTGGCTGACTTTGGTTAATTATTAAAGACACACCAACAAATTGTACAGCTGCACACAGAACACCTTTAAGTGTGGATTTGAATGGCAACTAGAGGCTTACTTTTTGAACTTCAGGTATGTAACTCAAAAGTAAATAAAAACACTATTTTTTCAGTAAGCTTTTTTTTTTTCTTCTAAGAGACAATTTAGAAATCAAACTATAAGAACATTAAATCGGTGCTGTACCAAAGCCTTATATGAACATATTTACACTCTGTATAGCCTGTCTCTGGTGAGCTTCTTGCTCTCTCTCACCCTCTTCTCAAAAGCCTGGGAATGTCAGTGTGTGCCAAGCCTGGGGCTGGGTCTTGGGAACCTGTGGGCCAAGGGGACCCCTTGGAGCAGAGGATGATGGTGAAGATGGGACACCGTTCTGCTTCCTGAGTAGACTTTGAAAGGAAACCAGGCATTTGTGTATGTGTGTGTGTGTGCATGTGTACGTGTGTGTGTGTGTGCTTACAGGTGCACAATGTCAAAGTGAATGCACTAACTGGGGGTCTGGAAGGGAGACCCAGGTTGGGTCTGGGAGTGGGCTGGTTGTAATGAAAGGGGGAGTGTGTCCTCTCCCCTATTTCCTGTCCTTCCCTTTCCTCTCTGTCAGGGAATGGAGGTGTTAGGGAAACAGCTATACTCTTAACCAGGTGCTTTTCCCTCAAAATCTCCAAATGCTAAGCATCTATAAAGAGCCCATCTAAGAGGCAGCCATCTCCAACCACCAAATCACAGACTGCCAAGATTGGGAGGAACCTTTCTTCTCTCCAGCTCTTGCTTGCTTTCTTGGGGAAGGGGGCTCCTCCTGCAGGGTCCTTGACCTCCATTCCCGGGCCCCAGGCCTGTTCTAGCTGCCACCTCTCCAGGTGGGCTCCGATTGGCTATCCTACCCCTTCTTCCCAAACCACAAAGAAGACCCGGCTTGAGATGACCCCTAAGCCACGCCTGCTCTGTGGCCCTAAGCAATAATGCCTGCCCTGGCTACCAAGGACTCCTTTGGCCTTAGACTCTTGCCAGTTAAAAAAACCGAGTGACACCCCAAACTCAATTAGAGAGGATCTGCAGCCTGTGTTGGCTCAGGCTGCCATGCCAGGCTCCACTCACTGGGACTTTCAGGCTTGCTGGATACTAACCAACTCATCGCCAGTAACACTGCATGTTCATATAGTGAGTTAAAAATCAAAACAAGCAAACACGTACATAAACAAACAAAGAAAAAGGACAAAGGGCACATCAAACGACAAGATGTGTAGCCAGTGAAGGTATCCTGGGAGTGTTGCAAGTTAAACTGATTGAAAGAAGTTGAGTATTTAATTGCTCCTCATGTAACATTACTCTGCTTCAGAAATGTTTTGTATTTTGATATAAATAAACATTTGCTAAAAAAGTTTATTTTCTAATTTTATTTGTACCTAAGAAGTATTTTCTGATATCTTCTAATCTCACCTCTGGCTTTAGGTCTCTCTAATTAACCCTAAAATTTTAAACTCATGACTGAACCTGATTCTGGAAGGATTTGAGGCTTGGAGATTAAAGAATGACTTCATTCATTGAGCAAATATGTACTGAAGGTATTTTATGTGTGAGTCCCTGTTCCATGCAGTTGGAATCCATTGGTGAGCAAAACAGATAAGGTTTCTATTCTTCTAGGGCTTCTATTCTAGTTGTGGGGAGACCAACAATAAGCAATTACCGCAATAAGAAAAATACATAGAATATAATAAGGTGATAAGAGCTTTGGAAAAAAAAATAAAGCAGGATAAGGGACAGGTGGAGTGCAGAGGGAGGGCAGTTTAAACTGGTTGCAGTTTAAAACAGATCACCTGAATGGGCCTCCCTGGGACAATAACACTAGCAAAAACTAATGGGTAGCTCAGCTCAGTGTCTAATACCCATAAAGTTCTCTAACTTGGTAGATTTTTTTACGATGCCTGAGAGCTTTACAGACTAGAAGATATGCTGACTTTTCAATTATGAGATGAAGAGAGTTTTTTGATTCCATCTTTGTCTAACTGAGCCCCCACTCTAATCCAGTCTGGCCCTAGGCAAAATGTTACTACAGGAGTCAGTGGTGCCATGACTCTTCATGCTTGAATTATGTCTTTCCTTTCATTTGAAGGGATTAGCAGGCTTCCACATCTCATTCCATCATCCCCAAGGTTGATTTGGTGGATTTGACTGCCTAAATCAGCATGCTTTCCCTCTCTTAACACACCATCTTTCTTCCTTTCTTTCTTTCTTTCTTTCTTTCTTTCTTTCTTTCTTTCTTTCTTTCTTTCTTTCTTTCTTTTCTTTCTTCTTTCTTTCTTTCTTTCTTTTTCTTTTTTTTTTTTAGAGAGTGAGAGTGCTCATATGAGTGCATGCACGTGCCAGTGGGGGGAGGGGGCAGAGGGAAAGGGAGAGAGAATCTTAAGCAGGCTCCACACTCAGCATAGAGCACAAGGCAAGGCTCGATCTCAGGACTTGAGTCGAAATCAAGAGTTAGAGGCTTAACCCACTGAACCACCCTGGTGCCCCTTTCTTGTTTCTTGATATCCTTCCTGTGTTCTATCTCTGCAGTACTCTCTGAATATCAACTCATAGGATGCTTGGTTTTAATTTCACTTTGTCTTTGGGTGCAGGGCAAATACCATGATATCCCTATTTATGCTCAGAGTCCCAAGTGAAGAAAACAACCAACCAACCCATCAGCCAAACAAACACAAACAAAAATAGGTCCATCTACAAATTTAAACACATTTGCCATTGAGTAAAAAGTCTCCATATAAAATTCCCTGAACACCATGAGATGGGGCTCTGATGCCAGCGAGCTTTCTATCTAGTGTTCACGTATCTTGCTTTGGCCTTGATTATTGGTCACAGTTCTCATCCATACCTAGTTTCCATTTCATGGCCTCTGCCCTCCCTTTTTCTTAGCAGACCATAATGAAAATATATTTTTTTAAGATTTTATTTATTTGATAGGGAGAGAGAGAGTGAGCACAAGCATGGGGAGGGGTAGAGGGAGAAGCAGGCTCCCTGCTGAACAAGGAGCCGGATGCAGGACTTGGTCCCAGGACCCTGGGTTCATTACCTGAGCAGAAGGCAGTAGCTTAACCAACTGAGCCACCCAGGCACCCCAATAACAAAAATCTTTTTGATACTTCTTGTAGACTCTGGACTTGATTTTTAAAAGCCGATACATGAAGGAGCGTTTCACTGTCTCCTATTTACATAAATGAGTGTGGTGGCTACATTGCCAAACCCACCCTCACGCAGGCCAGCTGTCAATTTCGTCACAGTAGGTGGCAAAACCCAGTGGTCCATTAATCCTCTCCCAGTGGTGTGTATTTGACAGGAGGAGCCTGTGGACAGAAAGGAACATTTTTGTCACATTTGTCAGCTCTGTGGCAAAGATGAGTTTTAAAAAAATTAACTAGTGAGGAAAAAAATAAGTAGTTTGGATCAGGAGGCCCTTCTCTGTGTTAAATTGTGTTATTTTAGGGACTTCAATCTATTTTTAAAATTGGCCCTAACTTCATGTTGACCTGGTGCTCCATGCTTTAAACAATTCTTTCACATGTGTTTCATTTGGTGCTTATGGTAACTTTATGGCTTAAGTAAAATATGTGTTTCTCTATTTTTTAGAGATAGGAATGAGAGGGTGAGAACCAACAAATGAGTCACCAATGTCCCTTTTTTCCTCTTCCCCTCCCCCTCTCTCCTTCTGCCTCTGCATCCCCATTGCTTCCTCCCCCATTCCCTTCTTTCCTTCAGCCCTTCCATACCCCTCCTCATTCCACAAAGGCTATAAGGCAGCAAGAAGTTGCCTAGAAAATAAGAAGAGGCCTCAGACATTAGTCCTGGTCCTGTATTTTTTCTCTTATGCTTCCTCTCAGATGGACACGTTCCAGTGCCTGGATACCTGTATTCTCCCAGTGAGGTCATATAGCCCCTGAGTCTGGAAAATGAGACTCTGGAACCCTACTGAGCAAAGCCAATACATTTATTAGTGGGAATTCAGCTAAATGACAGTGACAAAGAAAGGTGGGGAAAGACCATGGGATAAGCAAACTTTATAAGCTTTATAAACCTCAAAACACTACTGATTTCTGGGGTCAAGAGCCTTTGCTTTTAGGTTTTAGAAAGAAACCAGGCTGTCCTGGGCAGTAAGGGACCTTCTGTCCTCATGCAGACTACATGGTACATGGTAAGCCCAAGTCAGACTTGTAAACTAGCAGAAGTTTCCTTTTGTATCCCCAGTCTTCCCTTTTGGGATCCTTTCCCCTATTTCCACTGAATCCTTTCCCTCCATGGTTAGGGCCCCTGTACCCTTCTGTCCACTAACATGGTGTTAAGGAAAGATGCTTTAGTTTCTTCATCAGGGGAGATGGGTAAGATCTTTCCCCAGGACCATGAAATCTCAGATTGTAGCTCACTCTGCTTCTGAGAAATTGCCTTTCTCCTTTGTGCCCTCAGCCCCCATCTATAAACTGGTCATATTTATGATGGTTTACTCCCTATCCCCTTCAGATCCCCTGACCCCCTTTGTCTTGGTTCTGCCATTGAGTAACTGATGAATTTGGGGAAATCACTTAACCTTTCTGATGGAGTTATTCTTGTCAGCATCCCTCCTTCAAGAAACACTGGGTGGGAGACATGCATTCTCTGTGTTGATGCTTACTCTCAAACATCAGGGTGCACTGGTCATTCTCTCTTGGGGAGTTCCCTTAGCAGCACCAGATTGAGCCACAAGGTTCTGCAGCTCAGCCAGGAGCCATTCCAAGGAGAGAGACAACATTCTTTCCCTCTTGATGGCAACCCCAATATCTATGACAGGTTATTTTAGAGTCCTTATTTCATTTGGCTTTGAGTGGAAAGCTTACCCTTTCTGCCCAGATAGGGAGGGGAGAGATAAGCCTTTTAGTATCTACAAACACTCCCCATAAGGCAGTGACTGTAGACTTCAGTCTGTCCCTTCTCTTCCCTCCCCAGGCCTCTATCTTACCAGCACAGAGTTATGGGGTGGGGGATGTTGCTTCTTGGTAGGTTGTGCTGGAGTAACTGGCCCTCTTAACAACTGTGGCTATTTTGAGAAGGAGAGGTACTTAGCTCCCCTTTATCCTCAGTTTGGAGCCTTAGTTGCCCATTTGAAGACAGCAGGAGTGTTGCCCTTTAAGTGCCCCTTAACACTCTGTTACACTAGCTCATTGTGTGTCTGCCTCACTCGTGTGTAAGCTCCTTGGAGATTGGGCCCTATCTGACCTGTTCACTGTTGGAGTCCGAATGCCTCTCACAAGAGAGAGATTTAATAAATACATTGAAAGAATGAGTGGCTGGTCAGAAAATGCCTATTCTGTTTGGCAGCATTGAATTTGCTGGTCATTGGTAACCTTGGTAAGAGCAGCTTCAGTGCACTGGTGGGAGCAGGAACTAGACTGGATCAGTTGAGGCATGGGGGATGAGCATGAGAGACAAGTCTAGAAGCAATACTTTTGAGAAGACTAGAGTTTCAAAAAATAGAAAATCTGAGGTGTAGTGGGGCCAACAGATCAGTAGACAATTGTCACTGAAAAGATGGTTTGTTACAGTTCCCAAGGGGAGAGGACATACCATACTATTAAGGGGCCATACAGGGGCACACCAGAGTTGTTCAGGAGGCAGAAGGAGAAGGGGAGCTGAGGGCAAGAGTCTTTATTGTAGTTTCCACAGGAAGGAATGAGCAAGGCAGGGGAAACAGGTTAAGGATTGGCTAGTTTGGATAATTTCAGCAGGCTCCATAGCACAGGGGCTGTTCCTAGTCATCTGGTCCCTGGCCCTGGGGTGATTAGGGTAGGGGGATAATGGCCTAGAGTGTGAGAGCCTGATAAAGGAGCTGGTTGGGGTGTAGACACTGGATAGGTTGGTTTGTATTTGAAAAATACACTTGTGGGCAAATTATCTACTATCTGTAGGTATTGGCTAGCCCTGGGAGGGGCAGTCCCTCCAGGGTCAGCAAGGCCCTAGATGTCAGTGCATTAGAATATAGGAAACAAAAGACAGAGTTAATATAGCTTGTAGCAAAGAGGAACAGCAAAATGGGATGGGAGTGAGGGAATGATGTCACAAGGATAAGCTTTATTTGTTTTTAAGTCAGGAGATATTAAAGTATGTTTTAGGATGCTAGAATGAGCCAACGGAGGAAGAGACTCATGATACCAGAGAGAATGGTGGCAACAAAAGTAACACGGTTCTTGATTAAATACAGCAAAGAGGATCCAGACCACATACAAATGAACTGGCCTTTTGAGAAAGGGTGGGGTATGTTATCCTTTGGGACAGGAAGGAAGTTGATGCCAGGATGTCATAGGAATAGTGGAGAGTTCTCATTTGGTGACTTATGTTTTCTTATGAAGTGAGAGACAAGGTTATTGGATAGACAAAATATCAGAGGGGTTGTGGTGGTGGTGGAAAAAATATGAAGAATAAATGAGCTTCCTTGAGAAATGCTGAGAATTGCTGGGCTGTTTTGTGTGCCAGTTTGAGGTTGGTGACAATATATTGTGTTTTATCCAGCCTTGTGGATTTTCTAGAAAAGCATGATTTGGAGGAAGAGGGACAATGTAGTTGAGAGAGATTATAAGATAATAGTCATAATAAACCTTAGAATCTAATGTTGATAAGTAAATAAGATAGAACAAGATTAATAAATACAAATAAAGTGATGGGTCCAATGGTTTGGAGTCTTGATTGCTACTTGTTTTTTTGCGGGGAGGGCAGTGTGGGCCACAGTGCTTGAAGAATAGGGGCTTGTGGTCAGATCCTGATAAGAGTGTGTTCATAATTTAAAGGAAGAGTAATTCTGGTAATGACCAGGTCCATGCTGTCACTGTGGATGAATGGCTTAGGTAGGGTGAGAGAAAATTCACTAAAGACAAAGAGCCCAAAGAGATAAGAAGGGTGATGGATGGCTCACCTGGGCAGGTCATCACTAAAAGTGATGGTGGAAGTTGGGAAGAGAGGAAGACTGAGGCAGGTGCTCAGTGAATGGAAGGGTCTTGAGGAAGGGAAATGTGAGCAATGAGAGGGAGGAAGTGGTAGCTTTGAAAGGCACATATCTCAAAGGAGCAGGTTTAGGGGAGAGAAATGGTCTAGAGCCATCAGATAGAGTCTCTGCTTTCCTATAACTTAAATTCTGGTGTAGGGAGCCAGCCAACCAGTCAATCTCTTAATCCATCAGTATTAAATTGTATTGGGCATTATGCAGAGAGAGTGATTAGTTGGCTGCTTTAGATTGGATGTTTAGGGAAGTCCTCTCCAAAGTAACATTTGAATCTTGTCTCATTGGTGGTAAGAAGGGACCAACCAGAAAAGAGCATCCTAGGTAGAGGGTGCAGTTAATGCAAAGGCCCTAAGACAAGAATGAGTTTGATATGTCTGAAGAACAAAGAGCAGTGAGATGTGAGTGTGCAGGAAAGAGTGGCAGAGGGGCAGAAGATAAGGCTGGAGAGATACACCAGGGCTTTGCAAACCTGAATAAGGAATTCAATTTTGTTTTAGGGTGATGGAAATTCTTTGGAGAGTTTTAAGCTGGGAAAAGGTATGATCCGATTTACGCTTTAAAAAGATCCCTCCCCTGCTGGTGGAGAGTAGGCTGTAGGAAGTTAGGAGGGGGAGGGCAGAAGCAGGGAGACCAGTGAGAAGCATGCATGTAGTCCAAAATTGAGAAGATGGTGTTATAGATTAGGACAGTCATAGCACAGAGGGACAGAAGGAATGCCAGTTTGGTACATGTTTGTAGGGAGGTTTGACAGGCTTGCTGAAAGATCTAATGTGGGAGGTGAGGGAAATAGAAGAGTTAAGAATGACTCCTAAAATTGTTACCTGAGTGAGAATGAGAAGACCGAAGGAGGAGATATGAAAAGGGGGGGAAATCAAGAGTTTGTAACATCTCATGATTATTAAACATCCGATTGGAGATGACAAGTGACCAACTGGATATGAGTCTGGAATTCCAGAGGAAGACTAGGACCAGAGATATAGATTGAGGGATGATCCTCAGAGGGATGGTGTTTAAGTCCTAGGAAGTGGGTAGAGTGGAGAAGGGGTATATAAGAGATATACTAAAAGCCACTGAATGAAGAAAAGTAAGGTAAAAACAGAGAAATGACTACAGGTTTGGGCAGTGTAGAGGTATGTAATTAATGGTGTTGGTAAAGGCAGCCTCAGTGGAATGGTGGGGACAGCAGTCCAGCTGAAGTGGGCTGAGGAAGGCAAGACAGTGGCTATTGACTAATCTAAGGCTAGGAGGCAGAGGGAAAGTTCTGATAACATGGGGGAATTTGCTGACCACTAAGTGAAAGTTTTCCAGGACATTGTTTAAAGGTTTAGGAGCACAGTGGGTGCTGTAATGTCCTATCTTGATCCCCTATACTGGACAGGTACTTCCATCCTCCAGCTTCTCTGGTGGTAGTAACTAATGGCTCAAGTTCCCCATTGCTAGAGAAGCACCCTTGACTGACACAAGTTTTTGCCAAGAGGTTATATACCCCTCCCCCTGGGACAATGACTGACACAGGAATACAAAAGACCATAACCTTTCCTTAAGAGAGTGCACCTCTATGGTGATCTCCACGGATTAGGGCAAGGCTAGAATTCAGCTGAGACCACATCTTTCTTTTTTTGTTTTTTAAAAAAGATTTTATTTATTTATTTGAGAGAGAGAGAGAGCATATGCTTGTGAGCAGGAGGAGGGGCAGAGAGAAAGGGAGAGAATCTCAAGCAGACTCCTCGCAGAGCATAGAGTCATTGTGGGTCTCAATCGTACAACTCTGAGATCATGACCTGAACCAAAACTAAGAGTGGGACACTTAACTGACTGAGCCACCCAGGTGCCCCAGACCACATCCTTCTTTCCCCAATTCTGTCTAGGATTTCTTACCCTCTTATATGTTTTTTCTTGAAGAGTATTTCTACCACATACCACATATGCCCAGTTGCTTGCCTTAGGCTCTGCACATAGGGAATCCATTCTAAGACCTGCTGCTAGGAGACTCTAAGGATGGAATTCTTGTGTTGGGTCACTTGCCAACTCTCTGGCAACAGGACCACATCATGGTGGTGAATACAGTGTTAAGAGCACCCTTACCCCCCGGCATGTGCTTACAACGTAAATGCTAAGATATCACCTATGCTGAACTGAGGCAGGGTTCAGGTGAAGGGGATGAACTGGGTCTTAGAATATCTTACATTTGAGAGATACTGGGAAAAGAATACTTATAGGAATGTGGAATTATTGAGTGGCTGTTGCAGAATGCCACTGATGCTTTGAAGAAAGAAGATGCAGGATCAGGGCAATCAATCACCAATTTAAAGTCAAGTGTGAGTCAAAATGCTTCCTTTGCAGCTAGAAAAAGACTTCATCTCCTGCAACAGGAGAGCAAACAAAACTGAAGACCAGACCCAGGACTTAATTGTGAGACTGGAAGAATTATGGACAAGGCTGAATTTCAGCCTGGTGAGTCTCTTATGCCAAGTCACAGCTTTGATAGAGAAGGAGTGAGACCCTGTAATCCAGAATGGGAATATATAGATGAATGCATTGGAAAATCCTAAACCTCCAGGTTCCTCTCACACCTCTGACCACTTGGAAGATAGAACCCCCTCCTTGCTTGAAGAACATGCAGATGCCTCAAACAAGGCAAGTGTCTCATAAGACACTTCCTTACTAACTACCCCATTCTTCCCTTTTTATCACCAGACAAATAATGAGGGTCAAACCTCAGTGTGACCCACTGGGCAACTGTTGAGTCTGCTGAGAAGACAGGGGTTTCACCAGGGTCTGGCTAACATGCCCTGGGCAGGGATTTGGATAGTGTGCCTTCAAGTAGATCCCGGGGGCACTGAACCAAAAGGGCCAAAACATAAAACTCTGCAGGAGAATTTGTTAACATGGGAACACTCCCACAACACAGGTCTTCACAATCTTGTGAGAGCCTTGGAAGGTGATTCTAGGAGCTGCTGGAATGATTTTTTTTTTTTTAATTATCTTGAGAGTGAGATGAATGTGATGGCCCACATGAAGTGAAATAAATATATCAGAACTCTGCTGCAGACTGTGGAGGAAGGAATCAAGAGGCTTGGAGAAGTGGGCATGCTAGAATGGACCATTATATAGAACCAGGAAATCCACTGGCCTACTGTGTTTTCTGATTGGGTTGGAGGACTCCTGATTTACCCAGTAGAGAAGAATGTGTCAGTGAGAAGGGCACCAGCATGGATGGGAGGCTCAGCAGTGGCTGATCTCTGCAGGCTGGGGCTGGTGATTGATCATGTACTTTCAGAACAGAATGTTTACCAAAAACCTGTAGAAGTGAATCATTAGAAGCATCCTTTTAAAGCCCTGAATAAGAAAAGAAATAAGGCATCAATTCTATTGTGAAATATTGTACTGGAAATCCAATCACTGTAGTTGAAAAAAGTAAAAATATAAGAGGTTTAAAAATTAGAAAGTAAAATAATACTTTCATTATTTTCAAATAATATGAATAGCTACATAAAAAATCTGTGTGCATCTGTGAACAAACTATTAGAAATAGTAAGAGAACTAAGTGAGATTGCTGGATTTAAGATGAGTGCTATTTCTTTGTACTAGCAACAGAAAATGTAAATTAAAAAGTACCTTTATAATAGTGATGTCAACAACAAAATAATATAAACAGGAATAAATCTGACAAAAGATGGGCAAGACCTTTACAGATCAAATGGTAAAATTTAATTGAAAGACATAAGAAGGGGCACCTGGGTGGCTCAGTTGAGCGTCTGCCTTTTGCTCAGGTCCTAGGATCAAGTTCCGCATCTGGCTCCCTGCTCAGCTGGGAGCTTGCTTCTCCATCTCCCTCTGCTGCTCTCCCTGCTTATGCTCTCTCACTCTCTCTGTCAAATAAATAAATAAAATCTAAAAAAAGAAAGAAAGAAAGACATAAGAACAAGCCCAAATAAATGTGAACCACAGATTGAGACAGACAAGTATCTCTGTCTCCTTGTGTTGGTGGCTGGATTTTTCCTGATTTTTTTTTTTCCACTGAGGATATGGTCCTGCAGGGGTCCTGGCTTTATGTGGCATATGAGGACCAACACTCTGCCTTATGCGAGACTATGCCTTGGATCTTGTCCCCAGGTGTTAAAATCCCAGCTCTTTACTTATAGGGATTGGACCCTTCCCTCCCCACCCCACCCCTCCACCCTCAGCTCAGGTCAACCATAGCATCAGCTTAAGCTTAGGATTCTAGTTTCCAATTCCTTTTTAATTTTTGGCTACTGGCAATTACTAGTACTTTCTTATGAAAGCTCTGCATTCAGAAATATGTGTGCTTTATTTCATCCAACATTCTAGATTTTTTGAGGCAGGAAGCTTTCTAGGTCATCTAGTTAGCCTTCATACCAACACTGACAGTCTCCAATTTTTCTTTGTCTTTGTTTAAAATATGCTGCTTCTTTTCTTCTGAATAGCATATTTATAAATATGTTTCTAAACGCAATCGAATGGTGTATTTTTCCAAGGAACATTCAATTCATTCACACTGAGTCACAACTGTTACACTTTATGTAGCATTCCTTTTTCATATTTTTTATTCATTTTATTTTGTGGTCTCCTGGTTTTCCTTTTCTATATTTTTGTTTGTTTGCTATTTATTTTTTGGTTGCTATTTATTGCTGTTTTGCCCTTTTATTAAATTTGGGAGAATCCCTATTTCTTAGATTATATATTCCAGATACTCATTTTCAATATACATTTGATGTATATGTACATATGGATATGTAGTCAAAATGACATCTAGGTGTGTATTTATTACTCACCACTTTCTTATCTCCATCACTCTCCATCTTGAAGTCTTTGACTTAAAAAAAATTGAAAGTAAAGATTTTCCTCAAGTTTTTTTTTTCTTATATAGGTTCATAGGTGATATCCTGGACCATGTCTATCTGCAAATATAATTTTTGACTCCTTGTGATAACAACAGCAGCAGGGAGCTTTCAACCCTCTTGTAAGGCACCAGAGTGAAGCCTCTCAACTCCCTGATCATCTCTCACTCTTCTGGGCTTGGGGAGAGAGAAAGCTGAACTCATTTGCTCAGCCCTTTCTCTGCTGCTTGGAGGATTGAGAGAACAAGCACAGTCCCATGAGCTATTATCACTTCCCCTCTGGGGCTCAGGTATCTCTGCACACCAATTTCCTTTCCTGATCTTAGGATTTTCCCAACACTTGTACCTAAGTCAACATGTTGCAGAGGAAGAACAAATGAAGCCTCATGTTAAATCATGACAGTGGTCAAGATTGCTTGTGAGAACATGGCAAGAGGGATGAGCAGGGGGCCAAGAATAGAATCTTGGGAAACACCAACATTTAAGGGGAAGACAGAGAAAATGGAGACTAAGAAGCAGACCTAAAAGGACAGGTCAGAAAGGGGAGGAGAACCAGGGAGTAGAGAGTCTCAAGGAGGAAGTGGTCAGTAAAGTCAAAATATAATAGAAAGGTCATGTAAATATCATCTGTATGTCTTCACAAGCTGGGATGAAATCACATTAGCTTTCCATTGAAACCATACATTTCAATGACTCCATGTCTCATTTGCCAAATAAGCAGGAAGGATGCAAACATGAATGCTGTGCTCCATAGTCCAGAGAGAGCCACATATTGCATACATGAAGTGCTGGTTCCTTCTGTTTTAGGTGTTTGTTTTTGTTTCCATGAGGATATCTCAATTCCTAAAATTTCAAAGGGTAGGGACTAGGGACTCACCATTTTCTCCCTCTCTTCCTCAAAATAAATTATTGGATGTGATTGGATGAGTGGAAAGAACAGCATCTGAGTCCTAAATGTAAATGGATATACTGAGATGGAGAGGGAAATAATGAGTGGTACTACACTGTATCAATTAGAGTTCCAACAAGAAACAGATAATTAGAGGAAGGTTTACTTATAAAGGGATTATTTTTATGGGTGTGAGAAGGATGTAGGAAGACCACAGTGAGGTAATGCAGGCACAGCGGGCAATTGGTGGCTGACTGACACCATCTTATGCCTGAAGGCAAGAAGGGAAGGAGCAGTCACCATAATTGGGAAGGAGAAGGTGTCATATAGAGCAGGCCACCTTGAGAAGAGCAGTGGCAAGGGAGAGAACCAGCTCCTGGTATAGAACCATGGGAATAAATACCATGATCTCCTCCTTTCTCTCTCCAATCTCCTGATAAGAATTCCCACAGGTTGGAGCCAATTAGAGGCCAGAGGGTACAGGTGTCCATTGATGTAACCCATACAGCAGAAGAGAGAAGGGAGGAGAGGGGTGGAGAATAGATCTTGAGGGGCAAATGGAAGATATATGGCACAAGCATGATCTGCCTACAGAATGTAGGACTTAGATTTATGCCCAACTAACAGGCTCTGTCACATAAGATAAGGACCAAAAAATGCATATTGGATTTGGCAATTTAGAGTCCACTGGCAACCTTATTGAGAACAAGTCTAGTGGAAAGATCAGAAGAGGAAGCCAAATTGCAGTGGACTGGGTTAAAGGGGAGATGAAGACATGGAGAGAGTGATAAAGACTTTCAAGAAGCCCACGGTGATGAGAGGAGATCTGGAATGAACTGGATCTGGGAGACTGCAGGATATAGTAGATGTCCTCCTTTCTTTATCCCTTCTTGTGTTTAAACCTTTTGCCATGTAGTTTTCTAGTGCCTTCCTTCCTGAACTCTGGAACTGATCAGGTATCTTGCTTCAGCTCATGGGATATCAGCAGATATTGCAGAAGCAAAAGCTTGGATGGGCCTGTGCTTTAGGGCTTTGCTCTATCATGTTTCTGCCATTGCCATGAAAACATGCCCTTGGTAGCCTGCTGGAAGATTACTGAAACAAGGAGCAGAGCCAGAGTGCTCTAATTGCTCCGGTTGAAGCCAGCCTATGTTGGCAGCCAGAGCAGATCAACTGATCCCCAGAAATTAAGGCAACTCAGGAGAGATATCTAGCTGACACCTAACTGATTCCAGATAGATAAAGAACACACACTTATTGTTATATGCCACTGACATTTTATAGTTGATTTTTAATGCTTGTGTGTATGCAAGTGCATATACTTTTCAAGTAAGAAAGAAGGGGAAATAAGAATAGATTTTAGAATTTCTACTTCTAGATTGGATGACAGCAGCCTAACTTTAAAAAGCCAGACACATTATACAAGTGTATTTTAAAATACTTTGGAGATCATGTAAGCAATAAGGAAGAAAAGAATTGGGATTCCAGAGAGAAGGAGCCCTTCTGAGGAAAACTGGTCACTGCCAATGATTTTCTCCTTTGGAGGCATTTATTGATTCTAGGACCAGTCCTGTGTTTAGTCTTGGCCCCACTCAGAGGGACAATACTGGGAGACAGAAGTTAGGAAGATTTAGGGCTCAGAGCTGGTGTGACAGATTGGAAATGCAAGGAGCCCCAAATGTATGGTTAGGTTTTCCCAATAGGATATTTTTCTGAGATTGGGTCTGTGCACAGGAGGGTGGGGAACTAGGCAAGGACTTGGAAAGGCAGAGGGAAATATTCTGCAATCTCGAAGGAGACTAAATCCAGATAGAGAGAAGGGCCTCCTCAAATACAGTCTGCCTTTTCCCTAAGGCATTTGCCAGATTTTGAAACTGCATGGGGGAAGGAGTCTGAAGAATTAAACTCAAAATCTTCAAAGAGCAGAACTATGTTTCTAGCAGAAAAATGTACTGAAGAGCAGACTGGACATGCCAGAAGACAGCGCTAAGGAACCAGAAGCTGGGATAATAAGAAGTGCAGAGACAAAAAGGAAAGGGGAAAGAAAGGAATGGAGCCAAAGAGACATGTGGAACACAAACAAAAAGGTCTAATAGAACATATGATTGGAGTCCCAGACAAGGAAGAGACAATGAATGGGCAGAAGAGATAATGTCAGAGAAATTTTCTAAACTGTTGGAAGATATCCCACAGACTCAAGATGCTCAATGATCATACAGAAGATAAATACAAAGGAAAACACACCAGGCACATCATAGTCAATCTGCTGAAAACGGAAGATAAAAAGAAAAATCTTAAATGGTTCAGGAAAAAAACAAAACAAAACAGCACATTATCTTCAAAGGAGCAACAGTAAGATTAATGACAACCTTTTCAGCATAAACAGTGGAAGACAGAAGACAATGGAATATCTTTAAAGTGCTGAAAGGAACAGCCAACCTATAACTCAGTAAACAATAGAATAATTTAGGAACACCTGGGTGGCTCAGTCATTAAGCGTCTGCCTTTGGCTCAGGTCATGATCCCCGGGTCCTGGGATCGAGCCCCACATCAGGCTCCCTGCTCAGCGGGTAGTCTGCTTCTCCCTCTCCCACTCCCCCCATCTCGTGCTCTCTCTCTCTCACTCTCTCTCTGAAATAAAATGAAATCAAATCTTTAAAAAACAAACAAAAACCAATAGAATAATTTAAAATACTTGATTTAAAATAAGATAAGGAAATGATAAAAAACAGATGATACAAAGAGAAAAGATATTTATCTTAAAACTATCTAAAATATATGGGTAATTATATTGATTTTAAATGGGCTAAGAAATCCAATTACTAAGATAAACATTGTCAAACTGGATTTAAAAACCACAATTAGATGCTGTTTACAGGAGCATATTATATAAGTAAACAGAAAGGTGGGAAGCAATAAAATTTAAAAATATATACCACAGAAGTACTAACAAAAGGAAAGTTGTCAAAGCTTTATTAAATCAAACAAAGTCAATTTTTTTTTCCAATAAGGAATGAGTTTTATTGGCTTGTTATCTCTTAATCTTTTGCTTTTTTTTCCCTGAAATTTTTCATTGGCCTAAACCTAATGACTTTGAACATATGTGCTTTAGTATGGGGTCCATGGCTAACCATAGACCCCAAGAAAGTCTTAAAATTTTTTATGATTTTTTTTTAAATTGGAGGTTTTCCTTTAGATCATAGTCATAAAATTGAATTTCACCATTTTCTGCATCATTCTGACTCCATATAATCAAATCATGCCATGGAATCCCAATGACCTTGTTTGTTTCAATGGCACAGATGTAGATAGATGAAGTCAATTCTAAGGTAAGAAATATTTTTTGTCATTAAGGTTATGTAATGATGATAAAGTGGGCAATTTATTTTTATTTTTTTTTAAGATTTCATTTATTTATTTGACAGAGAGAGAGAGAACAAGCAGGGGTAGTGGCAGAAGGAGAGGAAGAGGGAGAAGCAGGCACCCTGCTGAGCAGAGAGCCTGATGTGGGGCTTGATCCCAGGAACCTGGAATCATGACCTGAGCAGAAGGCAGATGCTTAAGTGACTGAGACACCCAGGTTCTCCTAAAGTGGGCAATTTATTTTTATTTTTATTTTTAAAAGATTTTATTTATTTATTTGACAGAGGGAGAGCACAAAACAGGAGGAGAGGGACAAGCAGGATCCACTGAGCAGAGAGCCCGACATGGGGCTTGATCCCAGGATCCCAGGATCATGACCCAAGCCAAAGACAGCTGCTTAACCAACTGAGCCACTCAGGCTCCCCTAAAGTGGGCAATTTAGTAGGAAGATATATCAATGCTAAATTTGTGTGTACTTAATAACATACTTTCCAAATGTATGAAGTCAAAATTGACAGAACTAAGAGAAAAAATTAGACACAATCAGAGTTGGAGATTTTAATATATTTTTTCTCGGTAATTTATAGAACAAGTAAGGAAAAATTAGTGAAGATTTGGAAGAGTAGAACAAATGATCAACTAACTTGAACTAATTGACATATGTAGATGTCTACACTCAACAACTGCCGTATACATATTCTTTTTAAGTGCTCATGGGTCAGTTACCAAAATAGGCTATCTAAGGGGCCAGAACACTAATCTTGTTAATTTCAAAAGACTGAACTCAGAATAGTTCTTTTCCTAGAGTGGAATTAAATTATAAATTAATAATTATAATATTTCCAAAAGTTTTTCAGTTAAGGAATTCTAAATAACCCAAAGTTCAAAGAAGAAATTGCAATATAAGTCAGAAAACATTTTGGTTAGATAATAATAAAAACACTTGTGTAATGCAACTAAAGCGATGTTCTGAGGGTAATTTTCAGTTCTAAATGCATACATCAGAAAAGAAAAAAGTTGAAAATCAATGATCTAAAGCACCAGCTCTAGAAGCTAAAACAATAACAATAAACTAAACCTAAAGAATACAGAACAAAGGAAGTAATAAAGGTGTATGTTATTGAAATTTAACACAGACACACACATGAAAGTTGACAAAAGATAGTTACTTGAAAAGATTAATAAAACTGACAAACCTCTAGCAAGACTAGTGAAGATAAAAAGACAAAAATCATAAATTAGCATTAACAGGATTCATAGCAAATTCTACAAAAAGCAAGATGGTGGAGGAGTAGGAGACCTAAATTTCGTCTGGTCCCAGGAATTCAGCTAGATAAGGATCAACCCATTCTGAACACCTACAAATTCAACAGGAGATCGAAGAAAAGAATAGCAGTAACTCTCTGAACAGAAAAGCAACCACTTTCTGGAAGGTATGATGTGTGCAGAAGTGAATCCGAAGTGATATTTGGGAGGATAGATGGCTGGGGAGGGGGCCTCCATCAGCCAATACCAGCAAGTGATAGAGCCGAGGAGCACAAAATCAGAAATTTTAGAAGTCTGCTCTGCTGAGGGACGTCACTCCAGGGGATAGGCAGGGGATGGAACCCTTGTGGGGACAGTGTGGTCTCAGGGCCCTCCGGGTCACAGAAAGATTGGGGGTGCCTGAGTGTGGCAGAGCTCCCAGGTTTCAAAGCGGGGAAGCCGGCTAAGAGATGGAGCTGAAGCACGGGCTTTCAGCTCGGGGTTGCCATAAACTGTGATCCGCGGCACAGTTGGGCCACTGCTCCTCCAGCTGGGACCCAACAAGCGGCAGATTCGGGGAGACTCCCCTTCTTCCCCAGGAGGAGCGATGCAGGAGTGCACAGCAGGGATCTGCTGGGTTTGGAGACTCCACACGGGGTCATGTGCCAGAGATAAAAACGTTCGGTCACAGGCCGGGTGAGCACAGAGTGCGGTCGGAGACTGGGGAGAGGGGAGTGATTGACCTCTTTTCTCTGGGGGCTCACTGAGGAGTGGGACCCCTAGTTCTCAGCTCCTCCAGTAGGAGATTGGGAAGCCACCATTTTCACTCTCGTCCTCCAAAGCTTTCAGGGAACAAAATCTCCCAAGAGCAAACCCAAGCAGATTACTTAGCCCGGACCGGCAAGGGCGGGGCAATTCTGCCTCCGGCAAAGACATCTGGGAACCACAGCAACAGGCCCCTCCCCCAGAAGATCTGCAAGAACAGCCAGCCAAGACCAAGCTTACCGATCAATGAGAATGGCAGAACTCCAGTGCTAGGGGACTACTGCCCATAGAATCCATGGCTTTTTTCCCCCTGATTCTTTAGTCTTTCAAAGTTAATTTTTTAAAATTTTCTTTTTCTTTTTTTTTTTGAATTTTCCTTTTTTCTTTTTTCAACCAATATCTTCTTAATCCCTTTTTTAAAAATCTTTTTTATTTTTCATTTTTAGAGTCATATTCTATCCCTTCATAGTAGTTAACCTTATTTTTGGTATATATATAAGTTGTTCTCTCTTTAAAATTTTGGGATACAGTTTCTTCTAACAGGCCAAAATATACCCTAAGTCTCTAGTGTATGGCTTTGTTCTAGTCTCCTGCCTGAACACATTCTCTCTCTCTTTTTTTAATTCCTCTTCTCACTTTTTTCAACCAACTTCCTATCTTATGAATTCCTTTATAAAATCTTTTATAATTTTCATCTTTACAGTCATATTCCATCCCTTCATCGTAATTACCCTTATTATTGTACATATGTAAGCTTTCCTCTCTTTAAAATTTTGGGAGGCACTTTCTTCTAACAGACCAAAATATGCCCAAAATCTAGTGTGTGGCACTGATCTATGCACCAGCCTGATCATATTTGATCATATTCTTTTTTTTAAAATCTTTTTCTTTTCCTTTTTTTTCTTTTTTCTTTCTTTCCCTTTCTTTCCCCCTGGTTTCAAGTCTCTTCTGATTTGTTTAGTGTATATTTTTCTGGTGTTGTTGTTACCCTGTTAGCATTTTGTTCTCTCATTCATCTATTGTCCTCTGGACAAAATGACAAGATGGAAAAAATCACATAAAAAAAAAGAACAAGAGGCAGTACTGACTGCCAGGGACCTAATCAATATGGACATTAGTAAGATGTCAGAACTAGAGCTCAGAATGATGATTTTAAAGATACTAGCTGGGCTTGAAAAAAGCATGGAAGATATTAGAGAAACCCTCTCTGGAGAAATAAAAGAACTAAAATCTAGCCAAGTCGAAATCAAAAAGGCTATTAATGAGGTGCAATAAAAAATGGAGGCTCTAAAAAAAAATTGGAGGCTCTAACTGCTAGGATAAATGAGGCAGAAGAGAGAATCAGTGATATAGAAGACCAAATGATGGAAAATCAAGAAGCTGAGGAAAAGAGAGATAAACAACTACTGATCATGAGGGCAGAATTCGAGAGATAAGTGATACCATAAGACGAAAACAACATTAGAATAATTGGGATCCCAGAAGAAGAAAGAGAGAGAGGGGCAGAAGGTATATTGGAGCAAATTATAGCAGAGAACTTCCCTAATTTGGGGAAGGAAACAGGCATCAAAATCCAGGAGGCACAGAGAACCCCCCTCAAAATCAATACAAATTGGTCAACACCCTGACATCTAAATAGTAAAACTTATGAGTCTCAGAGACAAAGAGAAAATCTTGAAAGCAGCTCAGAACAAGAGATCTGTAACCTACAATGGTAGAAACATTAGCCTGGCAACAGACCTATCCACAGAGACCTGGCAGGCCAGAAAGGACTGGCATGATAGATTCAGAGCACTAAATGAGAAAAATATGCAGCCAAGAATACTATATCCAGCTAGGCTGTCATTGAAAATAGAAGAGATAAAAAACTTCCAGGACAAACAAAAACTAAAGGAATTTGCAAACCCCAAACCAGCCCTACAAGAAATATTGAAAGGGGTCCTCTATGCAAAGAGAGAGCCTAAAAGTAACATAGACCAGAAAGGAACACAGACAATATACAGTAACAGTCACCTTACAGGCAATACAATGGCACTAAATTCCTATCTTTCAATAGTTACCCTGAATGTAAATGGGCTAAATGCCCCAATCAAAAGACACAGGCTATCAGATTGGATAAAAAAACAAGACCCATCAATATGCTGTCTACAAGAGACTCATTTTAGACCAAAAGACACCCCCAGATTGAAAGTCAGGGGGTGGAAAACCATTTACCATGCTAATGGACACCAAAAGAAAGCTGGGGTGGCAATCCTTATATCAGACAAATTAGATTTTAAACAAAAGACTATAATAAGAGATGAGGAAGGGCACTATATCCTACTTAAAGGGTCTGTCCAACAAGAAGATCAAATAATTATAAATATCTATGCCCCTCACATGGGAGCAGCCAATTATATAAGCCAATTAATAACAAAAGCAAAGAAACACATCTACAACAATACAGTAATAGTAGGGGACTTTAACAGCCCCCTTACTGAAATGGACAGATCATCTAAGCAAAAGACCAACAAGGAAAGACTTTAAATGACACACTGGACCAAATGGACTTCACAGATATCTTCAGAACATTCCATCCCAAAGCAACAGAATACACATTCTTCTCTTGTGCCCATGGAACATTCTCCAGAACCGATCACATCCTAGGTCATAAATCAGGTCTCAACTGGCACCAAAAGATTGGGGTCATTCCCTGCATATTTTCAGACCACAGTGCTTTGAAACTAGAACTCAATCACAAGAGGAAAGTCAGAAAGAACTCAAATACATGGAGGCTAAAGAGCATCCTACTAAAGAATGAATGGGTCAACCAGGAAATTAAAGAAGAATTTAAAAAATTCATGGAAACAAATGAAAATGAAAACACAACTGTTCAAAATCTTTGGGATGCAGCAAAGGCAGTCCTAAGAGGAAAGTATATAGCAATACAAGCCTTTCTCAAGAAACAAGAAAGGTCTCAAGTACACAACCTAACCCTACAACTAAAGGAGCTGGAGAAAGAACAGCAAATAAAGCCTAAACCCAACAGGAGAAGAGAAATAATAAAGATCAGAGCAGAGATCAATGAAATAGAAACCAAAAGAACAGTAGAACAGATCAACAAGAGTAGAAGCTGGTTCTTTGAAAGAATTAATAAGATTGATAAACCCCTGGCCACACTTACCAAAAAGAAGAGAGAAATGACACAAATAAATAAAATCATGAATGAAAGAGGAGAGATCACAACCAACACCAAAGAAATACAAACAATTATAAGAACATATTATGAGCAACTCTATGCCAGCAAATTAGATAATCTGGAAGAAATGGATGCATTCCTAGAGATGTATCAACTACCAAAACTGAACCAGGAAGAAATAGAAAACCTGAACAGACCTATAACCACTAAGGAAATTGAAGCAGTCATCAAAAATCTCCCAATAAACAAAAGCCCAGGGCCAGATGGCTTCCCAGGGGAATTCTACCAAACATTTAAAGAAGAGTTATTTTTCTGAAACTGTTCCAAAAAATAGAAATGGAAGGAAAACTTCCAAACTCGTTTTATGGAGCCACCATTACCTTGATCCCAAAACCAGACAAAGATCCCAACAAAAAGGAGAATTACAGACCAATATCCCTGATGAACATGGATGCAAAAATTCTCACCAAAATACTAGCCAATAGGATCCAACAGTCCATTAAAAGGATTATTCACCACGACCAAGTGGGATTTATCCCTGGGCTGCAAGGTTGGTTCAACATCCGCAAATCAATCAATGTGATACAATACATTAATAAAAGAAAGAACAAGAACCATATGATCCTCTCAATAGATGCAGAAAAAGCACTTGACAAAGTACTGCATCCTTTCTTGATCAAAACTTTTCAGAGTATAGGGATAGAGGGTACATACCTCAGTATCATAAAAGCCATCTATGAAAAACCCACAGCGAATATTATTCTCAATGGGGAAAAACAGAGCTTTCCCCCTAAGGTCAGGAACATGGCAGGGATGTCCACTATCACTACTGTTATTCAACATAATATTAGAAGTCTTAGCCACAGCAATCAGACAACAAAAAGAAAGAAAAGACATCCAAATCATCAAGGAAGAAGTCAAACTCTCACTCTTTGCAGATGATATGATACTTTATGTGGAAAACCCAACAGACTCTACCCCAAAACTGCTAGAACTCATACAGGAATTCAGTCAAGTGGCAGGATATAAAGTCAATGCACAGAAATCAGTGGCATTCCTATACACCAATAGCAAGACAGAAGAAAGAGAAATTAAGGAGTCGATCCCATTTACAATTGCACCCAAAACCATAAGATACCTAGGAATAAATCTAACCAAAGAGACAAAGGATCTGTACTCAGAAAACTATAAAATACTCATGAAAGAAATTGAGGAAGACACAGAGAAATGGAAAAACATTCCATGCTCATGGATTGGAAGAACAAATATTGTGAAGATGTCAATGCTACCTAGAACAATCTACACATTCAATGCAATCCCCATCAAAATACCATCCACTTTTTTCAAAGAAATGGAACAAATAATCCTAAAATTTGTATGGAACCAGAAAAGACCCTGAAAAGCCAGAGGAATGTTGAAAAAGAAAAGCAAAGCTGGTGGCATCACAATTCTGGACTTCCAGCTCTATTACAAAGCAGTAATCATCAAAACAGTATGGTACTGGCAGAAAGACAGACACATAGATCAATGGAACAGAACAGAGAGCCCAGAAATGGACCCTCAACTCTATGGTCAACTAATCTTCGATAAAGCAGGAAAGAACATCCAATGGAAAAAAGATAGTCTCTTCCACATATGGTGTTTGGAAAATTAGACAGCCACATGCAGAATGAAACAGGATCATTTCCTTCCACCACACACAAAAATAGACTCCAAATGGTTGAAAGACCTCAGTGTGAGACAGGAGTCCATCAAAATCTTAAAGGAGAACATAGGCAGCAACCTCTTTGACCTCAGCTGCAGCAACTTCTTCCTAGAAACATCGCCAAAGGCAAGGGAAGCAAGGGCAAAAATGAACTATTGGGACTTCATCAAGATAAAAAGCTTTTGCACAGCAAAAGAAACACTCAAAAAAACCAAAAGACAACTGACAGAATGGGAGAAGATATTTGCAAATGACATATCAGATAAAGGGCTAGTATTCAAAATCTATAAAGTAACTTATCAAACTCAACACCCAAAGAACAAATGATCCACTCAAGAAATGGGCAGAAGACATGAACAGACATTTTTCCAAAGAAGACATCCAAATGGTCAACAGACACATGAAAATATGCTCAATATCGCTCAGCATCAGGGAAATCCAAATCAAAACCACAATGAGATATCACCTCACACCAGTCAGAATGGCTAAAATTAACAAGTTAGGAAACGACAGATGTTGGCGGGGATGTGGAGAAAGGGGAACCCTCCTACACTGTTGGTGGGAATGCAAGCTGCTGCAGCCACTCTGGAAAGCAGTATGGAGGTTCCTCAAAAAGTTGAAAATAGAGCTGCCCTACAACCCAGCAATTGCATTACTGTGTATTTACCCTAAAGATACAAATGTAGGGATTCAAAGGGGTACGAGCACCCCGATGTTTATAGCAGCAATGTCCACAATAGCCAAACTGTGGAAAGAGCCATGATGCCCATCAACAGATGAATGGATAAAGAAGAAGTGGTATCTATATACAATGGACTATTATGCAGCCATCAAAAGGAATGAGATCTTGCCATTTGCAATGACGTGGATGGAACTGGAGGGTATTATGCTGAGCGAAATAAGGCAATCAGAGAAAGACATGTATCATATGACCTCACTGATATGAGGAATTCTTAATCTCAGGAAACAAATTGAGGTTTGCTGGAGTGGTGGGGGGTGGGAGGGTTGGGGTGGCTGGGTGATAGATGTTGGGGAGGTTATGTGCTATGGTGAGCACTGTGAATTGTGTAAGACTGTTGAATCACAGATCTGTACCTCTGAAACAAATAATACATTATATGTTAAAAAAAAAGAACATAGTAGGAAGGGAGAAATGAAGGGGGGAAAATTCTACAATAAAGCAGAATTCACATCAAATTCTACAAATATTAGGAAAATGATAAAAGAATATTGTGAACACCTTTATGCCAGTAAATTTGACAACTTAGAGAAAATGGATACATTCCTTGAGATACAGCAAAATTTACACAAGCAGAAAAACAAATCTGAAGAATCCTATATATATTAAAGAAGTTAGTTCTATAATTAAAAACTATCCAGCAAAGAAAACTCCAGGTCCAGATCAATAGATTCACAGAAGAATTCCTCCAAACACATATGGAAGAAATAAATCTTACATGAATTCTTCTAGAGAATAGAAATAGGGAGTGCTTCTAAATTCATTTTATGAACTCAGTGCAACATTGATATCAATATCTGACAAAAAAATACAAGAAGAGAAATTATAGGCTAATATCTGTTATTGTCATAGATGCAAAATTTGTAATAAGACTACATATTTATATATAATGTGTATAACCTATAATATATATGATATATATTATGTGTGTGTGTGTATATAATCTATCATCTATCTATCTATCTATCTATCTATCTATATCCTGAACAAGTGGGGTTTGCATAGAATTTCAATGTTGCTTTAAGATTTGAAAGTCAGTCAGTGTAATGCACTATAATAATAGAACAAAAGAAAGCCCATATGATCATCTCAACACAGAAAAATATTGGTAAAATTAAACATGCTTTCATGACAAAAACCCTGCAAACTAGGAGTAGAAGGAACAATATTTAATTGGGGGAAGGGAATCTACCAAAGACCTAGCACCAGAGTTAATGATGAAATAGTGAGTGCTTTTTTTTTAAGATTTGAAACAAGGCAAATATTGTTTTTACCAGGTCTATTCAACATTTTACTGAAGATACTAGCTAGGGCAAAAGGGCAAGTGAAAAAACAAAACAAAACAAAACAAAACAAAAACCCAAAAAACAAAACAAAACAAACCCATAATTTCATACTCAGAAAATCTAAAAAAAAAAAAAAAAATCTGTATGTAGTCACTATTAGTAAGTGAATTTAACAAGTTTACTGGATACAGGGACAATATAAAAAATTTCTATTTACTACCAAAAATTAGTTGAAATAGAACTGAAGTAGAAAGAAATACAATTGAAAGCACTAAAATATCAAATATCTAGAGATAAATCTAATGAGAGATATGCAAATCCTTTACACTGAAATATATAAAACATGTCGATAGAATTAAAAGCTTACATAAATGAAGAATATAGCAGGTTAAGGATGGAAATCTCACTTTAAATAAAATGTCATTTCTCTCCATTTGAGCTATAGATTTAATAAAATACCAATCAAAATTCCAGAACTTTTTTTTGGTAATTGACAATTTAATTTTAAAAATTAAATGGAAATACAAAAGGCCAGAAAAGCCAAGATAATAATTAAGAAGAATGAAAAATCAGGACTCGCACTACCAGATATCAAGACCAATGATAAGATTAAAAGTAAGGAAGAGTGCTATTGATGCTAAAGAAGAGGAAGAAGGAGAAGGAGAAGAAAGAAGGAGGAGGAGAGGGGAAGAAGAAGGTGGATCGGGGTGCCTGGGTGGTTCAGTCATTAAGTGTCTGCCTTCGGCTCGGGTCACAATCCCAGGGTCCTGGGATCAAGCCCCATATCGGGCTCCCTGCTCGGCAGGAAGCCTGCTTCTTCTTCTCCCACTCCCCCTGCTTGTGTTCCCTCCCTCACTGTCTCTCTCTCTGTCAATAAATAAATAAACTCTTAAAAAAAAAGAAGGTAGATCAATAGAATAGAAAAGAGAACCCAGAAATAGCTCTACACATGCACTGCCATCTGTTTATGACAAAGGCACCATTCTCATTCAATGGGATAGTGACTAGTGGAATGGAAAGTATAAATGAATCTAGATGTATAACACAATACACAACACATAAAATTGATTTGACATGGATCATAGATCTAAGTATAAAAGCTTCTAAAACGATAATGTTTCTAGAAAAACACATGTGTATGTCTTCATGACTTTGGGGTAGAGATGTTTCCTTAAACATGAAACAAAGGTATAATATAAGGGGAAAAAAATGATAAATTGACAGAAGGATCTGGGACATTAGTAATCCTGCCTGAATTGGGTTGTTTTGGTTTTCCATTGACCTTAATCATAGGCCATAATAGTAATAAGATACATCCTAGTAGATACTCTTCCTTACTTCATAGCAGTCTAATTTCCTCTTGGTAATCAGGATCAATTACCCCAGCCAGTACAGTAACTATCTTTTTTGCCTATTGATTCAAAGGCATGAGGGACCTAAAGTGCCCAGGTGGCAGTATTAACTACCACTTGATAGGAATCATTGTTGTGTCGCCTGGTAGAAGCATTCCTCCTTTTGGAACTAAGGTCTCTAGACCAATAGAGCATAAGGTCATGGGGATAGAAAGCAAAATTTTGCTAGTGGATAATTAGAGGTAATAGTGAGTAGTGCTACTGCTATTTCCATCCCTTGATTCCTGGACCTGTGAATCCTGGTTATGAGAGAAATAGCACAATACATTGGACACTGATTTAGAACATGTACCACTTCCTGTAGAACATCACTTCAGCCCTACAAGTTATTGCCACCTAGCTGGCACTATAAATGAGTCTTCAAAAGGCCACTCCACTGTTCTACCAAACCAGTTTCTATAGGGTGGTAGTGACCATGGTAAGATGAGTGAATACCATGAGAATAGGCTCATTGCTGCACTTAATTTGCTGTAAGTTCCCTTGATCAGAAGCAATGCTGTGTAAATACCATGATAGTAGATAAGGCATTCTGTAAGTCTACTGATGGTAGTTTGGGCAGAGGCAATGTGTGCAGAGAAGGCAAATTCATATGCAGAGTAAGTATCTGTTCCAGTAAGAACAAAACATTGTCTCTTACATAATAGAAATAGGCCAGTATAATCAACCTGCTGTCTGGTAGCTAGTTGATTACCCCAAGGAATGGCCCTGTAGCTGGGACTCAGTATTGGTCTCTGCTGCTGGCAGATTAGACAGTCAGTTGTGGCTTATAGGTCAGCCTTGGTGAGTGGAAG
This sequence comes from Mirounga leonina, assembly GCF_011800145.1. NCBI lineage: Eukaryota > Metazoa > Chordata > Mammalia > Carnivora > Phocidae > Mirounga > Mirounga leonina. The sequence goes on along the minus strand of NW_023270387.1, from coordinate 28,556,430 downwards.
TCCATGTTGCTGAACCCATGCATAACCTCTGTCCCGACTACCATTGACACTTTGTTCCTGGGCCCATTAAGTGATAACAGAGGTAGCTGGGGAAAGACACTGACTAGTATCTACAGAATGGGTCATCTTATCCACTTATTAATAAAATGCTCCTCTGCTGAGGTCACCTTTAGTGAACATTCATATGGGACATGAATATCTTCACTTTTCGCCCCCATCCACAGAGATCTAACCACATAGCTCTTCCCCACACCTCCTTGTTACCAATTTTCCAATCATGTTCCTTCCAAGTCCCTGAGTATCTAGTCAAATTATTGACTACAACCCATGAATTAGTATACAGTCGCAAGTGTGGCCACTTCTTCCAAGGAAAATGAACAACCAAGTGCACTGCCTGAAGTTCTGCCCTTCAGAACTTCAAGGGAGGATTTCTCTTCACTAACTGTCCTTTAGGGATGTCCCAGAAAGTAGTGTTGTAGCAGTATACTTTCAGGTTTTGATGACATATTATTCAGAATCATCTGTAAATCAAGCCTGAGTCTTCTCTCTGTCAGCTCATCACATGGAACTCCACATGAGGCCATAGGTACGTACTGGGAGAAAGACGGTAGTGTAGCCAGAGTAGGGAATGAGGATATTTGGGCCACTTCCTCATAAAACTCTTTTGAGCTTTCAGGGCCAGTTTGTGCCTGATTTCAAGTCTACCACTTCCATTTGGTGATGGTGTACCGCTGTGCGCACACAACTTTATAGCATGATGGGCCAGATAACACCCAGTTCATGAAGGGTGCTCAGGTTGCCTGGTAATTTCATGGCCCATGTTTAAACATTCATTCTCTACTAGGGCCTTGTAGCAAATGAAAAGCTGTATATCAAAAGGAGAGTAGTTATCCACAGAGGATGGCAAAGCTTTGCTCCAAATCCTAATGGTTCCCACTGTGATTTACATAATAGAGGCCTGCTGAAGGTTTCATAAAGCATCTCTATCTGCTACTGACACTTCAAGCACCATTGAATCTACTGGATCATATGAACCAAGTGGCAGAACTACTTCTGGTGGCTTTTACTAACAGGTATTAAGAGAAAAGCATTTGCTGGATACATATCTATACATCACATACCATGTACAAGGGATTGTTTTAATTTGCTCAAGCAATGAAACCACATCTGGAACAGCAACTGCAGTTGGAGTCACCACCTGGTTAAGTTTACAATAATCCACTGTCATTCCCCAAGATCTTTCTGTCTTCTGCACAGATGAAATAGGCAGATTGTTTGGGGATGTGGTGGGAATCACCATCCTTGCATCTTTAAGGTCCTTAATGGTGGCACTAATCTCTATAATCCCTCAGGAATGTGGTATTGCTTTTGGTTTACTCTTTTCCCAGGTAGAGGATATTCTACTGGCTTCCACTTAGCCATTCCTACCATAATCGTCTTCACTCTACAGGTTAGGGAAGTGCTGTGGGGGAGTCTCCCATTGCTGGCTATGTCTACTATACAATTATGCATTCTGCAACTACAGAACCATAGAATGGGTTTAGAGGCCCACTGGGCCCTCTGTGCAAGGGACTTGAGCTAAAATTCTACTGATCACCTGATCTCCCTAAGCTCCTGCTTTTATGGTCTCCTAGAATTAGTATAAGTTCAGAGCCAGTCTCCAGTAATCCTTGAAAAGTCTGTTTCCTTTTCCTTACTGTACTGTCACCCCAGTAAAAGGCTGTAAGTCCCTTTGAGAAGAGTGGAAGAAAGATTAACACTATGCATTTTTGGTAATGTAGCAGGGTCCTTCCTTAAGGGGATCTGGGTTGTTCTTCATTCAAAGTGTTCTGGGTCTGTACATTGGCTCAAGTCAGAATTGGTCAAAGGGCCATGACTCTGTTTTTATGATTCAAGTTAGACTTCTGTTCACTTGACCTAGAATTCTTCCTCTTATATAGATCAGGCAAGAATTTAGTAGACCACTCATCTATTTCACTTCTAACTAGCCAACACTATAGATCTCTGGAAGTCAGACTCTTCTTATTACTGCTTGGACTCCATTGTCTATTATAGTAACCATGCCCACCTTGCTTTTGATGATTAAGGTTGCTGCATGGCCTCTGCTACCTGGGGTCCAAATATCCCTATTGCTTTTATAGTCTCCACATTAAGTGGCAGCAGTTCCCACTTTAATTTCTGACCTACAGAGAAGAGTGACCCCAGAACTCTTCAAGGATGTTGGGGTTCCCCTCACAAATTTATTTCTTTCATCCATAGTAAAAGCTGTGTCCTCTGGACCCTCCAGGGGTGGGTATGCATGTCTTACATGATAAATATACTCTCACATTCCAATCTCCCTAAGACTTTGGATACCTTCCTCTATAATATACCAAGGCAATTCTGGCATTTCAAATTCATTTAATGTAGGTCATCTTTTGATCCATGTTTGAGCCAAACAACCAAGCAAACCATTAGAGCCCTTTCTAACTCCCTGAGCTCCAATATTATATATAGAATCTCTGCATAGTGGGCCCATGTCAATAAATGTGTCCAGATCAAACTTTATGTTTTCCTTCCACCATTATCTTCTATCCTTCATATTCATCCACAAACATGTTCCCCCAAATTATGCCTGGATTAATTGGAAAAATCATGTTGTTCTTTTGGAGTGTAGTGCAACTCCTCATTGTTCACACTTTGTATCTCACCTCTTGGGGACTGCTGGGCGTTGAGTGTACTTATAAATCTAAAAGTCAAGCAGGGTAATGAGGATGGGTCCTGGAGGAGAAGCAACAGTGTCTTTCAAGGCAAGTACCTCAGGCAAAGCAGTATTAATCTCTTCAGATGGGATGGAAGGACTGCTTCTACTGGCAAAGAAGAGTAAGAATTGTTTAGGATTTTAATAGCTCCAGCCTTATTAGGATCTTTCCATATGTCTTCATACCAATTTCCAGGATTCCGGTACTTCTCAATTAAGAACTTCACTTTAACAGCAGAAAACATGACCTTATATATAGAAAATTCTAAGGAAACCACAAAAAACTATTATAATAAATGAGTTCAGCAAAGTTGCAGGGTACAGATTAATATTAAAAAAATCTAGTATATTTCGGTACACTAGAAATGACAAATCCAAAAATAATATTAAGAAAATAATTCCATTTATAATATCATAGAAAAGAATAAACTACTTAGGAATAAACTTAGCAAATGAGGTGCAAGACTTGCACATTGAAAGCTACAAAACTTTGTTGAAAGAGATTAAAGAAGATGTAAAGAAGTAGAAAAACACCCTATGTTTTTAGAGTGGTAAATTTAGTGTTATGAAGATGAAAATACTCTCCAAATTGATCAACAGAGTCAGTACAATCCCTATCAAAATATCAGCAGGCTTTTAAAATTATTCTTAGAGAAATTGATAAGCTGATTCCAAAATTTCAATGGAAATTCAAGAAACTCACAATAGCCAAAACAATTCAAAACATACTACAATTAAGTAATCAAATAATCAAGACAGTGTGGTATTGGCATAAAGGTAGATACATATATGAATGGAAAAGAATTTACAGTCCATGGGGCAGCTGGGTCACTCAGTTGGTTAAGCATCTGACTCTTGGCTTAGGCTCAGGTCATGATCTTAGGGTTGTGAGATAGAGCCCCACGTCAGTCTCCACACTTAGCGTGGAGTCTGCTTGAGATTCTCTGCCTCTCCCTCTCCCTCTGTCCCACCCCCCACTCACATTCTCTCTCTCTAAAATAAATAAACAAAATCTTAAAAAAAAAAAAAAAAGAATTTACAGTCCAGAAATAAACTCTCACATTTATGGTTAATTGATTTGTGGCAAGGGAGCTAAGACAATTTAATAGTGAAAGAAATTCTTTTCAACAAATGGGCCTGGGACAACTAAATTCAAAATGCAAAAAGAATGAAGTTGGATCCCCTACCTCACACCATACCCAAAATTAACTAAAAATGGTTAATAGACACAAATGTAAAAGCAACAATTACTAAATTCCTAGAAAAAATATAGGAATAAATCTTTATGACCATGTAATAGGTATATCTTAGATATGGCACCAAAAGCACAAGCAACAAAAGTAAAGATAAATTGCACCTCATTAAAAGTCCAATTTATTATTTTATGTGATGAATGATAACTTCATTCATCATTTCTTTCCTTCAAATGGTAACTTCTAGAAAGTGAAAAGACAACCTATAGAATAAATATTTGCTAATCATATATCTGGGAAGACACTTGTACACAGAATATATAAATAACTTTTACTTAAAATTCAACAATAAAAAGACAAATAATCCAATTATAAAATCGAAAGTATCTAAATAAATATTTCCCCAAAGAAGATATACAAATGGCCAATAAGCACATGAAAAGATACTCATCATCATTTATCATTAGAGAGATACAAATCAAAACCACAAAGAGATGCCACTTTACATTTACTAGAATGGCTAAAATTAGAATGACAGATAACACTGTGCCAAGGATGTGGGGAAATTGGAACTCTTACACATTTATGGTGGAAATGTAAAATGGTGCTGCCATTTAGAAAGCATTTTGACAGCTCCTTAAAAATAGAGTCACCATGTAACTCAGATGTTTAACACCATTAATTAATTAATTATTTACAAATTAAACTATCCTTGGTTACCAATTTATCTCCACTCATCTGGCTAAACTATAAAAATGACATAATAAGTAAACTTAATAAAAAAAAGAAAGAGAAAAGGATAGAATCAGGGAGGGGTACAGAGGGGATTTCAAAAGTAACAATAATGTTCTTTTTCTTTAATGGGTATCCTTGTATTGTTATTCTTTAAACTGTACATAAACTGTACTATAAATATTCTTTCATATGGATTAAATATTCAATAAAAAATGATATATCAAGTGTTGGTAAGAAGGTAAAGCAACTGTTCCTTTCATACATTGCATATGGGCAGTAATTGGTACAACCACTTTGCAATAATCTTTGGTATATACTGATACTAAATATATGTCAAGCCCATGACCTAGCAATTCTACTTTTTGGTATGTATATACTCTAAAGATTTAGTGCTTATGTCAACCAAATAATAGATATAAGAGTGTTTATAGCAGCATTATTTTAAAAAGTATCAAAGTAGAATAACATAGATGTCCATTAATAGTAAATTTGATAAGTAATTTGTGTTCTGCTAATACAAAGGAATACTAGGCAAAACTTAGCTTTGGTAATAGAGGTGAAAATATTGGTCACCTTGTGGGAGAGTATTACTTGGGCTTGCTGGGGTACTAGAAGTGGTTCAATGTGTGTGTGTGTGTACCCACACCCACTTAATTTTTCTGAGTTGTGCATGTATTTGTATACTGTCCTGTATGCATTTTCTAACATATTAATAAAAAAGTGAGACTAGATTTATGTATCTCTCTTATTTTGGAAACAAACGCAGGATGTATATCCTAAAAACTTATGAAAACCTTACTTCTGAAGTAAGAACAAGGTTATACAGAGAGGAGCCGAGGTAGAATTCCCCTGAGTATATCTTTTCATGTAGTTTTAACTTTTGACTCAAGTTAATGTTTTTATATTAAAAATATATCAATAAAGATAGAAACATAACTTTTAGGGGATAGTGGTAGAAACAGAGATGTTGACAAGTAATTTCATCTTCTGTTTTTTAATTTCAGTCCCCCTGGGAGTTAGGTTGGGGTCATATGACTAGTACTGGCCAATAAGCTTTAAGAAGAAGCCTTTGGGCTGAAGCAGAAGAGCTGATTTTGTTCCTCCATATGTTCTCTCTCCTTGCTTCGGCAATCATGGAGGTAACATCATGAGACCTTGGAGCCACGGGATGGAATTCTTCCTGGATCTCTAAGTCACCACATGGAACACGACTTCCCTGAAGAGCTTCTCAACTTGTATTGGAGTTTTTGAGAGTGAGAAGTGAAGCTTTTTTGTTTTTATTTTTAATTCTAGTTAGTTAACATGCAGTGTTATGTTAGTTTCAGGTGTACAATATAGTGATTCAACACTTCCATACATCACCCTGTGTGAGAAATAAACCTTTTTAATTTGGGGACTAGTTTGTTGCTTCAACATAGCCTAGAGTATTCTGTTCAATAAAGAAGATGTAAAATTGAGGTGATTTGTCGAGAGGGAGGAGACATAGTGTCTATATGAGGGGAATTGGGGAGAGAGATACTCTTTGATACTCTTGGAAGAATGAGAATGAGAACATTTATAGAATATTAGAGCTAAAAGAAACTACAGACATTATTCTGTTCTTTTCATTTTGAAGACAAAGAAACTAGAACCAGAGACTGATGATTGATTGGGTCAGGGTCACACAATGAGTTAGTGTAAAGACAGGATTGCAACCCTGGTTTTTAGGACCTTGAGAATAGTCTCAGGGTTAGGCTACAGTTACTTTTGAGAGCAGCTGGACATTTGCTTAGGATCCTTTAGATATTCTGAATTCCTCAATTTCTCGGTGAAAGTTCTAGATGGGAATAGCAGCCACCTGAGCTATCAATGTTTCCCCCAACTCTGAAGTCACAACACAATCTCCTTTTCACCTCAACTTTACCGTCCTTCCATTGCAGCAGTCCACTGGAAATCATCAGGAAATTATTTTTTTTATAATAAATGGCACTTGCACTTTTTACTCTATACCTTTAATTGTTTGGATTTTTTTTTTTATGATTTGAATCACTGGTGTAAACAAAGTAGAAAAAAAGAAAATGTCCTTGTTGGGAATTTTGTTCCTCTATCTTTGATATTTTGGGGGGTGGACAAATTCTTTCTTCCCCCATATGTAAGAATAAGAAGTACCTGTGGCATTGTTGGAATCAACTTCTAGAGGGCCTGTTTCATTTTGTTACAAATTTATTCTTTTGATTCATAGAATGTTTTTCTGCTTCAGCATTGCTTAAAACCGGGTGACCCAACCAAATCTCTATAATTTTGATAATTTCCCCCTGTGTCTTCCTCAGGTTTATATTGGTTGTATCTTATTTTTTGTTCCCATCCCCTTATCTGTCCATTTCTGAGCTATGGCCATCACTAAGGCAGATACTTCCTGACCTCTTTTTTCCATCTTCACTCTGACCCTAGAGATTAAAGGAGGCCATTGTCACATCATAACTGGCCAGCCAATCAGGTGGGCAGCTCCCATCAATGACCTCCTTGTTCCAGAGGAGTTCTCAGGCAGCTTCGATGGAAGGAGGGAGCCAAGAAGGAGGCCTGGCATAAGTTCAAAGATGATAATTACAACATGGATTGTGTACATTCTTGCCCGGAAAGGTGCAGGGTTCCCCTTCCCACCAAAAACCAGTTCGGTAAGTATAGCTGGGGGTAGCTACCTGGAATTGTTTCTCATCTATCTGCTCCCTTCTGAGCTCTCCACTGCTCTTCCAAGAGATCTTATGATATATAACTGGATAAGAATGGAGGAGGAGGGCTGGGTCTCTAGGTATTCTGAGGCATTAACTTACCAATTTGTTGCAGGACGTTGAAGTTGTAGAAAGCGAGGCTGTATCTATAGTACAGCACTGGCTGAAAAAAGTGAGTAACATTCCTCTATGACTCAGGGTACCCCAAATTCTAGAGAGCTGGCCTCCGTGGGTGCAGGAATCTGGACTCCTTTCCCCTTAGAACTGGGTAACTCAAGTTCTTTGCTAAACACTTTGCCTAGAGCTGTGTCTAATTCACCAAATGTCCTGAAAGATGCTGGGGCTTGTGTCCTTGTCAAAGGTGTGTTGGAATCACCACTATCCTTACCCTTCTTCTTAAGGATACTGGATGAGGGGTTTCAGATGTGTCATCTCCAGCTACAGGGAGTCTCAGGGATACCTTGGGATAGGGCCAAGGACTTAATGAGCCCCCTGGAATTCTACAGGAAGGTAGTAATAGACATGCTTATTGCAGGGACTGTGAGATACAGAGTGTGTATGTGAGGACACATTACATGTGTGTTGTGACAGAGGGGAAAACAGGGAAAAGGCAGAAGAGACAGACTTGGGCTCAGATACAGAGCAACACTTTCAGGGGAAATTGCTCACCTTTCAGACTGAAGAAGAAGCTTCCCAGGACATAAAGGAGAAGATGTCCACCAACTGTACCCCCACCCATGGCCAAGATGTACATGTCACCAGAGATGTGGTAATTGAGAATTTGAGACAATCATCCTAGGGGAGTGGGCAGAGATGGAGGTGGGCAGGCACAGGGTCCAACTGAAAAGGGTCTTGGGCTAGTGGGCAGAGCTTGTCCAGGCTGGGCTCCATCCTGGCCATGGTGTCCTTGCTGGACAGTAATCATGTGCACACTACCCCGATTTCCTAGGTGAAGCACCATCTCTCAAAGTCCGATTTGTTGGCAAACCAGAGTCAAGACGTCCTGGAGGAAAGAACAAGAATCCAGTTCATAAGATGGAGGTAAAGCCTCTCATTTGCCCTGAGTGGAGTTGTGGGGAGGGAGGCACAAGTCCCCCACCTTTGGGATTCCTGGCCAACACAAACTCATGGCTATTCTTCTCCAGAGACATTGACTTCTTTGGCTGAGAAATTTTTCAGCCTTACTTTGGGGTTTTAAGGGAATATTTTTGCTATCTTGAAAGCCCAGCTCATTCCTAAGTTTTAACATGATTTCAGGGGTTGCAAAACTGGGCTTGCTCACCATTTCTTCAATGCTTCTGAATAAATTTCAGACTTCTGTTACTTTTGCACTTGATTTGTTCAGAGGTGGCTGCACTTTAAAGAGCTAAAAGAAAATAAGCTCTTAAAATGCAAAAGCCTGAGCCCTCATCTGCAGCTGAGGTGAGAGGAGTTTTTTCAGCACCCTAGGCTAGAATTCTGTGCTCCACATTATGGTGGCTTTGCCAGCCTCCCACCGTGCTTGCTAGAGCACAGACCACCTCCTTCCCTTTCCTGGTTCCAAAGGGCCGGAGACCCAATGTGGAGGGAGCTGGGCCTGAAAGCTGGCTCATTTCTTCTGGCATAAGCTTCCCTATTTCCTTTTCAGGACTGTGTTCACTCAGGGTCTCTTTCCAGCAGAAGACTTGGGGGTTTAAACTTGTCCTCCATGAAAATGTGGAGGAGCTCTCTCTCTCATTTCTGTACTCTTTTTCTTCCCATGTCCCCATCGCCAGCTTTGTTCACTTCTATCAAGGAGGACGCATTTCTCAAGAAATGTATTTTTGCTTTGGGGATATCCAGTTTTCTTGTGTTTACCCCTTATGGTGCCATTAGTATTTTAAAACAGGATTCAAATGCTCAGGAGGGAGTGACAAATGGTGGAATTTGAGACCTTCCTGGAAAAGACTTTTTGGATGGGAACTGTATTCTAAAATCATAAAGGTTGGGGACTGTAATCCAGCCATAGCCTTATACGTGGGAGCCTGTCCCTGCCTGACACGGCTGCACTGGATGGAACTCTACATGTGGCAGTTCCTTGGTCTGGATAATATGAACATCATCTTCAGAAATTTTTTAGACCTTAGCTCTATGGCATAACCAGGTTAAAGCTTTGGAGACAAGCTACAGGAATCACAATTTTCCATATATAATTTTTCCACTTTGCACTTTCTGTGGATTTTTTAAGCCCATAAACTGTGCCTGGCTCCCCCTCCAATCCACTGGTTTTGGCATTCTTTTATTAGTTTCAGTAAATATGTAGTCAAGGAATACATATCCCTTCATTAAGCATCAGCAGATACTCATTTTTTTTGGTAGATGTTTGCTAGGCCCTCTAAAGAGAGAAAATAAGATGGAGTCCCCAGTTTCAAAGGGATAAAAGTGAACTCGATGAATAAGGTATGTGAATATTAGAGAAAATGTCAGACAAGCCATGAGGAGTATCTACAAGAGCATAGCATGGGGGACCCAGCTTGTGCAAGTTCTAGGCTTTGCTACCTGGGGGACCCTGGAAAGGTTTCTAGCAGGACATTTGCTTGGACTGACCCATGGACTGGGTAGGGACTGAATAAACAAGAGTGGGGAGGAGGGGGCTTCCACAGGTCATGAGAGCCTTGGCAACTTGGCCAATTCCACCTGGCCTCCAGTGCGCAGGGCTGTGGCCCTTTCTCTGGGCCTTGGGCTGGGAGTAATCTCTCCCTTTTCTGGAATCCCTTTATTTTTTCTTACCCCATTCTTTGGGCACTGACTCAGCTCTACCTTGTGTGAGTGATAAATGAGCATATTTATCACCTTCAGGCTTCAAGTCTTTGAGGCAGTATCAATGCTGTCTTCACATTGAAAGTCCCAAGGCACCTAGAACAATAGAGGCAAAAATGGGGGATTCAGTTGGAATCGAGGGTTTGTGGGGGGAGAGGGGGATGGAGTTGAAGAGGACATGAATTGGACCACAGAGACAAAGGCAAGTCTGCATAGTGAAATAAAACAGAACAGCAGTGATGTGGGCCTTCAGCTTCTTTGTGGCAGATTTTTGCAGAATTATCTCTAAACCATGGTAAGTATGGCACAGTGTAGGTCATAAAGAGCTGATAAGGAAGTTGGATCCAGAAGGGGTGAATTCCTTGTCTTACAAGACCACTGACCTGATGTGCACCTCTAGTAAAGGCACTTAACCTCTCTGTTTCTTCAACTCTTCTTAGGACCATTTGCTACCTGCCCAGGATTATTGGGTGGCTCAGGGGTACTTGATAGTAAAAAACAAAACAAAACAAAACAAAAAAATCTTTGTGTGCCTCATGCAAGACAAGTGAAGGACTAGCTCAAAAGTTCACGGAGACAGGGTCAGAACTATCGTTTGTATGATTCCAACCCATTCACTATGCCTAGTGAAAGAGAAACTCAGGAATCCCAATGTTTGAATGGTGTTTTGCAGCCATACCCGTATCTTCCAAGTGCCGAGTGAGGCGAGGAGTGACGTTATGAGAGACCGAATAGAGCAGGTGAGAAGAAGGTAAGCTGTTGGAGATTATCTGATTTGTACACCTAATAGGGTCAGGGGGTGGTGGGCGGGCGTGTTTCTGGCCTCTCCTTTGCAGGTTCCCTGACTGTGTCTGGAACCCTTCTATGTTGAGTGCCTCTTCGTAAGACTCTGCTCCAGGGCCTGAATGGGGCAATGGCTGACCAGCCACCCCAGCTCCATACCATGGTCTGGGTGTGCGCTCTGGGCAGGCTTTGCCATCTGGCAGCCTCCTGTCTGCCTTGCTCCTCTTCTCTGTCCCTGCAGCATAGGGAACCTTATGGATGAATCATCTCAGTGGATTCCCAACAGAAATTCCTATGCAGAATGCTGAGAGCTACAGGTGAGAGGGCGGACAGGTGAGGAGCTGGGCAGGGGAGATGGTGAGCCTGGGCGTGAGACATTGCACTGGGGCGGGAGCTTGATAATAAGGTTTAGCCTTTCCTTTGATGAGGGGGCCTGCACTTGGGGCCAGTGAGAGTGGGGGCTAGGGCAGCTGCCTTATTTTAGGCTCCTGCAGTGCATCTCTTAAATTTCTGGAAGGACTCCAAGTCAAGTTCGGATTGGCCTCTCTGACCCTTCTAGCTGCAGTGTCACCGTGAGGGCTTCTCAATCATGCACAGGCTAGGGACCACCTGGGGATCTTGTGTTAGTAGGTTGTGGGGGGCCTGCTGTACTGCGTTTCTAACATGCCCAGGCATTGCGTTTCTAACATGGGGTCTACTGACCCCATGATGAACCACAAGATCACAGAACACTGGGGTCAGCAGTGAGGGCACATAGGTTTTGGCCCTGCCACCAATAAGGGCCTTGACTTTGGGTCCTGTGACTTCTTGGCCTGCGCTGGGTACCAGTGATCATAACAGTGGCCATTTACGGAGCTCTGGGAGGTAGAAGGCCAATGACAGGCAATACACTACAGAGGCCATTTATTCAGGAAAAGGTTACTGCACCCTTGCCAAGTATGAAGACTGAACTGGCTGTCATGGGGGTGCTGAAGGAGTGTTTTAGACCCAGTTGACCTGCAACATGCTTAAAGGAAGGCCATGGAGGTAGAGTGCTGGCATTTATGGAACACTTACCGAATGCCAGGTTTGGCACAAGGCATTGTCAAAATTTCTTACCTGATCCAAAAGAACCTTAAGAGGAGGGCATTGTTCATGCCCATTATACAGACGGCAGAGGTTAAGCCAAGCCTTAGGAGTGGACACTATCTTTCAGTCCAGCTCTGTCTTGGGTAAGTTGATTTATGCCCCCGTGCCTCAATTTCCTCAGACTTCAGAACATTGCCTTGAGGAAAATGGCTATCAGCACTTAGTCAATGACATGATGTGCCATGTCAACTGTTGACTAATATTAAAGACAATGAGGAATCTGGGATGCTTGCAGGGTCTTCTGAAGTTTGAAGAAGCAGAGCCAGGTCTGTCTGATGCACCACCGTCCTTTCCCTCCGTGGGTTTTTCTGCTCTACACGCAGCTCTAGGAATGTTGGGACTGGCTTCGGAGGCACGATCATCAAGCCCTTTAGCCATCCTATGCTTCTGTGACATGCCCCCTGGGCATTCCTCTGCTTCCCAGGTTCGTGTCCTTCAGGGTCAAGGAACAGCCTGTGTCAGAAGAAAGTCTATCACCCCTTGACCGGAGGAGCGGCCACACCTGGGCAGAGAGAACCCGGCGGGTGAGACCTTCCTTGTGACAGTGGCAGCACTGGAATCTTCCCGCTGAACTGCTAATAAAGAGACAAGCTATTTAATCACTGTGCTGGCCTCTGGTGTGAGTGCTTGCTATTCATTCTTTAATCAGGCTCTTCCTGGACTGGGCTCTGGGGACACATAGACTGAGGACAGCCAGCTTTTTGGGGACAGAGATGCCAGGCCAGCACAGAACTGTATCAGCAGACCATGCTAGGTGTTCCTGGAACACTAGAAGGGGTGCCAGGCTGGGCCAGAACAGGAGGACTTACTGGGGGAAGTGTGGCTTCTTTGTTTCACTCAAGTATTTGTTTTATCTTTATTTCTTCTCTAGCTGTCTTCCTGTCTTTATGTAGATACTTGTCTTTTTTTTTTTTTAGGATTTTTATTTATTTATTTGTGTGTGTGTGAGAGAGAGAGAGAGCACAAGAAGGGGGAGTGGCAGGTAGAGGGAGAAGCAGGCTCTCTGCTGAGCAAGGAGCCTGATGCGGGGCTCTATCTCAGGACCCTGGGATCATGACCTGAGCTGAAGGCAGACACTTAACCCACTGAGTCACTCAGGTGTCCCTGTAGATCCAAGTTTCTGACCTATATTCTTTTCCCTCTCTGAAGAACTTTTAACATTTCTTGCAAGGCAGGTCTACTGGAGACCATTTCCTTTGATTTTTGTTTGAGAAAGTATTTCTACTCACTCTTGAAGGACATAAATTCTAGGTTTTTTTTCTTTGACACCTTAAATATATGCCCCACTCTCTTCTGGCTTGCATGGTTTCTGAAGTGAAGTCACATAATTTTTATCCTTGCTCCTCCTTAGGTAAGGAGTTTTTCCTCCTCTGGTTTTCAAGATTTTTTCTGTGTCTGATTTTCTGCAGTTTGAATATGCTGTGCGTAGGTGTAGAGTTTTGGGTATTCACCCTGCTTGGTTTTCTGAGTTTCCTGGATCGTTGTATGAGGTCCACCATTGCAAAATTCTCAACTACTATTGCTTTGAATATTTTTTCTGTTCCCTTCATTTTTCTCCTCCTGGTATTCTCGTTATGCATGTGTTATATCTTTTGTAATTGCCCCACAGTTTTAAGTTATTCTGTTCCACCTTTTTTTCCATTCCTTTTTTTTTTTTTTGTCTTGACTTTTCAGTCAGGAACTTTCTATTGACATTTCTTCAAACTCACTGATTCTTTCCCTGGTTGTGTCTAGTCTACAAATGAGTCCATCAAAGGCATTCTTCGTTTCTATTACAGAGTTTCTTATTTCTGGCATCTCCTGTTGATTTTTCCATAGGGTTTTCATTCTCTCTGCCTACACTGTCTATCTGTTCTTGTGTGTCATCCACTATTTCTATTAGATCCCTTTGCATATTTATCACAGTTTTAAATTCCAAGTCTGACAATGCCAACATCTCTGCCTTATCTGAGTCTGGTTCTGATGCTTGCCTTGTCTCTTCAGACTATTTTTTACCTTGTATCATACAGCATCAGGTTTTGTTGAAAGCCAGATATGCTGCAGGGGTAAAGGAATGGAGGCAGAGAGTGTGAGGTTTTATATTTATCTGGTTAGGAGTTAGGCTGTGTTTACTCTCTCCAGCAGCTGCAGTGTCAGAGATTAACATTTTTTTTTTTTTGGTATTTTATTTTATTTATTTATTTTTTAAAATTTTTCTTTTATTTTTTTAATTCTTATGTTAATCCTCATACATTACATCATTAGTTTTAGATGAAGTGTTCCATGATTCATTGTTTGTGCATAACACCCAGTGCTCCATGCAGAATGTGCCCTCCTCAATACCCACCACCAGGCTAACCCGTCCTCCCACCCCTCTCCCCTCTAGAACCCTCAGTTTGTTTTTCAGAGTCCATCGTCTCTCATGGTTCGTCTAACCCTCCAATTTCCCCCCGCTTCATTCTTCCCCTCCCGCTACCTTCTTCTTCTTCTTTTTTTTTTTTTCTTAACATATATTGCATTATTTGTTTCAGAGGTACAAATCTGAGATTCAACAGTCTTGCACAATTCACAGAGCTTACCAGAGCACATACCCTCCCCAGTGTCTATCACCCAGTCACCCCATCCCTCCCACCCCACCCCCCACTCCAGCAACCCTCAGTTTGTTTCCTGCAATTAAGAATTCCTCATATCAGTGAGATCATATGATACATGTCTTTCTCTGTTTGACTTATTTCACTTAACATAATACCCTCCAGTTCCATCCACGTCGTTGCAAATGGCAAGATCTCATTCCTTTTGATGGCTGCATAATATTCCATTGTATATAGATACCACTTCTTCTTTATCCATTCATCTGTCGATGGACATCTTGGCTCTTTCCACAGTTTGGCTATTGTGGACATTGCTGCTATAAACATCGGGGTGCACGTACCCCCTCGGATCCCTACTTTTGTATCTTTGGGGTAAATACCCAGTAGTGCAATTGCTGGATCATATGGTAGCTCTATTTTCAACTTTTTGAGGAACCTCCATACAGTTTTCCACAGTGGCTGCACCAGCTTGCATTCCCACCAACTGTGTAGGAGGGTTCCCCTTTCTCCGCATCTCCGCCAACATCTGTCGTTTCCTGACTTGTTAATTTTAGCCGTTCTGACTGGTGTGAGGTGGTATCTCATTGAGGTTTTGATTTGGATTTCCCTGATGCCGAGCGATATTGAGCACTTTTTCATGTGTCTGTTGGCCATTTGGATGTCTTCTTTGGAAAAATGTCTGTTCATGTCTTCTGCCCATTTCTTGAGTGGATTCTTTGTTCTTTGGGTGTTGAGTTTGATGAGTTCTTTATAGATTTTGGATACTAGCCCTTTATCGGATATGTCATTTGCAAATATCTTCTCCCATTCTGTCGGTTGTCTTTTGGTTTTTTTGACTGTTTCCTTTGCTTTGCAAAAGTTTTTTATCTTGATGAAGTCCCAATAGTTCATTTTTGCCCTTACTTCCCTGGCCTTTGGCGATGTTTCTAGGAAGAAGTTGCTTTGGCTGAGGTCAAAGAGGTTGGTGCCTGTGTTCTCCTTTAGGATTTTGATGGACTCCTGTCTCACATTGAGGTCTTTCAACCATTTGGAGTCTATTTTTGTGTGTGGCGTAAGGAAATGGTCCAGTTTCATTCTTCTGCATGTGGCTATCCAATTTTCCCAAAAGCATTTGTTGAAGAGACTGTCTTTGTTCCATTGGACATTCTTTCCTGCTTTGTCAAAGATGAGTTGACCATAGAGTTGAGGGTCCATTTCTGGGCTCTCTATTCTGTTCCATTAATCTATGTGTCTGTTTTTGTGCCAGTACCATGCTGTCTTGATGATGACAGCTTTGTAATAGAGCTGGAAGTCCGGAATTGTGATGTCACCGGCTTTGCTTTTCTTTTTCAACATTCCTCTGGCTATGCGGGGTCTTTTCTGGTTCCATACAAATTTTAGGATGATTTGTCCCATTTCTTTGAAAAAAGTGGATGGCATTTTGATGGGGATTGCATTGAATGTGTAGATTGCTCTAGGTAGCATTGACATCTTCACAATATTTGTTCTTCCAATCCATGAGCATGGAACGTTTTTCCATTTCTTTGTGTCTTCCTCAATTTGTTTCATGAGTATTTTATAGTTTTCTGAGTACAGATCCTGTGCCTCTTTGGTTAGATTTATTCCTAGGTATCTTATGGTTTTGGGTGCAATTGTAAATGGGATCGATGCCTTAATTTCTCTTTCTTCTGTCTTGTTGTTGGTGTATAGGAATGCCACTGACTTCTGTGCATTGATTTTATATCCTGCCACTTTACTGAACTCCTGTATGAGTTCTAGCAGTTTTGGGGTGGAGTCTTTTGGGTTTTCCACATAAAGTATCATATCATCTGCAAAGAGTGAGAGTTTGACTTCTTCTTTGCCAATTTGGATACCTTTGATTTCTTTTTGTTGTCTGATTGCTGTGGCTAGGACTTCCAATACTATGTTGAATAGCAGTGGTGATAGTGGACATCCCTGCCACGTTCCTGACTTTAGGGGGAAAGCTCTCAGTTTTTCCCCATTGAGAATGATATTCGCTGTAGGTTTTTCATAGATGGCTTTGATGATATTGAGGTATGTACCCTCTATGCCTATACTCTGAAAAGTTTTGATCAAGAAAGGATGCTGTACTTTGTCAAATGCTTTTTCTGCATCTATTGAGAGGATCATATGATTCCTGTTCTTTCTTTTGTTAATGTATTGTATCACATTGATTGATTTGTGGATGTTGAACCAACCTTGCAGCCCAGGGATAAATCCCACTTGGTCGTGGTGAATAATCCTTTTAATGGACTGTTGGATCCTATTGGCTAGTATTTTGGTGAGAATTTTTGCACCCATGTTCATCAGGGATATTGGTCTGTAATTCTCCTTTTTGATGGGGTCTTTGTCTGGTTTAGGGATCAAGGTAATGGTGTCCTCATAAAATGAGTTTGGAAGTTTTCCTTCCATTTCTATTTTTTGGAACAGTTTCAGAAGAATAGGTATGAATTCTTCTTTAAATGTTTGGTAGAATTCCCCTGGGAAGCCATCTGGCCCTGGGCTTTTGTTTGTTGGGAGATTTTTGATGACTGCTTCAATTTCCTTAGTGGTTATAGGTCTGTTCAGGTTTTCTATTTCATCCTGGTTCAGTTTTGGTAGTTGATACATCTCTAGGAATGCATCCATTTCTTCCAGGTTATCTAATTTGCTGGCATAGAGTTGCTCATAATATGTTCTTATAATTGTGAGATTAACATTTCTTATTGTGCTCTTGTTTTTGTCTCCCTTGTTATCTTTAGGTTTCCCTAGAGGTTCCTTCTTAAATAGGGCCTGTGGCTTTTAGTTCTTCCAGCTGAAATCCCCTGTGGTTACAAAGGGACCTGCTGATGTGGTGGTGGGGCCAAGAGGAGAGTGGAGGGTCCTCTGCTCAGTCCTCAGTCTCTTAGTGAGCCTGTGGCCCTGGCCCATGTCCTCCTTGCCTTGTCCCCTCCACTGCCCCCACCTCAGGAGAGACAGGAAAGCCAGAGAGGGCCAGAGTTGGATGTTTTCCTTCCCTCAGGTTAGGTAGGCTCTGGAAAAACAGTCTGTCTTGAGGGCAGGCCTTTGTTAAGGAAAACAGAATGCTCTGGGCATATTTCAAAATGGCTATATTCCTCTCCCCTTGCTGAAGTGGGCAGGAGAGAGGGGTTCTCTGATCTTCATTGTGAGAACCTGGTGGGGCTCCTGGAAGCAAAATTCAGGAAGTTGGGGGCCTTCTAAGAGTGGGGCCCCTGGACTTATTAAATCTCAAGCTTGTCCACATTGAGCCTCCAGCAATCCGTCAATTATATTTAAGCTTCCCTACTCTGGTGCTGTTTCCCGGAGGTTTCTGTATCTGCGAAGTTGTGATTCTCCATAATAACGTGTTTGTCTCTCCAATTCTCAGGTCAGCATTTTGCCCTATGACCTAAATTCTCTGATGGGCCTAGGAAGTATTGTTGGTTTTTGGTTTGTTCAGCTTTTTTCCCAATTGTGAGAATGGGAGTGATGGCTTCCAAGTTCTTTACATATCAGACCAGAAACTAGAAGTCTATTCAAGTCTTTATTGAGTGTCTGCTAGAATAACAGCCAGCATGGACTGAGCACCTACTGTGTGCCAGGTAGTACTACCCAAGCAGCTCTCTGATGTTGATGCTATTACCATTCGAGAGAAGACAACACGAAACCAGGTATCTTGAATTGGCTCAACTGTCCCCCCAAAAAGGACAGGCTGTTGAGAGGAGCCTCTGGCTCCCAAGCCTCATCTCTCAACCACACTGCTATACTATGTGTGGACCTGGGCTAGGCCTGGGGAATATTGCAGTGAGCAAGACCCACCCTCTCCCTGCCCTGGTAGGACTTTCATTTTGACAGGGGAGACAAGTTTTAAACAAACTATTAGTCACAATTTTCACAGTTACTCTAAAGGAGAAGTACTATATATAATGGGAGCTTGCCCTAATCAGAGAAAAAGACAGATTTATTATTGATTATTTAAAAATCATCACCCCCATTTTACAGATGAAGAACTGGAAGTTCAGAGAGGTTATGTAGCCCTCCTCATGTCACAGCCATTAAGTGGCGCAGCCAGGATTTGAATCCAGGCAATCTCATGCCAGAGGCAGTGCCCTTAAACACTCCACTGTGCTGCTAAGCTGGGGGAGGGGTCATTTTGTTTGATGGTGGTGGTGAGCCAGCATTGTAGAAGGAGAGAGGTGGAGGCAGGGCAGGTCCATATCCACCCTGCCCCACTACTCCCAGAGGTCAGGAGTGCCTGCACTTTCCCTCTCCAGCACCTCTCCCTCCCAATCTCCCTTTGTCTGCTTGCTCCAGGGCGAGAGGCAGAGGAGGAAGGATGAGGGTAGGTCTTAACCAGCCAGGGGACAGGGGCACAGCCCTGAGCAGAGGCAAGTGAGGGGCTCTGGGATGAGGAGAGGAGCATGATGCCAAAAGGCCACTCTGGCTGGATGGGAGCAGGAGGGAGAAGGGCCAAAGAGGAGGCTGTTGAGAGGAGGCCAGGGCCAGGCCATGTGGGCTGGGGGCCTTGTCCTAGCAGAGGTGGAAAGTGCAGGAATGTTGGGGGCAGAAGGGGATCACATATGTGGAGGTGGGCTGTGGTACAGGGTGGCAGCAGGGAGCCCAGGAGGGGTCCCCTGGGAAAGGGAGGGGACACAGAGAAACCTATGGATTTGAGACAGGTCAAATGTGACTTGGTGATGTGTGGGAGCTGGAGAGTGGGGGAGAAGAAATGTCCTGGCTCAGCTGGTCGTGAGCTGCCCTTTGCTCAGATAGGGAGGTATCAGTTGGGGGAGATGAGTTAAGTTTGGGTAATGATTCAGGCCCCTGGAGGATATCACAGTGGTGATGTCAAGCAGGTGGATGGACAGACAGGACTGGGCTGGCAGGTGGGAGTCTTGGTGGAAAAGTGGCACCTGGTGGCAAGTAAGAGCCTGTCCTTTTTGGGGGGACAGTTGCAGCAAACGAGAGGTAGAGAAGTAAGCAGGTTTTCCTCAGCAGTCCTGGAGGTGACCTTGCCTTCCCAACCCCTCACTCAAGTGCTTGGGAAGTCAAGGAGTGGCATGCACCTTGCCAGAGCTGCAGGGGCTCCGTCACCACAATTTAGCGAAGGGACAAAGCCCTTTTCACTCTCCAACTGAGAGTCTGTTTTGCCAGAAACCACCAGATGGCGCCATTTCCACACAAAATCATTTCTGAAGGCTCACTAGTGTAGTCCCGGGGTGTGTGCAGGGCAAGATTTAGATTTTAGAACCATTTGGGAAGCCTAAACAGATGGAAGGCCTTTGAGTATCTTAGTTTAATGATGGATACAGTTCACATCCATATACATGAACTATAGAGGGGCCATTCATTCAAATAAAAATTCTTGAGTGTTTATATCCAGCACCGTACTAGAGTATGGGGATACCCAGATGAATATTCTGTCATAGCCTCAGGGAGCTCAGAGTGGTGGAGGGGCTGATAAACAAATTTTCAATGTTGTATGTAAATAAGCCCAAAGTGTATATACATGGTAAAGCAGAAGAGGGAGTGATTTTCTGTGCTTGAGAGGAAAGGTGCTGACTTCCCAGCAGAGATGACATTGAAGCAGAGGCTTTGCCAGGCTGTGGCAGTGAAAGAGGGGTCTTCTAGTCAAGGAGAGTACCCACATAGGAAGGCATGCAGAACGTTCAGGGGTTTGGGCCTGGGCCTGGATGTTTGGAATGCCAGATATGGTGGGGAGAATAGCAGGCCAGGAGGTTGAGAATTTCACAGGTGGGGATTCTACAGGTGAGTGCAAAGTGAGCCCATAAAGCCTGGCTGCAGGACCCTAGGGGGAGGCTGAGCCAAACCTGCAATGCTGGCTAGGCCAGGCTTCTCAGGAGAGAGGAGATGTGCAGAGGGTTCCAGGCACTTGGAAAAGAGGGGGAGCCCACTGCACTCAGAAAGAAAAGGAGCCCTACAGTGTTGGGCTCTGACTTGGGAGGTAGTGGTTAAGGAGCTCACAGGCCCCCACCCGTTTGTTGTCTCACACACAAACATCTGGAGTTTGGGGAGAGAGGGACCTACATTAGTATTATAGCCACAGTTCCTTCAAACCTAGGGTGGAAATGAAATCATTAAGTGGCTCAAATGGAGTTTTGTTCTGTGCATGATTAACCCCAGGAGGGGCGTTTGGGAACAAATATGCCTCCTCTACCTGTATTACAGGGGGACTGAGCCATGGTAAATTAAAAGAAAATCACTGGCAAATTTGGGATCAGTCAACTGTGACCAAGCCATTTGTGTACTTAAATGGAGCTGAAAGAGCTAATAAAGGCTTTGTGGGTCATGGATCTTTCTGTGAGGGGAGGGCATGGGAGATGGGGGTGGGGTGGTGGGTGGGGGGCTGGTTCAGGCTGATGTTTGTAGAAGTCTTACCTCGGACCTCTTGGTGGTGGTGGTGGTGGTGGGGACGTTGGCCTGTTCTCATCATCCAAGTGTGTGTCAAGTCCTAATGGGGAACTTGCTGATTCTAGACAGAGACAGTGACACAGACCCAGCCAAATCTGTCTCAAAGAAGACAGATTAGGTCATTGCAAAGCAGAGCCTTGGGATACCAGGGGAGGTAGGAGCCAGTGCCTCCTGAGTCTGTCATTGCAGAGTGAGGCGCAGGTAGGGGTCTTAGGATCCACGTGATGTAATGAACAACACCAGATGTAGGGGACTGCTGGATGAAGACCCAGCCATTGCCCTGTGGTGTCCACTGAGAGATGGGATGGGGCTCTGCTCCATCCCCAGAGGAGAATGGAAGGCACCCAGCCAAACCAGTACATGAAATGCGGTGGGCAGGGCTGGGAGAGCCAAGGGTACTGGACAGAGGGCAAGGCCAGGAGAGGATGCCTGGCATGTGGGCTACCCAGAAGCAGACAGCGGGAGGGGTTGGGGAGGAGGAGTGGAGACAGCAAGGAGGTGTTAAAAAACAATCCAGGGGCGCCTGGGTGGCTCAGTTGGTTAAGCGACTGCCTTCGCCTCAGGTCATGATCCTGGAGTCCCTGGATCGAGTCCTGGATCGAGTCCCGCATCGGGCTCCCTGCTTGGCAAGGAACCTGCTTCTCCCTCTGACCCTCCCCCCTCTCATGTGCTCTCTCTCTCTCCGTCTCTCTGTCTCAAATAAATAAATAAATAAATAATCTTTTTTTTTTTTTTTTTTTAAAGATTTTATTTGACAGAGAGAGAGAGACAGCAAGAGAGAGAACACAAGCAGGGGGAGTGGGAGAGTGAGAAGCAGGCTTCCCGCAGAGTAGAGAGCCCGATGTGGGGCTCGATCCCAGGACCCCGGGATCATGACCTGAGCTGAAGGCAGACGCCCAACGACTGAGCCACCCAGGCGCCCCTAAATAAATAAAAATTCTTAAAAAAAAAAAATCCAACCTAGTCAATTAGAAGATCTAATTGTCTTCATTAAACCACTGGGCAGCCTACCATCTAGTTAATAGAGGGGAGCTTCTGAGGAAAATGGAAGGTTTTTATTGGAAAGGGGGGCGAGGCAAGGAAGTTATTAGCAAAAGAAAAGGATTGCTCCTCCTAAGGAAGAGCAGGGGGCTTCTATCATGCAGATTGCCTCATCTTCCTTTGCGGGGTGGGGGCTGGAGAGGGTCCAGGTGGCAGATTACCTCAATGGCGGTGATAGGAAAATTCCTGACTGACTGGTTAAGACACCATTTCTGGGGGAGGTTGAACTGCAATTAGCCTGGGTTTGGGGACTCTATGTGACGCCTGTGGTTTTCCTTTTAACAGAGGAACCCTGGCTCCAGCTCCTGTAGGCACCTTCTCCAGACTCTTGAGACTTAACACCAGGGTGTGGCTGCAGGTGTGGGGTAGGGCGGGGGCACAGCCTGGAGGACAAAGCTGGGGCCTGGGCTGACTTCTGCGTGACTTATCCAGGGATGCTAAATGTAGCCCCCGCACGGCGGGGACTGGCTCTGCTTCTGTTTACCTCCCCTCCCCAGGTGCTCTGCCACCTGTGCCCTCTCCCCCCCCCCCCCCCCCCCCCCCGTCCCCGCCACCCCGCGGCCTGGGAGGGCGGGGGCCAACCGGAGACCTCCGCAGAGCTGCAGACGCAGTGTTCGACATGCTTCCCAATTACTTGGCAGGCTCGGCAGCGATGCTCGAAATTCATTTTCCATCCTGAGAGGGGAAAACAAAGGCAGGGGAGAGCACCAGCTGCTCTGGACGAGCTTGGGAAACTTTGCTCCCAGCCAGGCGGAGCTGAGCCAGCGGGGCGGGCCAGGCGGCAGGGGGCGCTGCCGGGCCTCTCTCCAGCCTCGCCCCGGCCCCCTCCTCCCGCTCCCCGCGCCTCCTCCGGTCCTCCAGTCTCCCGCGCCCCCAGTCCCGCGCCGGGACCCTTGCCCCCTGTCTCTCCCTCTCCCCTGCCTCGCTTCCCCCCCCACTCTCCCTCTGCCTCGCTCTTTTCCTCACTGCCTCATTCCCCCTACACCCTACCTCGCTCCCTTCCCCCTACTCTCCCCCACTTCTCTACTCTCCACTCTCCTCCTCCCCCTTACCCCCTTCCTCCCTGCTTCGCTCTCCACCCCCCCCGCCTCCCCCTTCCCTCTGCCTCCCCCTTCTTCCTGCCTCATCCCTGCCGTCCTCCTTCCCGCTCGCTCTCCCCAACCCCTCTTCCCACCTTGATCTCTCCTCACTGCCTCTCTCCTGTCCCCGCTCCCCTCACTCCTGCTTAGCTCCTCTCCCTAGCCTCTCTCCTCTTTCCCGGTGGTGGGACCTGGGGACTTATGCAGCACAACAGGAAGGGGTGCACTCGGGTTCTCTCAAGGAGGGTGGAGACCAAGGCCTGCAGCCAGAAGTCCCCAGTGTGTGCGCTTGGTTGGGGTGAGGGAGGCCATGGCGGGACTTCGAGGGGACGATAGCAAAGCAGCAGTTGGTTAGTGGAGAAGGTCCAAACCAACAACTTGGCAAAACCCGTTGCCTGTGGTTCCTGACCAATTTCTTTCTTTACTGACTGGCTCCTTTGGAGTGTGCACTTGCGGAGGGCAGGGTGAGCCTCCCCTGTCCCTGCGGAGTGCCTGATACAGGTGCTTAGTAAATCCTGATGGAAGGAACTGCACGGTCTCAGGTGCCCGCCAAGATTTGTGTTCCTATTACCTTAGCCTGCCCCTGGGCTCTGGGGCCTCCTTCCCCCTTTCAGGGCCCATTTGTCGTGCACTCCATAAGGCACCTTTTTGTGGGGGGGGTGGGTGTGGAAGTCTTGCAGATGAAGGAATGGGTCGCTGAGAGGTGGTCAGGTCTGTGAGAGGCCATTTCAGGGAGACCAGCAGCCATAGCAGGCCCTATCTCGTAAGTGGGATGCATGGCAGGCTTGGCGAGAAATTACATGTGGCATACTTCTGGTAAAGAGGATGCATTTACTAAAAGGGTGTGCACATGTATGCTTTTTCTGGGAGGCGATATAGTATGACTACTGAGACCAAGCGCTAGATTGCTTGCACTGGAATCCTGATTATACTAGTCAGTGGCCGTGTGCCCTTAAGCAAGTTGCTTAACCTCTCTGTGACTCAGTTTCCTTGAGTCTTTGGGAAGATCAAGTGAGACCACCCCTGTAAAGCATGCAGCACATGCCTGGCACTTGGGAAACCACCATCTGTCCAAACATGGTGGCCGTGATGATGATCATCTCCAGTAAGAGGCAGTGAGAGGTGGTGATCCAGTCACTCTGTAAAGGAATACTCAGTCCCTGGCCCGTGGGAGCTGATATTGGAAGGTGAAAGATTCTGGGTGCATCTAAAGATGCTGGGGGATTACAGTAGGTAAAAATAAAACTGTTCATAGTGTATTTGGGAGCCAGTGTGTGAAGGTGTGTGTTGGAGATCTACACACACGGAATCAGGGCAGGGTCTGCACCTTCAAGTCCCAGCCCTGTGGACTCTCGGGACATGTGCCCTTGGGGATGGGCTGGACTCCTCATACTCTGGAGAGAAGCATCTCTGGGTCAGTGTGCCAACTGAGAAAAGACACTGCTTCCTCTGGACTCAGGCTCACTTGCAATCTGGGGAGAGAGGCCCCCACATGGCCTGGACCAAGAGGGAGGAGGATGTGGCATCTTGTGGCCAGCAGGTGATGCTGTTGATCCAGTGTTGCTGGCTGCTGGTCCCTAGATGGTGCTTCCTCCTTCCATTCAACCCCAAGCTGTGGATTTCTCAGCTGTTTCCCCTGTGTGCACCGTACAGGGGAGAAGTTGCCTCATTCCCAGACTGCAGGCAGAGACCTGGGGTGTGCAGTCACCTGGCCACTCCACAAAGCGGCAGCCCCTTCCTACACACCCCTCAGGGCTTCTGGGATGGCCTGCGAGGAGGGGTAGATTGGGGTTGGGGTAGGCAGTGTGTGTGTGGACCAAGGAAGGAGAATCACTGTGAATCAGTCCTAGGGTTTCAGAGCCCCTTTTGGGGACTTAAGTCCCATGTCCACTTTGTGCAGAGCTGGAAGTAAAGCAGTGTTTCTCCACCTGTGGTGGATGGCAGAGTTCCACCACAGCAACAGGGCACTTGTTAAAGATGGAGATTTTTGAGCACCATCTGATTTATTTTGGTGGGTAAGCTTGGGATGGAACCTAGGAACCTGCATTTTTATCAGACCCATCCAGGTGATTCTGAGACAGCTGTCCTCAGGCTATGTGTTGAGATGCACAGGGATAAAAAACACTGCCTTTTCTTAATAGAGGAGAGGTTGGAAACTCCAAGGTCAGCACCAGGAGGAGAACATCCTGCTCACTTCAGCTACTTCCTTCACTTGGTCTTTGGGGGTATCTTTTACCAATTACCCCTGCGTCCACCTCCAGACTTTCTCTTCTGCTTTGTCCAAGAGAGTTAACAAAGGGAGAGAAGTGGAAAGAGAAACAAGTTCTAGAAAATTGGGTTTATCTGTAATCTTATTCAACTTGAGCCCATGAATTACCCCTCCCCTTTCCTGGATCCCTCCTCTTTAATCTCTCTCACTCAGTATCTCTTGGTTTCTAGCTGGTTCTGAGTTCTTCCTGAAGAGTGTGAGTGTGTGTGTGTGTGTGCGTGTGTGCGTGCGTGTGTGTGTGCGCACGCGCGCATTTTGTTTCCCTGGGTCTCATATTGTCAGCATCAAATAATACCTGGTGAGGCAAAAGGAGTGAAAAGGGTGCTTTTCTTTGAGTTTGCACTGTTTGGGCTTCCTTTTCTCAGGACCCTTGGTCGACTCTCTGGGAAGCCCTGGGGGAAGGGGGAGGGGAAGGGGGGAGGACCGTGGCAGTAGCAGCGCTATGTCCATTGCTTTGCCTGCACCCGCTGCATGAGCGAGGTTGAGCCACCTAATTTCTCTTGACTTGGGTTTTGCCAGCTATAAGATAATAGTATCCTTCTGTCAGTGTTGGTGGGACACTAGATAAGGCCACGTGTGTGAAGTTCCCTGCGCCGTACCAGGAGAGGCAGAGCTGATGTTCAGTGGTGTCACCTACCCGGACCCCTCCCGGCACTCTTTTTCTCCGGAGTTCAGAAGGGCAAGCCTTCAGGCAAATCATCCAGTGTGTCCAGACCCCGACTTACCTGTCTGGAAAATGGGACTGTCGAAGAACCTGCACCCAGAATTGGTTCTGGCCAAATCTGTAGAGTGGCTGGATGCTTCACTTCCTCCTGCTTTAGGGGCCTGGCCAGGACCTTGATGTCCACCTGCTCTTTGCTCTGTCCGGTTTTCTGAGACCCGCCTGTTCCTTTATCCCGGGCTGGGTTGGGCAGCAGACCCCAGGCAGCCTGGCCTTGAGAGACACATAGAATTGTGGTTCAATAAATTGTTAAGGGAATCAAACTTTGGCTTGACTGTGTGGCCTTGGGCTCACAGGTAAAACGGGAATGGTAATATCTACATGGCAGGGACAGAGCGAGTGTGTGTATAGCTTTGGCCAGCACCCTGCGTACTTACTATGTGCCCCCATAAATGTGGTTATGAACAGTGTGGCTCTGAAGGGATGGCCTTTCCTGCCTCCACCTCTCAGAGGACTTTTTTTTAAATCAGAAAAGCAGTGTTTCTGGGGTGCCTCGGTGACCCAGTTGGTTAAGCATCTGCCTTCGACTCAGGTCATGATCCCAGGGTCCTGAGATCGAACCTCAGTGGGCTCCCTGCTCAGCCAGGAGTCTGTTTCTCCCTCAGCCTCTGTCTCTCTCTCTCTCCCTCCCTCTCTCCTCCCCTGCTCATGTTCTCTGTCTGCCTCTCTCTCTCTCTCAAATAAATAAATAAATAAGATATATTTTTTTTTAAAAAGAAAAGCTGTGTTTCTATCTAGGCGCCCCTTACCCTATGATTTAAAGGGGTGGAGAAAAGGCTCAGAGAGAATGTTGTTAAGGAATAAGGTTAAATTCCATTGTTTTCATTTCCACAACAGGAGAGGAGAAAGCCACAGTGCAGGTTGAGGCTGCCTCTCTGCCAAACCTCCAAATCTGAGACCTGTCCCAGTTTCAACCCCCGGAGCCCCGAGGGTTTGCACTAGGAAGTTCAGTTTGGACAACTAATTTATTTGCTTCCTTCATATGCAGTTATGGGCAAGGATTGCATGTATGTAATTCATGATGTTTGTGCATCTCTGGACTTCCAAGAGTTATTTTATTTTATTTTATTTTTTAAGATTTATTTATTTATTTCAGAGAGAGAGAGAGAGAGAGAGAGGCAGAGCCCAGGCATGGAGAGGGTAGGGGGTAGGGGGAGGGGCAGAGGGAATGGGAGAGAAACAGGCTCCCCCATGAGCATGGAGCCCTACATGGGGCTTGTTCCCATGACCCATGAGAT
The DNA here is from genome assembly GCF_011800145.1 of Mirounga leonina. NCBI lineage: Eukaryota > Metazoa > Chordata > Mammalia > Carnivora > Phocidae > Mirounga > Mirounga leonina. The sequence continues at coordinate 28,529,036 of NW_023270387.1, read as the reverse complement.
CATGACCTGAGCTGAAGTCAAGAGTCGGACACCTAACCAACTGAGCCACCCAGCCGCCCCCCAACAGTTATTTTAGATGATGAGGCAGGATCTCCAGAAGTCACCTGATCTGTGCCTCTGCACCCAACAGGACCGACTAATGACCCATTCAGACGGGTGCAGGCTCTGCTTCTCTGACAGGTCTGTGACCCTCATTGGTAGCTTACTCCTCTTCCTCCAACTCTGCGTGGATCTTCTGTTCTTCAGGCTGAAATGCCCTTCCTACCTCCATTCTCTGTTTGAACTTTACACTTGCCCTTTAAGACCCAGCTCAAATGCCACCTACCCTGTGGAATATTTCCTCTTGTTTCCTTGCTCCCAGCTTGCCAACAAGGATCTAGTTTATTTCCACATCTCACTGTCTGTATCTCTATTTAGCATATTTTTTATATTATATTTTTAAATAGTTTTCTTTTCTTTTCCTTTTTTTTTTTTTTTTTTTTGTAATGGGCTTGGCAGACTTGGTAGATTGCAAGATTCCTTAGGGCAAAATCTACATTTTGTCTATCTTTCATAGGTGCTCAATAGAACTTGATTTGATGCAGGGTAGCCTAAACCACCCCCTTGAAATGCAAACCGATTTACTTGTTACGTTCTGGGACCCAAGCTGAAACCCTTATCTGTGTTACTAAAACTTGGATATTTCCATGGCCCCTCCCCTCCCCTCCAATCAATGTCTGCAATCTGATGTGCAAAGTGTGTGTTTCCTTCCCTGAATGCAACCCTCCCACGGGTGTAATGAGACCCCAGGAAAAGAACTCTGGTTGCGAAAGCATCTTTCCAAATTCCTATAGTGATAAACAGCCTCAGGGGAGATCTTTTGGGACTCCTGTTTCTATTTAGTATTGAACACAGAGGCCTCTCAAGGAACCTGAAGCCAGAAAGAAAGGATGGGCATAATGCAGTTTTTGCAGACTTCCTCCCCTTGTGGTTTTCTCTCTCTGTTTCTATCTTTCCATGAATTTCACCTTCAGCATTGCAATCCCTATCTGGATGCTTGCTTACTTGCTAGGAGTAAACCCTCTCTCCCCATTCTTTGTGATCAGGGTACTAAGGGAACAATTACAGGGGAATCTGCCACTCATACAGCTGTATTTGGCAAAAAGGTATGAGAATTCCTCCAAAGAAGGACCCTTGGGGAGGGGCCTTGTGCATTTTGGCTACTTGGTCATGATCCCCTGAGTATGAGCCCAGCTCCCTCCTCTTCTCTCAACTCTAGGTCACCCCTAAGTGCTGCCCAGACATGAGAGATGGGCTGTAGGAGAAATGGCTTCCTGGATCATTGCAGGTTGTCTTTGACCATAGGAGTCTTCTTTGTATTGTCAAAAGTTTCTAAGTTACACAAGTAAAACCAGTGAATCACTGCGATAGGAATTAGTAAAAGTTTATTATGCACATGCCAAGAAGATAGTTTGCAAACTGGGAGCTCTCAAACCAGAACATGGAATGAAGCTCAGGAGTGTGTTGTTATAAAACAGCTTATATAGAGAAAAGGCAGTGACTTTTTTTCTTCACAGTGATTGTTTATAATATTAGACTTTTCTTAAATGATAGAGAATTGGTTAGTGGTTATATCTTATCAACCTTGGGAACCAGTTTAACTCTTGTTTATCATTTCCAGAGGCAGAAGCAAGAAATGACCCAGGTCAGGTTAGTCTTGCAAAATAAGCTCAGTTAAACTTTGTTTGTTTGACCAAACTGGTTTTGCCTGCTCAGAGAATTTTAAGGTTGGTCTCTGCTGTTTTTGATTTTTGCAATTCCTCCCTTACCATTGTAGTGTGATTCTCATTACCACTGATGATGTAGTCAGGCCCAAGAATCACATAGTCACTGTTTCCATTAGTTGAGTCGTAGGCCCGGAGGGTTATTTGGTCACTATCTTTATCATTTTTGTGGTTATTGTGGATTTCAGGCAGTTGTCTGATCCTGATGGATACCATGTGGCATGTGAGTGACTTCTGACAGACACTGAAAGCCCTCGAGAGTATACAAGGCACTGAGAGGCCAATATGATGACTATAAGGAGGTAGAGCCCAAGGACTGAAACACATCCTGGAGCACAGAGTCCTAGGAGCCAAGATTTAACCAACAAAATAACTCAAGTGGGTTGTAGTTTAAAAAAAAAGTTATTTACATGTGCACAGCATGATATATCAGCAAACATGCATTTTCACATATGATTACCTAGCACAGGATGAATATGAGGATGTTTGATCTCAGGAAAGAGTGAGGAAGAGGTGGGCGTCCACTTAAAGTAAGCTTCTGTATAATGTGAGCCACCAGGTAATTTAATGAGAGGCATTTCTATAGCAACAAAAGAAAACAAAGGTCAGTATTTGGAGCAAATTATAAATTAAGTTTCTGAGTTTGGAGAGCAGCCATTTGAGAAAACTTCTAGATGTTGGGTTCTAAGCACCTTTAGATGGAGTGAGGACAGTGACCATCTCATGGATTGTCCTGGTTTGTAGTGTGAATGTCTGGGGATCTTTCTGAGAGGCCACACAGCAATCGTCACAAAGGTTGTCCACACAGGAGCTGTTGTGGTGATGTCTCTGAAGTTTACGGCAGGCTGGTGGCTTTAGCTGGCTTGCATGGCTTTGGAAAAAGGGCAGTGTCAGTTTCATAGTGATCCCAAGTCAAAAGAGCAGGAGAAAATTGGACATGTTAGTTTGGAGAATTCTAGCCAAATATTTGAGGAAACCAGAAGAATTCAGGATCCAGTCCAGTTTACAGGCAGAAAAGCAAAACCTCAAAGACAATTAACAGCACTAGAATCTGATCCACAAAGGTGTACTACTTTTTCCCCTATAATCATCCCCATTGCTATCACAGATAACCACTGTAAGACTAATTTGCTTGCAAATTAAGTCTCGTTTCAAAAAACTTGGCCTGATTATTTACTCAAATGCAGCAAGAATAACAATTGATCATATAGGTTCTCTTAAATGTGCTTTGCTGGAGCTTTTCATAAGGAATCTCAGATTAAACTTTCAAAAAAGCCTCTAGAGGCTAAGAAGCCAAGCCAAGGACTTGTCCAATTGTGTCCTGTTACAAGGAGAACAGATTCTTAATTGAACTTATGCAAATACATATATTGTCATGAAAATCAAGAATATTAATTAGAGTTTCTGAATTCTGGAGGGATCAGGTAGGGAGAAAAAGATAAATGTTTCAACCTTTGTTGCAAAGATACACTTTACAAATTGCTGTAAGTTATAGATAACTTAAAAGAGAGGACAAAAAGGGGTCCTTTAAATCTGAAAACAAAATATTAAAGAACCAGCAATGTTTTAAATGAAGTCATAAAAATTATAATCATCTTCAGCAGTTCACTCAGTCTGATGTAATTAATTCTTATTTTGCTTCATCTTGGGTTAGCAGCTCTGTGAATCAACCAGTTTTCCATCGAAGTTTTAGAAATTCTCCCGTTTACTGTTATGATCTTAAAGTTATCAGAAACCTGAATTTTAGAGTACTTTTCAGGGTTTTCCATAAATCCCTTTGAAGATGAAGCACTTTTGCAGGAACACTTTTGTGAAAACATCAGAACAGAACAATAAATATTAATAACAAAAGACTTAAAAGTAGCCATGGTTAAAGATCTGGTGAGAGTTCACCATAACACAGGATGCAATTGACAAGTGCATTCATTTGGTTATTTTGTCATATACAAGATTTTAAGATAATGGCTGGCATCATGATTGGTAACATTATACCAGGACATATCAGTTTTTTCCTAAAAAAAGTTTAGCAACACTTCTTATTTGGCAATGCTTCCCCATGAAATGTAAGTGTGCAAAAGTTACATAGTTATAAAAAATTGAGTTCTTTTAACAGAGAAGACTCCTATTTCTTACATAATCAAAGACCTGGCAAAGATAACACATGAAGCTTTGTTTTCTAGCAGATTACATTAAAGGTAAAGAAAAACCTTTGTTCACAATCTCTTATTAAGAGCTGACCAACAATCTAAAAGTATTTGTGATTTTAATAGAGAGGAAATAAAATCCTATTACACCTCTGTATTTTTGATATTAACTTCAATGAATCTATTCTAATCTTAGCTTGATCACACATAAAATTCCTTTCTCAAGATTCTCTCTCCACAGACCTTCCAGAACTTTCTACATCCATTCAGCTTTTGCCATTTTTCCTTTTCTTATTCTTGAAAAATCATTTTACTTTAGGACAAAATTACTTCCTTTCCCCCTTTACCACAAAGCAAACCCATGTCCTTCATATCTTTCCGTATCCAAAACACGTTCTGTTTTCCTTATCCACTTTTAATATACGGTGATTTTCTTTCACCCTTATTATTTCCAGTAGTTTTATTTTACAAATTGGTTATAAATTTTAATGATTAGTAATTTTTGCTTCCCAGCAAAAACTGGGAAGCAGGCAATTGTGAACTGTCTGTCATACATTAACATCCTGAAGGTGATTAGCAAATTTGTAAATACATTTTATAATTTCTAAAACTATATTCTTCCTTAAAGTAAATTTTTCTATGTGGCACAAAACATGCTTATTAATAGACTGAAATATCTTTTGTCTGTTTGTAAAATGTTGAAAAGCAAAAGCAGATAAACTTATGTTTAGCATCTAATGTTTATCTTGTTTGGAAATGATTTTGATATCAATGAATATCTATTATTTAATTTAACTTAGTATAAACTCTTATTCATATTTATTTTATTATTATTATTATTTTTAGAAAGGGAGGGGTGCGGGAGGGGCAGAGGGAGGGGGAGAGAGAATGTTAAGTAGGCTTCATGCCCAGCATGGAGCCCAACACGGGGCTCCATCTCATGACCCTGAGATCATGACCTGAGCCGAAATCAAGAGTCAGTCGCTTAACCGAGTGAGCCACCCAGGAGCCCATATTCATATTTATTTTAAATTACTTGCTTTTAACAATTATGCTTGGATTAGATATCGAACAGCTAATCATCATCTTAAGTTACTTTTCTTGTCAAGGTTTGGAGACATGCCTGCTTGTATTAAGCCAACAAACCTAAAGTAGCTCTTATTTCTGTAAAAGAAAGAGAGGGAGTGGTGGCTGGGCAGAAACAGGTAATGTTTGCTACAAGGCTGGGGGACATAGAGGTGTATGTGGCTGTGGGCGGGGTGCTCTGTGCAGAGTGGGGTGAGGCTAGGAGAGCTGCTGCTCCTGCATCATTTGGGTGCTCTTTATCTGACTGTGGCAAAGGGAGAGTGAGGGGCACTGTGACAGGAACTCTGTCTAGGGGAGAAGTGAGTGGGTTCTACTTCCAGCGATGGTAGACGCTTGTTCTGTGACTCTGTTCTATGGACTTCTCTGAGCCTTTTTTTTTTTTAATGTATTTTTTTAAAAGATTTTATTTATTTATTTGAGAGAGAATGAGAGAGAGAGAGAGAGAGCACATGACAGGGGGGAGGGTCAGAGGGAGAAGAAGACTCCCTGCTGAGCAGGGAGCCCGATGTGGGCCTTGATCCTGGGACTCCAGGATCATAACCTGAGCCGAAGGCAGTCGCTTAACCAACTGAGCCACCCAGGCGCCCTTTTTAATGTATTTTTAAAGGATCATTGTATTTGTTGGGACTAACTCACAGGGTTGTACTCAGGTTGATGACGGTGACAGTTGTAATAAAGTCAGAGATCACGTCTACCAAGCATTTGCTATGTGCTCAGTTACATCATTTACTTCTCGAAACAACCTTACGATGGGGGTGCTATCCATATCATCACTTTACAGAGGATAAAACAGACAGAGGAGTTAAGAAACTGGCATAAGATCATATAGGCTATAAATAGAGGAACACGATTTTAGCTTATACTGTCTAGCTCCTAACCTGTGCATTTAACCATTAAACATATTGCCTCCAGGTAGTTGAGATTTTTGTGAGATTTTTGTGGGGGATGAAGTGCAGTAACAGTAATGATCACTGCTGCTGTGTGTGGAGCACATTTTATTTGTGAGGTACTCTTCTAGGATCTGAAGTTACAGAACTGGGTAAAAGAAAGCCCGGCTCTTCCTTCTAGTGAGGGCAGAGCAAATTGATAGGTAGGTGATAGAGAGATCAGTCGACCCATCGACTGATAGATAGACAGAAGGGCTGGTGGTACTGTTTGCTTTGAAGGAAAGAAAAAGCAGAGGGAGGACACAGAGAATGCCTGGGAATTGTTCATCTGTTTAACATGGTCCCAGATGGCGGTGCCGCAGAGGTAAGATCTGAGGATAGACTGAATGAAGTGATGAGTGAGCCACGGATATCTCGGTGGAGGGGGCGGTAAGTGCTAAGGCCTGGAACACACGTGGGCTAGGGCTGGGCCTGTCTAAGAAACAGCTGCTGCGGCTGGAGCAGAGTGAGCAGGAAGGATAGAGGGCGGGAAGTTGCAGCATGAACTGAGGACTATGCAGCAATGTAGGCAGGCGGGGCCGGGGGGTGGAGCAGGAGGGCAAGCAGGCCAAGAGGAGAGCGGTGAGGATGTCCTGGTCGGGCGAAGTGGGCCTCCAATTATAATTCTGGTCTGCCTCTTTCCTAAGGCAAAAGTTTAGTGCAGCGGCAGAAGGGCACAATCAGCTTTGCAGCTTAAAAGATCTCTTGGTGTTGCTGTGATCCAAGTTCCTCATCATTTAAATGATAGGAAAGGCTCATAGCTCTGCCGCTGAGCCTTCTAAGATATTGTTGAGATGAAGATGCTTGGAGCCCTGACGTCCGAAGCAAAGGCAAGCTGCTGTTAGGATAATTAGGCCCTCTCCTAACTGTTGCATGGCTTTCTGTTTCTACAGGCTTAGTGGCCAGATAACAGTCTCAGAACGCAAAGAGCACCTTTCTCAGAGATGATCTCACCTAATCTTATACCCCATCCAGAGTGGTTAAAGTCCTTGTTATTCCCATTTAATGGGAAAGAAAACTGAGGCTCAGAGATATCAGAGAGGTTACTATGACACAGCACTGCAGGTGGGCTTTCGACCAATACTTTCGGATTCTAAATTCAGTTCCTCAAAAGAAGGTGCTAGGTGTTTGTGCAGGTGCGATATGGAGAGGTGGGGTGGGGAGGTCAGGTATTGATTTAAAATTTGATTGGTTGTGGGCAGACATGGGCTTACCTAGAGTGACAACTGTTGTTTTGATCACACACACAGTCCCTGGAGAATAATGCAGCATTATAGACGGCACAGATTAATACACAATAAAAATTGCTGAAAATACTCCAGGCAGTTGCCAGCTATAACACAGAAAGCTTAGGAAAATAAGGCAAAATCATTACATACCAGCTGATGGCAATTAAATACAGATGACGAAAGAACAACATAGTTCTGCTAAGATCTGAGAGCCTCGCTCTGAACGTGACAACGCCCCTGAGAAGATCAGGGTGCACAGGGGAGCAGGGCTGGTCGTGTTGCTTCCACTCATCTAGACATGCCCCGTAGCTCCAGCCCTGCCAGGAACAATTCTTAGGAAGCCAGAGGAGCCAGGAAGGAGTGGCAAATAGTCTCCAGTAATTTCACTCCCAAACCCCAAAGTCTACTCTATAAAACTTTATTTTTTTTTTAAAGATTTTATTTATTTATTTGAGAGAGAGAGAATGAGAGAGAGCACATGAGAGTGGGGAGGGTCAGAGGGAGAAGCAGACTCCCTGCCGAGCAGGGAGCCCGATGCGGGACTCGATCCAGGGACTCCAGGATCATGACCTGAGCCGAAGGCAGTCGCCTAAACAACTGAGCCACCCAGGCGCCCCGACTCTATAAAACTTTAAAGGAGTGCCTGGTGTTCTTTGAAAATCGGAGTCTGTATGGCTTTTGCTTTGGTTTTGGAAGTGCCAGCAGGCTGGGGAACTCTGCAAGGGCCCTACACCTGATGGGCAGCCAAGCAAAGAACACTTCCACAGCAGTCACTTAGGGCAGCCCTCAGCCCCCAAACGAGACAACCCTTTATCAGAGCCAATGTGCGACTTGCCCATCTTCAGATTGCAGAGAGGCAACTTCTATATGTAGCCCTGATTCCTTCCTCCTCGTCTGAAACTTCTCTGCTGAAATGGAGGCTCAGTTCTTCCTCCCGTTCATTCTCCATCCCCTGTCCTGGCTTCAGGGGTTCTCAGACAAACTTACTGATGCTGAGTTTGCATGCTTATGGGGAGCAGAAGTGAGACAGGAGTTGGGGTGTAGAGTGAGAGAAGGAGGGAAAGGAGAGGGGACCAGCCACCGTTCTGGCAGCTCAGGGGCCACAGTGGTGGGGGAGGTGTCCCTGGTGTGCTTTTATCAGCATTACCACGCAATATTCCCAGCCTGCTTTGTCTTTGCTTTGCATTTTATCAATACCACCAGCGGATCCTGCTGTCCCTTTCTATGGGTTTATTAATATTGCCCTCTGATCTATGGGTAGCTGCCACACTTTATATTCCAGCCCCATCCCGGCTTCTCCAAACTCAGACACCATATTTAATTAGATTTTCTCCCTGGCTCAGGCAAACAGAAATTGAACTCCCAGTATATCTCTATTGCTCTGGAGCCTGCACCTGACAGAAGTAGACAGCTCTCTTTCCCTCTCTAGCTTTCTCTGCCTTGTCCCCTCCACTCCCACATCTGACATTAATATTCCAACACGAGCTCATTTCTGAGTTCAATTTTTGGCTCCAAATTCTGAAATTCATCCTCACATCACCCCCTGGCATTCAAAGGAACAATGTGCTGAAGGGTTTTGCTACTGTGACTTTTTGATTGCCCTCCAAGTCGGCCTACCTGAGTGTTCACAGGTGGTAGGGTGTGGGGTGGTGCAGGGGGCGGAGGGTCATTTCCGTCTGTATGCAAGTGTTGGCGGGGAGTTTTGCCAGAAAACAGGAGACAAATTAAATGTCCTTTCAAGATGATGACTCCACCCTTGGAAGAGTCTTAGGGAAAAACTACTTACTTTTTCTGTGTTACAATTTCATCATCCGTAAATTGGGGAAGGAAACAGAATGGGCTTTTATTGAAGTTACGAGAAAATGGAGACCTCAGATTTCACTTTTTGTCAACAAAATGTGGAGGGAGGGGGAGGGGTTAAGAAGAGAGACTTGGAAGGAGCTGGTCCTGGGCCAGTTCTCCTGGGCCAAGGAAAGCCCTGCAGGGGTTGGACTGCAAGGCTCCCAGGCAGACCTTTACCCCTTAGTAACCCCAAGATCTTGCCCACAGAGCCCGGGACCCAGCAGGGCCTCTGGCAATTTCTCCAGCCACCCCACGCGCTATTTCTCACTCTCAAAACATTCATTTAATACATTGAGACTCAGTTTCCTTATCGACTAAATGGAGATAATGGCAGCTGCGTGGTGCATGGCTCATAGATGTGAGAAAGACAACTGGGTGTGAATGGGCTTCATAAACTGTGATGCTCTCCATTAGGATCAGACATCTTGATTCGCAGCTGCTGCTGGAGGAGGACGGGGCCTGGGCCATGTAAAATAGAGGACAGTAAAATACAATTTATTTGGCTTTGAAGTGATTTTTAGTCTCTTTAGCCAGGAAATTACCCATTATAATTAGCCTACGTTGTCTGAGAACTTAGGCTGGTATCAGAGGGATTTAAGCTGAAAAAAAATCATAAAAAAAGAAAGGAGGGGAAAAGGAAGGAAAGAAGCAAGCAAATATGTGAACAGTGGAGAAGGTGGTTTACCTGGATCCCTTGGATAATGTTTGAAATGGTTTCATACCAGTCTGTAAATATATGTACATTTACTTTACATTATGGTGGTTATTTAAGAAATGTTAAGTGTGCCGAGCTGGGGAGCATGCCCCAGAGCTCTGGAGGAAGTACCTTGCCTGCCCACACTCAGAGCATCATCCTGACCCTCATTGCCCCCATCCACAGATCAGCTCCAGGTGAGTGGTGGGCAAGGGGAGCTCATCCCGATTTCGCTGGCCATGGATAGTGCAGTGAGGGGCACAAGACAGCAGAGAGAAGACACAGCATGTGTCCTCACCCATTGACCAAATAGAGAGTGGAGTGGACACGGCATTGGGTTGGAGTGAAAGGCTGTGGACTCAGATGGACATGGGTTGGAATCCTGGTTGTGCCACCTACTAGCAATGTGACCTCTGGCAAGTTATATATCTCTCTGAACCTCAGGTTTGTTGTTGTTTTTAACCTGCATCGAAAGGAAATAATGCCTGTTTCATGGGGTTGTTGTGAGGATTAAATGGAGTTCTGCATTGGAGGCCTTAACATGGTGCTCGTCCCATGCTGCTTCTGGCCTCTGTGTTTCTTAGTGTCTTTGCTCTCTCCGTGCCCGGGCACCTGGAGCCCCTCAGAGGCAGGGCTCGGAGTGATAGGTTGGGACATGCTCTGATCAGATTTTTCAGAGAAGCCACATTTGTGTTTTGACTCTGAGTTTTAACTAGCTGGGGGCCTGGTGTGAGTGGGTCAAGAGAGGGTAAGGGATTTGCGTGTCCAAAGTAAAAATAAAGATCCTCAGAGATTCCCATGGAGCAGGGGCCTCAAGCTTTATCTTTATCAGCACACTCTTTAGGATCTCATTTTTCCAGACAAAATTCTCACTTGAAAGCCAACATATACCCAACAGGTAAAGGTGAGACAATTCTGTGTGGTGTTGTCTGGAGCCCCAGGGGCTTAGCCTGGGAGGTGCGACTGAGGAAGCCCTGAGGGGAGCGTGCCTTCTAGGGCAGACCTGCCCTGTTGTAAAGTCCGGTGGCTTGTTCGGGGATACAGGGCTGGTTAATGGCAGCGCTGACTCTAGAACCAATCCTTAATCCAGGATTATCTCATGACACCGTGAGGTGTCTTGGCAGAGAAGTTCTTACTATTCCCTGATTTGATTGGATTGCTTGCATAAATTAGATGAGATTATACTAGCTGCCCCAAAATATCAGGGGTTAGTACAACTAGAGGTTTATTTCTTTCTCCTATAACAGTCTGGTACGGAATTCCTGATCAGCAGATGGCGTTCCGTCCCATGATGATGCAAACATTCAAGATCTTTCATCTTGTGGTTCTTCGACTTGGAAAGCCCTGCTGACCCTTTGTGAAGGTGGCAGAAGGGGAGAGAGAGTAAGGTGGGGCCACAGGCACTTCTTAGAAGCTGTGGTCTGGACAAGAGACCCACCACCTTCACTGGTGTTCCACTGGTAAGAGCTCATACACGTGGCCAACTTTAACCACCAGAGAGTAGGAAACACAGTCTAGCTGTGTGCCCAGGGCATAGAAAAAACCAGAAAACAGGATGTTGGTGAACAGCGGGCAAACTCCACCACAGGTGGCCCTTCCCATTGCCAAATATTTGCTGGTGCTCTGCTTCCTATGCAAAACCCTCATGCACTCTGGCCTCAGAGATGCCCGGTCTCCCCTATCACGTTTCCCTGCACCTTCTCAAAGTCCGGTTACCTATGAACTAGAAAGGCAAACTCTCCACTCCCACCACACTTGCCCTCAAAATACAATGGGGGAGTGAGGACAAGATCCTGGCAGGACCCTGCCCATTTGGCAGCCACATGGCAGCCATGGGAATGATGAAATCTTGCTGGGGCAGGCAAGTGAAGACCCTGATCCTGACACGGGGATGCTCATTCCTTGATAACACCCTCCCAGAGTTGTCCAGGAGAGGTGTCCCTGTCTGTTGCTCTCCGAAGCTCGTGCTCACCCCTTTGTCCACCACCCTCCATGGTCATATCTGAGGAGGGTGCCAGGGAGATTGTCCTCTGGGGAGCTGCACAAATTTCACAGCTTGCTTCCTGCGGGTGCGAGTTTTCCACTCACCAGCTCTTTAAGGCCAGCTAGTAGTTTCTTCCGTGTTCAATCACCCCAAAAACTTGGGTAGGTTTCTGAACTATTTGCTTCCATTCAGTTTCAAATGCTAGTAACAGCACTCAAAGTTCTTCCCAAGGTATAACTCTCAAGTGCGCTTACTTGTTGTTTCTTCTTTGCCCCTGCCTTATGCCTTTCTCCTTCTCGATTTCCTAACAGCCACCACAAGGATGTGAAACAGGCTGGGCAGGTGTATTCCTTTGCCAGGGCTACCCTGAAGCCGGTATCAAACGGAATGACTTGAACACAAGAAATGGGCTGTCTCACAGTTTTGGAGGCTGGAAGTCGGAAACCAAAGGGTCTGCAGGGTTGTTCCTTCCCCGACTGTGAGGGAAAATCTGTCCCGTGCCCCTCTGTTAGTTCTGACCGTTTGCTGCCAGTCTCTGGTGCTCCTTGGCTTCTGCTGCATCACCCACAGCTCAGCCTTCCTTGCATCTTCATGGGGAGCTCTTCCTGTGTGGGAGTCTCCTGTCCAAGTGCCTCCTTTTCATGAGGACACCAGTCCTGCTGGCTAAGGGCCCCCCTACTCCATCCTCACTGATTTCATCTGCAAAGGCCCTTTTTCCAAATGAGAGATATGGGGGGTTAGGAACTTCAACATATTTTAAGGGGACACAATTCAACCCCTGGCAGGACAGGCAGCCTCCTTCATTTGATCTTTGTTACAGGGCTGAGTTCCTCTCCTTGACTGAGGATTATTAATGGGCCTTTGTTACTGAAAGCCCCTTTGAATTTCATCTCTTTTTCATTCCTCCCTCGCTGCCCCCTGCAGCTACCAGTCTGTTCTCTGTCTATGAGCTCTGTTTTCCGTTTGTTTTGTTTTTATTTTTTTTTAAATTTATTTATTTATTTGAGAGAGCGAGAATGAGAGAGAGAGAGAGTACATGAGAGGGGGGAGGGTCAGAGGGAGAAGCAGGCTCCCCGCTGAGCAGGGACCCCGACGCGGGACTCGATCCCGGGACTCCAGGATCATGACCTGAGCCGAAGGCATTCGCCTAACCAACTGAGCCACCCAGGCGCCCTGTTTTGTTTTTAGATTCCTCATAGAAGTGCTATCATTTGGTATTTGTCTTTCTCTGTCTGACTTACCTCACTTAGCAAAATGCCCTCAAGGTCCAAGCACGTTGTTGCCAACCACAAGCAACTTTTGAACCACATGTTTCCTCCCTAACCTGTTCCATTCTTTGTCCAGATGTCAATTTCTAGGTGAGCCTTCCCTGAACACGCTATTTAAAATTATGCTGCTCCAGCATTTCTGAATACCCCTTTCTTGCTTTTTTCCCCGTGGCGCTTATCCTCACCCCCTTGTCACGGGGTATGTCATTTTCTAAGTTTTATGTCTATTGTCTGCCTCTTGGCACTGCATGTATATATAGTCCATGAAGACAGCAGAGGTTTGCCTGCTTTTTTCAACAAAGTACTCTCGATGCCCAGAACAGTGCTGGGCACCTAGTGTGTGTTCAGTAAACGCCTGTTCAACGGCTGAATTGAAGGTGTCCGGTCCTACCTGCAAGCCTGGGGTTGAGGGTGTGTTCCCAGGGGCTGAATCAGTGTTTTGGGTCAGCAGGTGGGCCAACCCAGATCTGGTTTGAGTTCCGGCTCCGTGATTTCCTGTGTGTGACCGAGGTAAGTTACTTCATCTCTGTGTTCTCTAGTTTCCTCATTGGAAAATGGGGGCAGGAATAATACTTCTGTCATGGGATTGTTAGGAAGGTCAGCTGACGGAATGCACAACGAAATGCTGTGCCGAGGGCCTGGCATGCTCAATAAATGTTAAGTTTTACTTGTTACAGTTGTTAACAATACCAGTTCTCACCAAAGAAAACCTCTCTGCCTCTTCTCGTGTCTTTTACACAGCTGATGTATTTTGAATTTGACCCCTTATCTCAGAGGTCATGAAATGATAGCTCTGTAGGTAAGGAGGCGAAGGATGGCTTTTGCTGTGAAATCCTGTTTTATTCCACTTTGTTTCTCCCTGGGCCCTGGGACAGGGATTCAGTCATACGTACAACTGGGAGACCGCTGGACTGGCCAATAGCAAACCTGGTCTCCAGGTACTGCCCTGCCCCCACCCGGCTGGACCACCTCGGTCCTGAGGCTTATCCTGTCTCCTGCCTCATTTCTTCATTTGTGAAATGAAGGGGTTTCTTTGTTGGTAGAATATTTGTAGCACATTCTGACATTTGGGGCTTCTCAGGGTTGTAATAGAGATGGAACTGAAGGGGTTCTGAGGAGCCCAGGCCCAGTAATAACTTCAGTTGAACAAAGGGAACCAGATGAGGTCTAAAGTTCCTTCAGTTCTAAATTTTCCTGCTACAGCTCTCTATGGTTTAGCCAGAAATATTTCTCCACAATGACTGTCCCATTGCCCAACTCTCTAGATATTGCATGCTTTTGTGCCTGCCCACCTCCTTGCCTTTTCCTAATGCCACCAGGGCCTGATTTTCCTTTGGCCTCAGGGAGGCCCTTCCATGAACTATCCCAGACCAATGGGATAACCTTTGGTTCTGCAGCTTCAGTGTGCAGCTTTCCCTCCATGTAGGAGAACTGGCCTCAGTCCAGGAGGGCTGGAATGTGCAGGTGTCGAGGCAAGGGGTGCAAGGAAACGGGGATGTCAGAATGAAAAGTCACTAACTAACCCTATTCTCTCTGCCATCCCTTCTGCACACAGGAGCTAATTCAGGGCCAGGGACGATGGGACTAGACAATTACATTTAGAGTGTGTTTGTTAATGAAGGGAGCAGACAGGAGAGGAAGTATAATGACATCATAGTGTGTCTGATCTAATTATGCTAATGGATTTTTACGGCTCATCACAGGGAATCCCGGTTGGGCTTGTGTCAGGAATTCCCCAGAGGATCTGGAAAGGCTGTTGGGAAGCTCCTTGTACTGTTTGGGCCACTGCCGGCCCCATCCAGCAAGGTGGCTGGGAGGTGTTGCTCTGGAGGCTGGGAACAGCCCTGCAAAGTTAGAAACAGGCCTGGCAGGAGCCAGGAGAGCTAGGGACTGCAGGAGCTTGTGGTTCCAACACAAGCTGCAGAGGCCTGGGGCTGCTGGGTGGGCTGCGCGCTTGGCACTGTTCCTCTGCTGGCAGGAATGGCGACCTAACCACAAGCCGATGGACCGTGAGACAAAGGACCTTGCCCCAGTGTCAATGTATGTACCACACCACCACCTGCTCCTCTCTGCTCTCTTCCCCCTGGTAAACGTTAAAACACTTTTAACCCCTATCAGGTTCATGTAACCTGAGTAGAATCCGGTTCTATGCCTGTGTCTTCAATTCTGACCTCTTTCCAGCTCTCCTCCCCGTCCCCTTCTCTTCCCCCAAATGTGTGTATATCGTCATGAATGGGCTAGACTTTGTTCACAGCGGGACGGGTAGCACGTTGTTTGTTCAAGGCCTCCTGCGAAAATTCAGAAGCCTACATAATCCTTCTCTCACCTCACCAGCTGCCTAAAATCCCACACTTCATTTTTTTCTTTTTTTTTGCTTAAATCATAGATTTATGTTAAAGGGGCCCATCTTCCATGGGCTTCTGAAACAAATGTGTAGTGCTTTAAGCTATTATCTGTCATGAACATATCCATCATATCCATCAAGGAAATCATTTCCAGATCCTTTCCTGAGGGGAGGTACTGAAGGTGGTAGGGGAAAGGGATGCTGAGAAACTTGGGGGGCGAGAGGGTAGCTTCTAAAAGAGAAGGGGGGAAGAGGAGTGAGACTGGGGAGGCCATATGATCATATTTTTTTTTTTTGCAGAGCTGTGCAGGGCTCCATCTCCAATGGTCACTTGTAGGACACACCGATGTCTGTGTGAAGGCTGGGCTTGCTCTTCTCCAGAGGGTTCTGCTCAAGGACGTGCCTTTGGACAGAACACCAGCAGTGCCTGGCCAGCCTGTGTCTCCGCCCCAGCAGAGGTGAGCTCCAGCAGGGCAGGGTCATGACTGTCAGTGTGTGGCACAGAACAGTACTCAGACCCAGTGCTTGCTGACTTCAGGGCAGGTTGCATAAGTCCCAGAGGGTTAAAGAGAGTGGGGTGTGGGCACGGCAGCTCAGGGCTCTGGCAGAGTTTCCAGATTCAAGTTTGAAGACCATGGAGTCTATTTCTATGGAGCACTGGGTGCTATACACTACTGAGATATTAGACTCAGAATTTAGAGCTGAGAGCAGTTACTGGCTGTATTATTTTTCCATTGCTGCCATAACAAAGCCTCATGAACTTAGTGGTTTAAGACACAAATTTGTTTTCTGATAGTTTTGTAGGTCAGAAATCCGGCATGGGTCGCACTGAGTTAAAATCGAGGTGTCAGCAGGGCTGCGTTCCTTTCTGGATATCCTGTCTGCCTCTGTTTGCCTTTTCCAGCTTCCTCGGCTCATGGACCCTTCCTCTGATTTCAAAGCCAATGCCATTCATCTCTCTTACCCTTCTTCCATTGACATGTCTCCTTCTCTGACCACAGCTGGGGGAGGTTTCTCTGCTTTCAAGGACTTGTGCCATTAGATTGGGCTCACCAGGATACTCTTCCCATCTGCAATGTGAGGTAACATATGCATAGAATTGGGGGATTAGGACGTGGACATCTTTGAGGCCATTTTCCTGCTATCACCCTGGTGGTACCTAGATAAACCTTGAGCGAGTCTATAAGAAGAAGCTGTTGGGAGGCTTAGTCCCCACAGAGCAGAGATTCTGGGGAGAAGGGTCTGTCAGAGCACTGCACAAATGTAGTGTGGTACTGTTGTACCTGCATTTTGTGACTGTGGGCACAGTGGAAGAGACTGGCCAGGTGCCCATCAAACCTGTTCCTTCTTCCTGGGGTACAGCTGAACCATGCAAGCTTTCCCCATGTTCCCAAATGTTATGTGGGACCATAGGACTGAGTTGTGCCAGTCAGAATGTGGATGGAAGTGAGTTTTGCTACTTGCAGTCCTCATCATGAGACCAACCACCGGTTCTCCATGCTGCAGGGTGCAGAGTCAACCAGACGGAAGGAGCCTGAGTCTGACAGGCTCCCCTACCTCAATATACATCAGACGTGATATGAGTAACAAATAAGACTTTAAAGTGTTAAGCTGTTGAATTCTGGAATTCTTTGTTACAGCAGTTAGTTTACCCTGAATCATATAGAAACTGGTCCCAGAAGGGGGCACTTCCATCACAAATAGTCTAAAATATGAGACATGGACTGCATAGTCAGGTGGCAAGTGGTGAAGAGACACATGTGGAGGCCGGAAGCCTGGAGAGCTTGTGTTGCTGTGGCAAAGCATTTGAGAGAACCTCACAGGGATAACGTGGAAGGGAGACCATGCACTCCTGAGATTTAGCTCTAGGAGCAGTGTTTGGAAAATAGAATAGCAGCAGTGTGTGCATGTTTATGGATGGTGGGCTTCTACTGGAATGCCTTCTTTGGCAAGGTATCACAAGCAAAAGGCAGTTAGGAAAGAATTAGCTGACTCGCAAGAAAAATGAAAGGGGATGGATAAAATATGGACATTTGGGCATCCAACATGCTCCAGCTATTACTGCCATGTAAGAAGTTATAGATCTTCCTCAACTTATGATGGGGTTACATCCAGACAAACCCATCATAAATTGAGAATATCATTAAATCAAAATGCATTTAAGATGCCTAACATACCGAACCTCAGACCTGAGCCCAGCCTCCCTTGCATGTGCTCGGAACACTTACATTAGCCCACAGCAGGGCACAATCATCTCACACGAAGCCTGTTTTATAATAAAGTGTTGAATGTTTCATGTAATGTGTAGAATTCTGTGCTGAAAGTGAACAACAGGGTGGGTGAAGAATGGTTTCAAGGGTACTGGTTGTTGACCCTTGCAACCGTGTGGCTGACTGGGAGCTTTGGCTGTCCCTGCCCAGCATCATGAGAGAGGATCATTCTGCAAGCTGCTAGCCCAGGAAAGACCAACATGCAAAACTCAAAGTACAGTTTCTACTGAATGTGTATCACCTTCACACCATAGCGTGTATTGTCAAAAAATCGTAAGTTGAATCACGTTAAGTAGAGGACCATCTGTACTCGAAAACTTAGTGCTGTAAGCCTAAGCTGACATTGAGCTCAAAGATTTATTATACTCAAAGATTTTGTGCATGAGGAATTCAGGCAGGACATAGCAGGGACATCTTGTCTCTACACTGTGATGTTTGGGACTCAGCTGGAAGACGTGATATGAGTGAAGGCTGGGGCCTGGAATCATCAGGAGGCTCACCCACTCATGCCTGGTGGCTGATTCTGGCTGTTGACTGGGGACCTCATTGCTGCTCCACATAGGCCTACTCTGTTTGGTCTCCCAGATGGGCGAGTTTGAGCTTCCTTACAAGATGGTGACTGGGTTGCCAGGGGGAAGTTGTGTCACCTTTGTTTCATAGCTTCAGAGGTCATGCAGTGTCCCTTCTGCCTCATGCCACTCATTTTTACCAAGTCACTAAGGCCTGCCTGTACTTGGAGGGAAGGGAAGCAGGCTCTATCTGATGATGGCTGCGGGTCAAGGTTCTGAGAGAACATGTGATACAGCCAAAACTACTATGGCCATGGAAAACACAATCTGCCACAAAGGGTTTGGAAAAGCTGATGGCTTTTTAAACCCTGGGAAGTATGATTGAGGGAGTTGGTGTGAGAGAGTGATCCATCAAAACTTTTCAGTTGTCCTGTTCACCATAAAGCCTCATGATAGCTGCTGAGAAAAAGGCATGAGAGTGACGGAAGAAACAAAGAAATCACATACATTTTAGATTTATGTCTAGGAAAGAACCTTGAATGTATGTGTTTGTGTATTTTAATAAATGAAACTGACTGGAAGCAAATGGATCAGAAGCTACTAAGGTTTTGAGGTATTTGTATTACAAACAGCAAGGGAGTGAGCAAGCAAAAACCCATGAGTCTCAAATCTCTCATTTGGCAGGAGTCAGCAGAGCATGTCTCCCAGAATCTGAGGAGGTATAATCCCTAACATCTAGTTAACATGTGGCCCAGAAGGATGGTAGATGGGAAACAACTTCCTGATGGGCAGCGTCATGGGGAAGATGTCTGCCCAGGTGTATATCAGATCTGCTTCAGCAGTCTCCCATTCTACTTTTTTTCTCTCAAATGGGACTGTTTAATGTGTTTATTGTGGTTATCGTAGTTACCTTGTCCCTATCCCACTATTTTAAGTTGGGTTTCTGGATGGCAAACAACTTACCTTTACTTCATAGGTCGCTGCTCACAGGAGCCATAGCCAGACCAGATGGAGAGGGCTGTGAGGCAGGGAGTTTGCTGGTCTACCTGGGAGGGGGCTCTATGTGGTCTAGACATGGTAAGAGGAGTGGAACAAAAAGGTGGGCTATGGCAAGCACTGGGTAGTGTTTAGCAGAGCCTTTTAGTCTTCTTAGTGGTCCATGGCCAGGCTACATGTTCTCACCTGCCTTGTGGTTAGTTGTGGCCAGGAGCCTGTCGGTGAAGGTAATTTACACCACTTCCGGTTCTTCCCTAACCCTTTCCCCTCATTGGCTGCCAGCTGGGCTCAGAAGGTCCAGTTCAGGACTCTAGGACCCTGAAAAGTAGGGAGGCTATAGATGGAAGGGTCTGTGGTCTTTGAGTGACCATAGCAGCAGTGTTCTCCTGGACCTTCACTGTCAACCCCCCCACCCCAACTGGTCTATAGTAGACTGGAAAATGAGCAAGAAATCAGCCTTTGGGATTTTTGTAAACAGCAGTTAGTCTATCCTGACTAATACAGGCTGTTTTCCTGGCATATCCTTTGAAGAAACAGTAAATAACATTTGTAAGTAAGTTCATTTCTTTAATGGACTGGCACATCAATCCCCTGCATTTCTCATCCCCACCAGCCATGGCTGACTTCTTTCAGGGTGTCCAGATGACATAAACTGAGTCAGCCAGATCACCTACCCTGGGCATTTGGATTGGGAGTTTAGTCAGTTGGTGTTATGCATTATGGATGAGAGCTGTCCAGTAGGGCAGCCATTGGTTGCTGCTGTGCCCAGAAGCAGGGGACTGGGCTGCAGACAGAGGAGGGCGTGTGGCACAGAAAGAGCAGAGACAGGGTGCCAGGTGCCTAGGAGAGGTAGGGAGCTGGCCCTGGCCCCTACTGTCCCAGCTATCCTTTCCTGGGTTCTAGGAGAGATTCCTGATTCATGGAATAAATTCCCTTTGATTCTAGTTTTACTGGATTTCCTGTGTCCTAAACAACTGTGGACTGAGATAGAAGCAACCTGGTATTTCAGGTGGAGAGAGTGCATCACAAAATAGATTGTATGTTATGAACTTGAACTTGGGACAATAATTATATATAATTATATAAGGAATATGGAATACACACTGACACAAACAATGGCTTTCTGGAAGACAGGGAAGGCAGTGTAGGTAATTTTTTAACTTTCTTGTACTTTTGGTATTTAAAATTTCATACTGCCAGCTCATTCTACTCTCTGCTCTGATTGGCTCTTCTGAAGAGTTGCTGGCCAGATTTGAAGGCTGGCTTTTACCCTTTGGAGCCTATTGAATTCTTTAGCTTTTGTCCCAGACTTGTCTTCTCTGGCCTGGCCATATCTTCTTCTTGGGAGCCAGATGGCTTGGATTTGTCTCATTCCCTAAAGGAGGGATGATTGTCTTACTTCAGCCCCATGCATGTTCACTCTCCTTCCACTTTGTCTCTTAGAAGCTTGATATTTCAGAGGCCTAGCAATCACATTGCAAAAGCAGCACACTCCCAGCAGGAGGAAAGAAACATGCCCTGAGAAAGTGTCCTCTTTTGGCCAAATCCCTGGAGGTCCCAGCCTGACTCTCTCCTAGAAGGACACAGGTGGTCTCCCTGCTTCCACGGATTTAGGATGTTTGTCAAAATGGAATTGTCCCACCTCCATATACAGTGCTGTTGGTTGAAACTTGTATTTTGAAAATGCTGATAAATTTTTCATTTTATTGTTTGTTTTAATTATCATGCTCTTATTGCCTTGCAGCAATGTTCCTTCCCCCTTCAGAAATGTTAGCGCAAACACAGCTGCATCCTTGGGTTAGTGTGGGAGAAGGGCCAGAAGGAGTGAAACAGACTGCAGGCAGGAAATGAGTTTAATTCTCGCAGTCTGCAAGGGCCCTGGATTTGGGAAATGTCCCCACCACTAGAATGGGCAGCCCCTGAGAGTGAGCACCAAACATTGAGGAAAAGGTAGCTGACCAGTGTTGTTGAAGCTACCATATGCATTCTCAGTTATGATTGTCCTCAGGAGGACGTAGGGATGTGTTTTCAGTCGTGCTTTTGGGAGACAATGGATTTGTTTAGGAAATTTCAAGTTGCAGCTATGCAGGAATCCATAGTTCACAATTCAGAAATGACTTTGTTGCTTTAAATGATATCTCTGTTTAAACACGAGGCATCTTGTATAATTCATGAGGATTCTGTATCATTTACCATTAAGGATCAACAAACATGGCTTTCACATTCTTGTAATTTTGCAGGTCCTAGTGATGCACTGCCTTGCCTGACTAGGGCAGTATTTTGTGATCATGGTGACTTTGTGATGAGCATGGCAGCTCTCACAAATCACAAACACCATTGATAACAGTTATTGGCCTCAAAATAAGCCAAAGAAATTGATATTAATCCCATCCATACCCTTCTTTCTACTCCAGGGAATCAAGGCTCTAAGAAGTTAAGTGTTTTATCCAAGGTTACAGCATTGTGGGGCCTGCAGTAAAACTCAAAACCGCCTGGTTCCCAGGTTCATCTTGTATTTCTTTAAACACAGGGAGAATGGAACCCAAAGCCACAGCAACACAACACAGCATCTTGTTGCTTCAAGGGTAGGAGAGACAATTTCCTCCCCGGCATGGTGGGAGGTGTCTTAATGCTTTAGTTTCCTAGTCCTCTTGGATTTACTTTTCTTTGACCGTTAGCTGGTGACATGGTGAGGAGAGAGACATCACGTAAGTGTATCCAAATTCTCTGAATATTTTGATACTTATTTTGATATAATAGGATTTCGTGGGGGCTTTGCTAGGGAAATCCTGGGTTGGTACGTAGCAGTGATTGTCAGAATTTGTAACGTATGATGGTGGGAGGAAATATCAAGAAAGATTAAGGCAATCACCTTGACTTTTGTCCTATGGAATTACTGTTCAACACTTATCCCTCCATTCATTTGGTCAGTGTCTTGTCTTTCTGATTCCCCCTTTACTAATAAATTCCCCCAATTCTCCTATTGGTGGGGTGACACTATTATACCTACACACTAACATTTTCAGAGCACATACATAAGACTGTGTGCTCAAGGCTTTCTCTCTTTATGGATACTTTGATATTTCATTGTCTCATCAGAGGATTGAATCCAGAGAATCCTATACAATTAGGTTTCTACGGGTCAGAGATGGAGAGAAATACCAGTATCACAAACACCCACTTGCAAATATCATTTGTTAATCTGACAAGCCAGGGGGATGTAGAACTTTCTGAGTCAAACACTGAGAGACTGAACATTTTCAGTCTCCAAAGCTCAGGAACTGGGCCCAACAGTCCAGCAGGATCACTTCCTTGCTGTGTAAGTTTGTGGTTTAGCTGAGGGTCCTTCTCAGTGCAGGCAGAGCCCTCTGTCAAAAACAGGCTGGGTATGGCAGCTGGCCCAGGCCTGGCTCTGTTCCCTTCCCTCCCCCACTCCTCCTTTCTCGTGCGCTTTTCTGTGGGGCTGGGACCTCTTGGGACTTATCAGGTGCACCTCATTCACTGGGCTCCACTGTATGAGATGGGGCTCAGCTGGAGGCAGCAAGTGTGGGGGGAAAAAGAGCTGATTGAATTTGTTTTGGGACCAGCTCCAAGTCCTGAAAGGCTTGCAAATGTTTGGGGGGTGATTTCCATATCACTCTAAAGTTGCTTGTCTCTCTCCCAAAGGCAAAGGCTGCTGCCAATGGTGGAGGACTTAAAGCTGGAGGCTGCCCTAAAGATGGGGAAATGAAATAAACTCCATTTCTGGAGCTCACAGTGTGTGTGTGTGTGTGTGTGTGTGTGTGTGTGTGTGTGATGGTCTTTGGCTCCTTGCTAATTCCCTATAATAGAGATCACATTGCCGAGGAGAAGCCTAGGGCTTTGCTAGGCATTTGGCCAGTGACAGAGGCACAGTGTGACACCCAGAGAGGGGATTCTTGGAAGAAAATGGGATGTTGTAAAGTGTGAATCTGGATGCTATGGAAGGACATGCAGGGCAGGTTGGCGATGAGTTGAGAATGACCCTCAATGAAACTATGCAGATGAGGAAATTAAGCAGAAGGAGCCAGGATGAGTACATTTGCAGTTGGATCTGTTGGAGTCTCTTTAGGCAAGTCACTTGCTGGCTCTGTGCCATGTAGTTTCTAGGTTGTGGATGAAGATAATGATCTTGGAACTCTCTAGTTAGTGGTTCTATAGAGGAAGGAGATACCAAGATGAATAAACTGCGGTCCTTGATGAGGAGCTCCCTGCTGCCTGGGGAGACAGGTGCAAAGTTTGGAAGAGGTTGTGAAGTATGTGATGTGGGCATTTGGCGGGAGGAAGAATAGATGACTTCTGGGGTCCTTTTCAATGCTAAGGTTCTGAGTTTCAACATAGCCAAGATAGTCATATCATTGATTCATTCATCTGTTTATTCAGCAGTTATATATTAAGCATGTTTAATAATTGACACCCTGGGGATATAGTGAGAGAGAAGACAGAAATGCCCCTGCACATATGGAGTGTAGAGTTCTAATAGTTGTTGACGAGACAGTTGCAAGGGCATTTGGTGTAAGGAAGGAACAATTTATATAACACACAGACTTAGGCAGACCCTCCTGTCAGGGGCTTTAGGATGTGGCTTCTCAGAGCAAGGGATGTTTAATTGATACTTAACAGATGATTGGCTAGATGATGGGGGCTGAGGGAAAGAGGACAAGAAGAAACTCTTTCCTTGATGCAGGTGCTGACATGTGGGAGAAAATGACATTTTCAGGGATTGGAGAGGTGTCCTCATGGCTGGGAGGGGAGAGCTAGAGAGAAAGAGGAGGTGAAGTCAGGCAGGAAGGAAAGCAGAAGCTGAACTCTGTCTGGCTTTGCCATGGATTACCTTTATCCCCAAAAGAGGGGGGATTAATTAAAGGGTTTTAAATGACTCTATCAGTTTTTGGTCAAAAGTCATTCTTCCTCCAAGTAGGCCTGGCCAATTGCCTCAATTTACATTAGGTTTCCCTAGTTAAAAAATCTCAAAGAACACAGCTCTTTCCCTTCAGAGCCCTTACCCAACTTATAATGATTTTCATGTTTATGTTTTAATGGCTGTCATCACTAAAAATGCGAGGATCACCATGACTTTTCTAACCAGTGCATACACAGTGCTTACACAGGGGCTGACACATGGTGGAAATGTTAGAGATGATGATTGAATGAAAACAAATCACATTGCTGGTGTTTGGAGATGCATTCACCGGCATTGTGGGCAACTTTTGCAGAAGACCAGGTGAGATGAAAGAGGTGGAAGGTGGCAACAATAAATGGGAAGAGTGGGCAAACACTGAGAAACACCAGGGGGTATAAACAACAGGATGCCGAGATGGGTTAGATGATAGGGAATGAGGAAGGGTTGCTTGGGCTTCTGGTTAAAGCAATTAGATAAATAGTGGTGCCATTTATTGAGATCAGAGTTCTAGGAAAGGACCCCAATGGGTGGGGTTACTGAGTTCAGTCTGGGGCTGGCTATCCCAAAGGTCTGCTTTAGTGTTATGTTTGACTTCTTATTCACTGCACGGAAGGGGTCTGCTCACAAATGGAGAACTTTCTCTCTCCTCATTCTCTATGCCATGCTATTTTTCTGCCTACCTCTCATCTGTTCATTGAGTCTGTTGTCCATGCAAAAAATCTGATGTGAGGAATTCTCTTTTTTCAACTTTTCAGATGGCCATTCAACAAGTAATGTGGGAAAAACCCACATAAGAGTGCTTCAGCCTCATGTACATTCTTGATTTCTGAGTAGGCTCCTGTTCTAATTCCATGTACTTTCCTCCTGACTTAAACTGGGTTGATGGACCGGCTGGGGAAGTTTGTGTACTTTAGTCAAATCTTTTTTGAGATCCTGTCTTGCCCACCACCCCTAAAAGGGATTCGTGTTGATCATAGTCTCCTCTTCTGTCAGCTGAAGCTTGTTAAATTAGAAGTAGACTCTTGGTCCAAGGCCAGCTGACCTCAGCAGTGGTCAGTCAGTTTCTCTCAGGAATTTGAGCTCAGAGACACAGAGAAGGGGTCAGTGTAGGTATCTGAGCTGAAAAGTCATGAAGTCTTGGGACCAGGGTGCTTGGAGGGACCAGGAAGATATAAGGAGTAGATGACCCATGGTGAAGAGACAGAAGCAGGAAATAGATACAGAAAAGACCAGTTGGAGGGAGGGAGGGAAGAGAGTGGATTCCAGTTTCTATGAGGTCCATCTGTACTCTGTTTTATTTTTTTTATTTTTAAAATTTTATTATGTTATGTTAGTCACCATATAATACATCTTTAGTTTTTGATGTGGTGATCCACGATCCATTGTTTTCATATAACACCCAGTGCTCCATGCAGTATGTGCCCTCCTTAGTACCCATCACCTGGCTAAACTATCCCCCAACCCCCCTCCCCTCTAAAACCCTGTTTGTTTCTCAGAGTCCATAGTCTCTCATGGTTCATCTCTCTCTCCAATTTCCCCCTTCATTTGTCCCTTCCTTCTCCTAATGTCCTCCATGCTATTCCTTATGTTCCACAAATAAGTGAAACCATATGATAATTGACTTTCTCTGCTTGACTTATTTCACTTAGCATAATCTCCTCCAGTCCCATCCATGTTGATGTAAAAGTTAGGTATTCATCCTTTCTAATGGCTGAGTAATATTCCATCGTATATATGGACCACATCTTCTTTATCCATTCATCTGTTGAAGGGCATCTCGGCTCTTTCCACAGTTTGGCTATTGCAGACATTGCTGCTATGAACATTGGGGTGCATGTGGCCCTTCTTTTCACTACATCTGTGTCTTTGGGGTAAATACCCAGGAGTGCAATTGCTGGGTCATAGGGTAGCTCTATTTTTAATTTTTTGAGGAACCTCCACACTGTTTTCCAAAGTGGCTGTACCAACTTGCATTCCCACCAACAGTGTAAGAGGGTTCCCCTTTCTCTACAACCTCTCCAACATTTGTTGTTTCTTTCCCTGTCCATTTTTGCCATTCTAACTGGTGTAAGGTGGTATCTCAATGTGGTTTTGATTTGAATTTCCCTGATGGCTAATGATGATGAACGTTTTTTCATGTGTCTGCTAGCCATTTGTATGTCTTCTTCAGAGAAGTGTCTGTTCATGTTTTCCGCCCATTTTTTTGACTTGATTATTTGTTTTTTGGGTGTTGAGTTTGAGAAGTTCTTTATAGATCTTGGATACCAGCCCTTTATCTGTAGTGTCATTTACAAATATCTTCTCTCATTCTGTGGGTTGCCTCTTTGTTTTGTTGACTGTTTCCTTTGCTGTGCACATGTGCTCTGTTTTAATGGGGTTGGCATGACCTTATTTCCTTTCTCCTCACATGTCAACTGTGCAGCTGGCTGAAGATGGGAATTTTACCTTTTTCCATGTAGGAGCAAGCTGGGGAGGAAGTCCCCATTATTCATTTCTACCTTTTTATTTTTCAAAGAAAATTTTAAAAAATGATGAAATGTTTCAGATATACAGTCAAATAAAGAGAATGATAGAGAACATTCATGTATTTACCAACTAGACTTACCAAATCTTAACATTTTCTCTCTTGCTGTATTTAGTTGAGATCTGTTATACTTCTCCCCAGTTCCATTTTTTTCCCTTCCTCAGAGGTACCAATGCTCTAGATTTGTTGTATTTATTTATTTATTTAGGGTTTTTTTTGTTTTTTGGGTTTTTTTGCTTTTTAAAAATTTTATTATGTTATGTTAATCACCATGCATTATATCATTAGTTTTTGATGTAGTGTTCCATGATTCATTGTTTGCGTATAACACCCAGTGCTCCATTCAATATGTGTCCTCTTTAATACCCATCACCAGGCTAACCCATCCCCCCACCCCTTCCCCTCTAGAACCCTCAGTTTGTTTCTCAGAGTCCATAGTCTCTCATGGTTCATCACAGACCTGTACCTCTGAAATAAATAATACATTATATGTTATTTATTTATTTTTAAAAATAATCTCTACACCCAACATGGGCTCAAAATCCATGACCCTGAGATTAAGAGTTCCATGCTCCACCAACTGAGCCAGCCAGGTGCCACTCATTTGTTGTTTTTACGATATAATTTTACCATATTTAGTACGTGTGTTAACATCATAAACGATTGTTTTTCCTTGGTATTAAATTTTATATAATTGGTTTTATTCTGTAAAAGAACTAATATCCTTTTCAGTCAATGTTACATATTTTAGATTTGTCTGTGTTACTAACTGTAGGTTTAATTTTTTTTCATTTGCGCTGCTGTAGAGGACTTTGTTGCATGATTATAATATATATATTATATAATGTATCATTTCTTCTACTGATGGTCTCTCAATTGTTTTCTTATATTTTTCCAATTATGAAAAGTGTTACAATGAATATTCTCATGCATGGCTTCCAATGCAGACACATAGGGTTTCCCCAGGGAACACAGTTAGAATTGCAGTTGTGAGACCTTAAGACTATGCACATCTTCAACATAACTGGATTTAGCCAAATTATTTTCTAAAGTGGTTGTACTAATTTTTCTTGCTGCAAGTTCCAATTGCTCCACATTCTCCCTATCATTTGATATTAGACTTTTTAATCTTTGCCAAATACATGGATATGAAATATAGCTTACATTTCTATGAGTGTAAGTTTGTAAATATAAGGTTGTCCATATTTTCATATTTTGGCCATTTCAGCCCCCTATTTCAAAAATGAATTGCTTGTTTATTCCAGTTGCTGATTTTTCCATAAGGTTGTTTGCCTTTTGTTTATTTAGTTGTATTTATTTGTTTTGGATATAAATCTTTTGTTGGTTATATGTCTCATGTATGTCTTTTTCTTATTTGTGGTTTGTCTTTTCAACTTGCATATGGTAACTTTTCGTGTTACAGGTTTTCAGTTTTAATGGGAAATTTATAAGCCTTCTTTATGAGTGGTGCTTTTAGTGCTTTAAGATATCCTTCCTTACCCCGAGGTTGTAAAGATATTCTTTCATTTTCTTCCAAAGTTTTTTTTTTAAGGTTTTATTTATTTATTTGAGAGAGAAAGCGAGAGAGAGAGAGAGAGATTGAGAGAATGAGTGGGGGAGGGGCAGAGGGAGAAGCAGACTCCCTGTGGAACAGGGAGCCTGATATGGGACTCATTCCAGGACCCTGGGATAATGACGTTAACCGAAGGCAGATGCTTAACCAACTGAACCACCCAGGCGCCCTCTTCCAAAGGTTTTTAAGGATTTGTTCTGCATTTAGTTTTTAGATCTATGTGGAACATATTTTTGGTATGGAGTGAAGAATATAATTTTTTTTTGCTCCACATGAGTGCTGAATTGTGTGAGCACCATTTATCATCTCATTCTTCCTTCAGAGAACTATGTCATGTCAGGTACCAAGGTTCATTATATTAAAGGTTCTATCTCTGGACCCTCTATTTTGTTTTCTCTATTTCTGCAACAATGCCACACTATTTTAATGATAGCTTTATAATGTCTTGGTATTTGATATAATGATTATGCCCTTATGTTCTTAAAAATTTTTGGTCAATTTTTCATCATTTGTTTTATGTACATATTTTAGAAGTAGCTTGTCAGTGTTCTTGAAGATTCTTGTCTGAATTTATTGAAATGACACAAAATACTTAGATTAATTTGAGGAGAATAGACAGTTTTATAATATTATCTTCCCACTTAGAAACATGACTTTTCATTTATGGTTTCTTTAGCATCTATCAATAAAATTTTATTATTTTCTTCAGACATATAATATATGGCTTTTGTTATTATTATTCCTTGACATTATTATTTTTCTATTATTTGGTCTATTTAAAAATTTTTAAATACTATTTTAAGATATCTTTGTATGTAGGAGCACAACTGATTTTTAGAAATTGATTACCTCTGTAACAAACTTTTCAAACTTTCTTATTGGTTCTAATCTTTGGTTTTTATTTATTTTGTTCTTAGTGTTTATTATCATTATTTTTAAAATTCTGCATATTAGGGCGCTTGGGTGGCTCAGTTGGTTAAGCGACTGCCTTCGGCTCAGGTCATGATCCTGGAGTCCCTGGATCAAATCCCGCATTGGGCTCCCTGCTCAGCAGGGATCCTGCTTCTCCCTCTGACCCTTCCCCCTCTCATGTGCTGTCTCTCTTTCATTCTCTCTCTCTCAAATAAATAAATAAAATCTTTAAAAAAATTCTGCATATTACCTTGTTGTTATTTTCTACATTCTTGTTATTTAGGTATTTTTCTTGTTATTTTAAGGCTATACATTTACCTCTAAATACAACTTTAGCTGCATCCTATAAGTTTTAATACATTATATATGTATTATATAAAGTATATGTATATATATATTTGCTCAATTGTAAATATTAGCTAATGATTTATTATATCCAAGGGGTTATTTAAGAATGCATTGGAATTTCTAATATATGTATTTCTTAAACTATCTTGGTTAGAAAATTTGTTCTATATGATGTCGATACTTTTAAAATTTCTGAGCTATTCTCTATGCTGGGTCAAGCTAATTTTTACTTTTTGGTTCAAGTTCAATTTTTATGCATGCTCCATAGATAGTCTCTGTTGGTGCAGCATTCTTTTTTAAATTAATTAATTAATTAATTTTATTTTTTTTAAGATTTTATTTTTTTATTTGAGAGATGGAAAGAGCATAAGCAGGTGGAGCAGCAGGCTGAGTAAGGAGCCTGATGCAGGACTTGATCCCAGGACCCTGGGATCATGACCTGAGCCAAAGGCAGATGCTCAACAAACTGAGCCACCCAGGTATCCCATTCTCTGTTGGTGCAGGATTCTATATGCATGTCTGTTTGATCAAACTTCCTTACTTTGTTCCTTGATTCTTCAATATCTTTAGTAATTCCATGTACTTGCTTTATCCATTTTGGATAGAAATATCTTAAATCTCCAAGTATGATTATAAAATTTTCATTTTCTAAATGTGATTTTTTCAGTTTAAAAATATTTTGAGGTTAAATAATTATTTGCATAAAATAACAGCGTTTTTATAACTTCCTGGTAACTTGTTTTCTTGATCATTCTGCAGTGGTCCATTATGATAGACTGTACTATTGTTAAAATATTTAACCCCCCAACTAAGGTAAGATTTTACTTCTCTTCCCCTTGACCAGATTTGGTTGTGTGACTTGGTTTGGGCAGAGAAGTCAAGTGGAAGTGAGAATCATTACTTGCAAACAGATTAAGAGCCAACACATTGTTCATAATGCATTTTTCTTTCTTTCTGGCTGTGACACCAGCAGTTTTAGACAGAGACGAATCCTTTGGCCAGAATCCAAGGGGGTGAGTGTATTATAAAGCAGAGTTGCCCTCAATCTGTGATGGATGTGTTGCTGAGTGAGAAATGAGCCTTTTTTTTTTTTTTAGTAAGTTGCTTCAATCTTTTGGGTTGTTTGTTACTGCAGCCTAACCTAACCTATCATGATTAATACTTCCAATTAATTCCTACTAATGCCTTTTGCCTTAAGGTTGATTTTGCCTGCTCCAGGTTTCTCTGAAATAGTGTTTGCTGGAATGTCCTTTTCAGTCTCTTTCCCTTCAAACTTTTTGAGTCTCATAATTTTCGTGTGTCTTCTGTAAACCACATTTAGCTAAATTTTGTTTTTTTATTCCATTCTGAGATGCTCTGGCCATTTAATTGTACTGTTTTTACTGATGTATTTCTTTTATCTTATTTTGTGATTTATTTATCATACCTTTTATTTTTGCCTTTGCCCTCTCTTTCCTCATCTATAAACTGGTAGAGTAGGCTGAATGGTAGACTCTAAAAAATGTATGTCTGATTCCTGATTCTCAGAACCTATGAACATTACCTAATATGGCAAAAGAGTGAGTATTATCTTATTAGGCAAAAGATGTGATTAAATTAAAGATCTTTAGAGAAGACACTTGCCCTGTATTATCCAAGCTGGCCTAAATGCAGTCATGCATATTTTTATCAGACTGACACACAGAAGAGGAGGGGCAGTGTGACTAGGGAAGGAGGATTGGAATGAGGTGGCCACAAGTCAAGGAATGCTGACAGCCACCAGAAGCTGTAAGAGGCAAAAAGCAGTTTCTCCCCTAGAGCTTCCAGAGAGATGGTGGCTTTGCCAATACCCTCATTAGGACCTCTGGCCTCCAGAGTTGTGAGAGAATAAATTTCTGTTGCTATAAGTCATCCAGTTTGTGGTGATGTGTTACAGCAGCCACAGAAAACTAATACAAGTGGAAATAATAGTGTTCTTATTCCATGGGGTCATTGTGAGAATTACGTGAAATAATACAGATAAAGAACTTATCCAACAGTGTCCAGTCTACATTAAGTGCTCAATTATGTTTAGACATTATTCTAATTATTATTACCAGTAAAAATATGTTTTAGGTAGAGTTCCCCAGAAGAACCTGAGATGGAGATTCTTATGCAACTTATTTATTGAAGGGACAAAACCTGTAAAGGAGTGAGGGCAGTAAGTTAGGGCAAGGGAACAGTCTAGAGTCTAGTCATTAGATGAGAGCTGAAGTCTAGTCTTAGTCCAATCCTTGGGGATCGATGAATGGCACCCAGAATTTCCCACCTTGAGGCAACAGAGCTACACTTGTTTGCTCCTATAGCAGTCAGTCTTTGGATGAGGCAACAGGGAATAGGAGATGGAGGAGGGAGTGAGGTGTGGGGGTAACAGCCTCCTTGTCATTTCAGGGTGAGCCAGCTCTTATCAGCCAAGGGCAAATCTCCTGAGAAGGGTGTAGCTGTGACCTCTTAGCAACCAGTCCTCACAGCAGCTGGGGAATAAGCATTAGCTCAGGTAGAGGGGGTGTTGCTGGGACACCACATATTGTATCTACTACACAATGGAAGCTAAAAGACAATGGGGGTAATATTTCAAAGTGCTAAAGGAAAAAAAAATCACTGTCAATTCAGGAGTTTTAGCTCCAATTCAAATATTATTCAAGTGCTAGAAAAAACACAAAAGAGTTTTCAGACAATAGAGTTTTCCATTCATGCCCTCACAAAAAGATATGTTAAAGAATGTATTTCAGCAAGCAGAAAAGTAAATCCAACAATGAATAAGTGGAATTTGAAATGAGAAACACATTACTATTTACACTAGCACTCCCCGAAATGAAATACTTAGGTATAAATCTAACAAAATATATACAGGACCTATATGGGGAAAACTATAAAACTCTGATGAAAGATATCAAAGAAGAACTAAATAAATGGAGATATATTCCAAGTTCATGAGTAAAAGGCTCAATATTGTCAAAATGTCAGTTCTTCCCAACTTGATCTATAGATTTAATGAAATCCCAATAAAAATGATAGCAAGTTGTTTTGTGGATATCTCTATAGTTTATATGGAGAAGCAAAAGACAGTCAACACATTCTTGAAGGAGAAGAACAAAGGTGGAAGACTGATGCTACCCAACTTTAAGACTCACTGTAAAGCTACATTAATTAAGACAGTGTGGTATTGGTGAAAGCATAGATAATAGATCAGTAGAATAGGGAGCCAAGAAATAGACCCAAGTAAATATAATCAAATGATCTTTGACAAGGGAACAAAGGCAATACAATGGAACCAATGGTGCTGGAACAACTGGACACCAGCATGTGGAAAATGAATCTAGACACAGACCTTTCACCTTTACAAAAGTCAGTTTAGAATAGATCAGAGACCTCCATGTGAAACACAAAACTATAAAACTCCTAAAAGATAACATAAGAGGAAATCTAGATGACCTTGAGTATGGCTGTGACTTTTTATATATAATACCTAAGGCATAATCCCCAAAAGAAATAATTGATAAGATGGATTTTATTATAATTAAAACTTCTATGCATGAAAGACAATGTCAAGTGAATGAGAAGACAAGACACAGACAGGGATAAAATATTTTTTAAAGACACATCTGATAAAGGCTTGTTACCCACTATATACAGAGAGCTCTTAAAACTTAACAATAAGAACATGAAAAACCCAATAAAGAAGTGGACAAAAGACTTTAATAGACACCTCACCAAAGAAAATATACAAATGGAAAATAAGCATATGGAAAGATGTTCCACATTATATATAATTAGAGAATTACAAATTCAGACACCACTACACACCTATTAGAATGGCCAAAATCTAAACACTGACAGTACCAAATGCTGACAAGGATGTGAAGCAACAGGAACTCTCATTCACTGCTGGTAGGAATGGGAAATGGTAGAGTCACTTTGGAAGATGTTTCAGAAGTTTCTTACCAAACTAAACATGCTTTTGCCAAACCATTCAGTAATAACATTTCTTGGTATTTAGCCAAAAGAATTGAAAATTATGTCTACACAAAAACCCGTGTATGGATATTTATGGCAACTTTATTCATAATAGCCAAAAATAGAGGCAACCAATATGTCTTTTAGTAGGTGAATGGATAAACTGTGGTATGTCCAAGACATTGAATATTATTTAGCACTGAAGAGAAGTAAGCTATCAAGCCACAAAAAGACACGGAGGAAACTTAACTGCATATTACTAAATGAAAGAAGCCAATCTGAGAAGACTACATATTGTATGATCCTAATTATATGACATTCTATAAAAGGCATATAGGACCTATGGAGACAGTAAGAGGATTGCCAGAGGCTAAGGGGAATGAGGGATGAATAGGCAGAGTACAGAGAATTTTTAGGGCAGTGAAACTATTCTGTATGATTCTGTAGTGGTGGATATGTGTCACTATGCTTTTATCAAAACCCACAGAATGTACAACAGCAAGAGTGAACCCTAATGTAAACTATGGATATTGGGTGATAATGATGTGTCAGTGTAATTTCATTGATTGTAACAAATGTATAGCTGCAGTGAGGGATGTTAATAGTGGGGGAGGTTTTTTGAGTGTGTGATGGGGGTGGGACATGAGCCTTACACATTGAAAATGTGTTCCAACACTGAACAGCATACAAATATGAATCTACATCTAGATACCTCAGTAAAATAGCAACATATCAAGGATAAAAAGATAAAAATTAATTTAAATTTCTCTTCTAAAGAGAGAAATCAGATTAATAAGGGCCTATTTGTTATCAATAGTGTTTACTATGGGTAAAGGGATTAAAAAATAACAAAAACTGTGTGTGTGTCTTTGTGTGGGTTTGCGTAATGTGTTGGAAGGGCTAGCATGAAATAGAGACAAGAGGATGGGAAAGAGGTTTAGTGGTGTAATGCTTTGCTCAACTTTAGATGGGCTGAATGTGAGGCATTGAGGAGATCAAGGGAATGGCAGAAATGGAAGCAGGTCAGATAAGGCCATAGAGCCAACATGGAGTAGAGGATCACATGGCCAGCTGTGTGTCCCACTAATGAAGGCTGGATGCATCCATGCTTTGAACCACCACACAGTGTCCTTGGTTCTGTTCATTTGAATTCTTAAAATGCTTGTTCCTTGGCAAGATCTGAAATAATAGGGGCAAGTGGACTAGAGTTCAAAGAGTATACAGATCTTAACTCAAAACATGGTGTTGAGGAGAAAGGAGAATAGCAATAATGCAAGCAATGGGAATTGGAGGTCAAGTGGGGCAATCATTGATATTAGCAAGTCTAGAGGATATAATGCCTTCCCAGTGAATAAATACAATGACAATAAGATCCAGTCCTGCTTATGGAGAGTTGGCCGGAGCTAGGTGAGTGTCAGATTTTGAGGTATAGGCTAGAGTCCAGGGTATGAAGCAGTGTATGTGGAAATGTGGGCAGATCTGCTGGTCTGGACTGGTAAGACAAATGGAGAGTACTGTGACTTGGGTGTAGGAAAGCTACGTGTGTTCTTAGACTTTACTCTTAGCACTTCTGGATTTATAACAATTAACAACATGGACTGCAGAAGGTATGCAGAAGCACAGAGTGGTTCTGGGTATGCTGGGCTCAGGGAACATGTTAGTTCTAAGTCCCAAAGGATGTTGGGTTTGAGGTCATTCTTTACTCTTTGCCCTGTCATGGTTGAACAGGAATTGGACTGGGCCTGGGTCTTCAGAAGAGGTCCACAGATAGATCCACGCATATGCTAGGGGAGGTAAAGGCAAGGGTTAGGCCCTGACAGGACTGAACTCACATGCTTCCCATTCAGCTTCAAGTAGATCTGGTGCTAGACCAAGGTGTTGCAGGTAGCAAGTTCTGTTGCCAAGTAAATCCCATGATAACTTTTCCTTTTTATACACAAGGGAGCTGCCACCTGCAAGGCCAGATATACAAAACTCTCATTATTTCCCCCTATATGTTGTTCTTCTTGAATTCCCTGCTTTTATTAGTGGGCACCACTGTTCCCCTGTGATCCAGGATGAAAAAATCCAAGTCACCTTTGCTTTCTTCTCTGGCCTCACATATAGTCCCTCCTTCAGTACTATCTGTTCTACCACTTGGAATCCTCCTCCTCAGTATCCTCCTCACATCTTGCTGCCAGTCTTGGCCCAGCCCCTCATTTCTGCTCTCCTGCCCTGTTTGCAGCATTCCTACCTGGTCCCCCTGCTCTGGGCTCTTCTCTCTCTACTTTCTGTTTTCTTTTTTTTAAAGATTTTATTTATTTATTTTGACAGAGAGAGAGAGAGAGAGAGAGAGAGAGAGAGTGAGATAGGGAACACAAGCAGGGGGAGTGGGAGAGGGAGAAGCAGGCTTCCCGCTGAGCATGGAGCCCACTGAGCCCGACATGGGGCTCAATCCCAGGACCCTGGGATCATGACCTGAGCTGAAGGCAGACGCTTAATGACTGAGCCACCCAGGTGCCCCTCTAATTTGTTTTCCTGTTTCCCTCACAATCTCATACAATCTATCAACTAGACCTTTTGCCTTTACCTCCCCAAACTGACCACTGTCTCAGCCATGCCCTCTAGTCTGAGGAAATTTTGTTTCTCATTTGGACTACAGCAATAGCCCTATTCTTGTTCCCTGTGATTTAGTATTGCAGCCTGAGTGATGTTTTTAAAATGCAAATCAGACAATTTCATCTGTCTGCTTTGCTCAGAAACTTCCAGTCTCTTCTCATTGCCTTTGGAATAAAATCCAAACTACTTTCCATGGCCTTCAAAGTCCTTTATAATTTGGGCCTGCCAACTTCTCTGACACCATCTTCCCTCACTGTCCCCCTTACTCCCACCACCTGCTTGCTCTTGTTCAAATGTGACAGGCAGGAGTCCACACCAGATCTCTTCCTGCAATCTCTGTGTGGGAGATCACTGCCATCTTTGCATGGCTTGCTTGCTCCTGCAGCTGAGGTTTTTGCTCCAGTACCACTTGCTTAGAGAAGCCGTCTCTGACATCCAACTTAAAATGGTTCTCACCTAATCTCTATTACTTTATCCTGCTTTATTTTTTCTTCATAATACTTATGATCTGAAGTTATCTTCTTAATTTTATTATTTATTGTTGTCTTCTCCCCTAGAATGGAAATG
Source organism: Mirounga leonina (assembly GCF_011800145.1). Lineage (NCBI taxonomy): Eukaryota > Metazoa > Chordata > Mammalia > Carnivora > Phocidae > Mirounga > Mirounga leonina. Next base: position 28,492,563 of record NW_023270387.1, on the reverse strand, counting down.
TCTGGAGGGCAAGAGTTTGAACTTGTAGTACCTGCCACATACTGCATTTTCAATAAATATTGAAGGAATGAGTATGTGGTGTTCCTTAACTTGATCTTCTCAGAGTATATGTGTTTTTTTTTTTTTTCTGGGCTCTGGATTCTGTTTCAGTGTTCTATATGTCTATTTTTATTCCAGTACTATCCTGTTCTTTTTGTTTTGTTTTATTTTGCTTTGTTTTGTTTTTTTAGAGAGAGAAAGTGGGGAGGGGCAGGGGGAGAGGGAGAGAGAGAGAATCTTAAGCAGGCTCCATGCCCAGAGTGGAACCCCATGTGGGGCTCGATCTCACAACCTTGAGATCATGACCTGAGCCGAAATTAAGAGTTGGACGCTTAACCAGCTGAGTCACCCAGGCACCCCAGTACTATACTGTTTTGATTATTATAGCTTTGTAGTATAGTTTGAAATCAGGAGTGTATGTGTTCAGTTTTGTTCTTCTTTCTCAGGATTGCTTTAGCTATTTTGGGGTCTTTTGTGATTTCTCTCTTTTTAAGCTGCAAATGTCATGGAATACCTGACATGTTTGTTGAATGAATGGATAGATGAAAGAAAGCCATTATTCCCAATTCCAGGGTGTACTTTAACTCAAATAATTAAGAACTCTCCCTGTTGCATAGAACATTCCTTGACATTCTCCTCTCTGGGTGTATTGATTTCTTTGCAGCTCTATGAATTCTTTGTTCAGAATAACAGTGTTAGCAATTGATGATTATGGTAGACAGAATTCTAAGATAATCTGCCAAGATTCCTGGCCCCTGGTTTACCCATACATTTTCCCAATTATTCAAGCATTAAACTAGATATGGCTATGAAGAATTGCAGATGTAATTAAGGTCCCAAATCAGTTGGCTTTAAGATAGGGAACTTATCCAGGTAGGTCTGCCCTAACCACCTGAGCCCTATAAAAGCAGAGTTTTCTCCATCACAACACAGAGAAGTCAGAGATTTAAAGCATGGGGGATTGGACACACAAGAAATTCTCTGTTGTTAACTTTAAAGATGGAGGGAACCATGGAATTAGGAATGCGGGCAGCTTCTGTGAGCTGAGGGTGACCCCTGAATAACAGCTAGAAAGGAAATGAGGACCTCAGACATACACCTGCAAGGAGTTGAATTCTACCGAAGTCTGATTGAGCAGCAGATTCTACCCAGCCCCAGAGAGAACCACAGCTCTGTTCAACATGTGGATTTCACCAAGTCAGACCCAGAGTGGAGAGCCCAGCCATGCCATGCATGCCCAGATTTTTGACCTACAGAAACTTTGTGATAATGAATTTATGTTGTTTTAAGCCACTCAGTATGGTATTTTATTATTCAGCAATAGGAAACTAATAAAATGATGAGGATGAGGATGAGGATGATGGTGATGATGATGATGATGATGATGAAAAATAAACTTTAGGAAGGGCTGGAAGAAAGAAAGAGCCAGGGAAACCCCCAAATTTTCAGTCTCAATCTTAGGACTCAGGCTCTCCGTCCTCTAGGTACCAGAATGACTACAGGTTTTGATTCTGCTCTGGGCCACTTCAGGTAGGCTCCAGAAGAGAGGATTCAGACATGATTAGTGAGTGAATGTCTTCCTTTTGTCTGGGTTTTCCTTTTAGGCTTCAAACAGAGGCACACACTGTTTTTCCACTGATCCCCTCTCTAATAAGTGTACCGACCTGAAACAATTGACCTTAAAAAATAAAAATAAGTAAGCAGCCCCCAGAGCCCTAGCAGGCAGCATTAGCATTCTCCAGTCTCCCTGGTTGTGTCCTGGGAGTCTCAAAGAAATGAATCTTATTATTAGTCTGCTGCTAGTGATGGCTCCTGATGGCTCCTTCCTCCCAGCCGCAGCTGCTGAGCCTGGCACAGGTGTCACAAGGCTGATGGCTCTGCGGGGATGAGGTGGAGGCACACTGAGCCATCACCCCCAAGCTCAGGGCAGGCTGTTTGGGTTGCCGGACAGAGCCTCCAAATCTGTATTTCTAGGACTTTCTCAGGCCATTATTATGAATGGTGATAAGATAGCACCATTCAGAGGTCTTCACTCCCCCTCTTTTTTGTTGTGAGATATATCCTCTATACAGAGGTGTGCATATAGTTTAAAAAATTTTTTAAAGCAAACACCAATGTAAAAAAGAAAAACAAACATTGCCAGCACCTGGTAAATCCTGTTTTCCCATCCTCATACACAATCCCTTCTTCCCCCACTCCCCGCCCCCCACTATCTTGAAGTTCATGAAAATCACTTCCTTGCCTCTAAAAAAAAACCCCTGATTTTTAAATACTGTTGTATGTATCTCTAAATAGGAACAGCCTAGTTTTGCCTGTTTGCAAGCCTTATGGAAATGGAATTTGTGGACCCTTTTGCATCTTGCTTCTTTATGTATTATGTTTTTGAGATTCATCCATATTATCATATAACTACAGTTTGTTCATTTTCAATGCTGATGAGTATTCCATTTTCTGAATATACCACAATTTATTTATTCTCATCTCGATAGACATTTAATTTAGATTGTTTTTAGCGTCTGGCTATTTAAGCCACATTGCAATGAACATTCTTATACACATGCACTAGGCAGGAGTTTATCTAGGGTATGTACGAAAGCTCAAAATTGAATGGACATGGTGAATGTGCATCTTCAAACTTCCCAGATAATGCCAAACTGCTTTCCAATTGGAATCCAAGTACACTACCATAAACAGTAGGTACAATTTCCTAATTCTCCACATTTTTGCCAGCACTTAGTATATTAGTTTCCTATTGCTGCTGCTGCTGCAAAAAAAAATTTTGTTACAAACATGCTGGTTTAAAACAACTTAAATTTGCAACCTTACAATGTGCATGAGTCAGAGTCTGGGTACAGATTAACAGGGTTCTCTGCTCAGGGTCCCACCAGGCTATAATCAAGGTGTTGGTCTGGGCTGGGGGGTCATCTGAACCTTGGGTTCTTTTCTGAGCTCTCACGGTTGTTTGTAGAATTCATTTCCTTGCAGCTGTAGGACTCATGTAGGAGTCTGCATATTCAAGGCCACTCAAAGCCTCTCTGACACTTCACCTTCTTCTAAAGGCAACGCTGATTAGGTCAGGCCCATCCAGGATAAGCTCCCTTTTGATTAACTAAAAAGTCAATGGGTTACAAATGTAATCACAGGGCAGATACTATTCACCAGTTTTGCTCATACTCAAGAGGAGGCATTATATAGGATGTGTATACCAGGGCCCTTGATCATCATCATGTAATCACCTGCCATACTTGGTGTTGTCAGTATGTTTACTTTTTGTTTACATAGTTTAATTTTTGAATGTCCAAGGTTAAGTAATTTTTCATATGTCTATTGATGACTGGTGTTTCTTGGGGTATTTTTTCATATATTCTTCACTTGCAGGTATTTCTCTGATGTGGTTGAGCAATATTCTGTAATAATAAAATACTGTGATATAACACTTGAGTGCTTAGTCTTTGTCAACAGTTTACATGCACTGCTTCTTTTAACATAGTTAAAACCCTTGGAATAGGTCCTACACATTTTACAGAGGAAGAAATTGAAGCTGAGAGGAGTCAGGCAACCTAACGAGGTCCTATAGCTAGTGAGACAGTGATTTGGGCTTTGAACTGGCTCTGTATGACTCTGGAGACTATGTCCTTAAACTCCAAGGGAATCTTGCATACCTAACTTAAGGGACAAGGAGATTTGTTACAGGGGCAAATGGTTTCTTATTCCTTTTATAATGAAAATACTGCTTTTATGGATGAAAGAGTAACCCTTTATGTTTGCCAAGTTAAGCCCTAATCTCTTTCCCCTAGTGCTGTGTTTCCCTAGCTAGTTTCTTCTCTCCTCTCCAATCTGTCCCACACACTGTTGTTACATTAGTTTCTTCCAATCGCTGAGTTCATTTTTTAGATTCTGCCCCAAAGCCTTATGGGATCAACTGGGAATCTGGCATCTAAGTTTCTTCTCCCTCTCTTTGGGAGTCTGACTCCAGACTCCTTCCCAGCCTCATTCCCCACAAACCCTCTGTTCTGGGTAGGACTGGAACATCCACAGTCCAGTGTTTTACTCAGATCAGTGCTCCTAATTGTAAACTCTAGTTTCACTTTTTTCCCTCCAAATTCTACTAAATCTTTCAAGTCCCACTTCAGTTAATACCTTCTAGATGAATCACCCCTTAACCTCATAGTCCCAAGAGATCTTTTTCTCTAGCATTTATAATTTCTATCATTTTACCCTTAGTCAGATCCTTCATTATAATTCTCCTTAATTTTTCACATCTCAATAAAATCATCTACCTATTGGTAGTTGGTAAATCCACTGAATTGTTCTCAATTCTTATCTTACTTAACATTGCATCTAATACCCTTAAGCAAGGAATCGTTCTTGAAATTTTCTTCTCTATTGGTTTCTATGATGTCTTTATTTCCAGTTTTCTCCCTACTTTGGATCCTCATCTTCACCCATACCCTAAATGTCTGTTTAGGGGATTCTGTCTTTGGCCCTCTTTTCTTTCTCTTTGTACTTTTATGCATAGCTCTTACTATATCATCACTTTGTTGAACTCTCTCTTCCATTGGACCATTAACTCCCTGAGGTCAAGGACAGCATCCTGTCTTTATTACATGCCCAGGGTGTAACCCAGGGCATTCCTTGAGAATGGGTACCTTGCTTATATAATTTGTGAATTCCCACATTTGCTCTGACACTGCAGTGCATGAGGTGATGCTCATTGAAGGAGGAAGGCAGAACTGATGCTCATGGGTGGCTTAGACAGGATCTGCAACTGATGGGATGGAAGATCCTCTTTTCTGCAATTTCTACTTGGAGTGTGTCTATGTAGGGAATGCTAGTTGTCTTCAAATACCTAAAATAAGTATTTTAAAATATTAAAATTTAAAATAAGTACTGAGAAAGCTCTCGTGCCTTTAGTTCAATTCATGCCCTTCAGGCTCCCTCAGATCTATTCTGGTCCATTGTATCTGAGATAACAAGAGCTGTATCTCTGACTTGGCTCCCAAAACCAGCCATAGAAAGTTAAATCAGATAACTCATATTTGGACACAGATTTTCGTCTTCAAAATGTTTCTACATCTCATTTGGTTTTTATTAGAATACCATGTGTATGAATTAATTCATTAAAAATATTTCTTCATCTAGGCACTGTCCATGGTGCTGGAGGAGCCATGGGGACCAACTCCTGGCTTTCCTGACATTGTGACATAGTGCCTGCTGCCCTTATTCTCATTTGAAACTGAGGAAACAGTGACAAATTACAAGGTTTCCCATGGTTCCTCTGTTGGTAAATGAAGGAGGTTGAACTTGAGTCTAGACTCTCTTACTGCAAGCATATATTCTGTCCATTATATCACCTTGCTAAGTGACCTTGCTAAGTTACCTGCTGCACTCTGAAGTTAAATGAAAATGTACTTTCATTGTGTGCAAGTTTTCTTTTTTTTTTCTGAAAGAGAAACACCTTTCTAAAAGGAGCACCAAGGATAACATTTGAAGCAATGCTTAGCTTTTTCTTTCAAGTTCTTTAATGTTGAGTGGCCCAGGTTCCAGGGTGATTTCTCCAGTAATAATTCCAAGACTCATCCAGGCCTGGGGGATCTGAACAACCTGAGCAGCTCTCCAGACCACTTGGCCTCTGATTGCAGACATATTTTCCATGGAGAATGGGCAGAGGTCAGGAAGATGTAAGAATTGTGCCCTACCCACCAAGCTCATACACTTACTGATTTTCTCTTAGTCCTGGGGGCCCAGGTGCCTGGGTCTCCACCCCCACCCTGCTAACTTTCCTCAGAAGAAAGCAAAGGTTAACTGAGATCACACAGCCAGGTGGATGCCCGGATTTGCTTTCCCTGGGGCTAATTATGGAACTACATTAGATAAAAGTCAACATATGTTGTAAAAGGCACTGTGTATCACTGCTTGACAGTTTCTAACAATGTGCTCATGTAACAGCTGTCAAAGGCAGTGCTAGAAAATGAGTAATATGTTGATTTATGTATATCAGATCTGTCCTCGCGCTCTGTGGTGGAGCAGACCAGGCAAGCTCAGCTCTGTGGGTGGAGAATCTAGGAGGGCGGTGAAAGCAGGAAGGAAATTCCCTCATCTTCAGAAGCGCCTGGAAGGCATGGCTGAAGCTTGTAGCAGCTGTTACTTTCTGAGGTCCTTTGGAGAAAAATTGCCTAGGGGACATCTGTTCCCTTTCTGGGAAGAGTAAAGTGGGAAGAGTAAAATCCAAGTCTCCTGAGGCGACGGGGGCTGCTGAGGTAATCTGTGTCTTCCTTGGCCTCTGGATAGGGCTGAGGATAACACTATGGATCCCCACTCTAAATGGTTTTGGGGGTTTCTCTTGAAGGAACCACTCTGGATTTTCTTTATAGTCAGGGCATATTTTAATGACCAACTCAATTTTATTTATTTGTTTTATAAGTATCTTATTTTATTTCCAAAGTATGTTAAAAGAGGAAGTAGAATAAGTTTTCTCTTGCATTTCAGAAGCTGTCTGCCTGTGCTGTTTTCTCTTGAGGACATTCAAAAGGCCTTCTGGTCTCTGAAAAGATCTGATTATTACATAGGGGAAATCAGTTTGGTGTCACCTTGGGAATCTCTACTAGGTTCCACATTTATGATTGGCTCCTCTCTCTCTGGCATCCTTTTGGTTCTCATTTTCTTTGCCTTGGTTAGGCTGTTTGCTCAGTTATAGTATGCTCCTTCTTTAAATTGTAAGAAGTGACTTATTAAGAGGATTAGGTCCAAAGCACAAAGCCAGCCCCTGAATTCTAGCAGCAAATCCAAATTCTTTCTTTTTTTAATTAATTATTTGAGAGAGAGAGAGAGCACAAGCATGTGCGCACTGGCATGAGAGGGGGGAGGGGCAGAGGGAGAGGGAGAAGGAGGCTTCCCACTGAGCAGGGAGTCTGATGTGGGGCTTGATCCCAAGACCCTGAGATCATGACCTGAGCCAAAGGCAGACGCTTAAACATCTGGGCCACCAAGGCACCCCGCAAATCCAAATTCTTAAATAATCATCACTAAATTTATAGTTTTGGGGGGAATCTGTCCCTTATAACTGTATATAAATAGTTCTGTTTACTTGTTGGTATTTATTGGGACAAAAATAGAAACTCCCCACTTATTTTTATAGACCCCAGAACAGTACCCCTGCAGTGAGATGAGGGGATGGATTGCAGAACACCGTTGCCTTTTGTTTAAGGTGAGAAACATTGATCAGTGAAGCAGGTTTGAGGGCTCTCACTGCAGGTCTGAGGGTATAAGCAGACAGGGCAATATTTTCTCTCTTGGAAATTCTTTTCTTCCTGGTTGTGGCACTAATTGTGTTGAAAAAGGTTCACTCCAGGGGCGCCTGGGTGGCTCAGTTGGTTAAGCGACTGCCTTCGGCTCAGGTCATGATCCTGGAGTCCCTGGATCGAGTCCCGCATCGGGCTCCCTGCTTGGCAGGGAGTCTGCTTCTCCCTCTGACCCTCCTCCCTCTCATGCTCTCTGTCTCTCATTCTCTCTCTCTCTCAAATAAATAAATAAAATCTTTAAAAAAAAAAAAAAAAAGAAAAGAAAAAGGTTCACTCCTGTTCCACTGCTTAAACAACACTGCAACCGCCACACTGGCTGGCATGCACTGGTGGATGGCAGATGCCCACCAGTGCTATCCATCCCATACAGAAGCCCTGGATGCTACCACCATGGAACATGTCTTTATTAGGAAAATGTACCTGCAACTCTAGATTGGATGCACTCCCATGAGCTCATATCCAGGTACAGCCAAACTCCCACAATTGAATCAACTTCTAGCAATTGAGTTAATGGAGAAAGCCATTTACAAACCTCTACTCTGATCACTAAAATGCTGTAGGGATAGTTGATTGCACACCTAGTTAATGAAAGCTTTATGGGCACTGTATATTTATCGGCCCAAGGATTTAGAAAGAAGATTCACAATTGACCAAGAGTAATTAATGTAGCCAATTCACAGTTTTAATCTGCAAAAGCAGGTGTTTCTCCACCAGAGATATGTGAGGATCCATTAGAGCTTTTGGACAGTGATCCAATCTACTCTTGGAGGACTGTATCCTTTTGGGACAGCTGTTTCTCTATTTAACCCAACAACCCACATGATTATAGAACTTGATTAATAGGTTGGTATGAAGATAGTCTTTCCTAAGCATGAAAGAATTTCAAGAGCAGTTATGAGAAATCTACTGTAGCATTCCTTACTAGTGGTCAGCAAAAATATTTTAGATAAAAAATTCTACTAGTTTAAGATAGGAAGGTAACAGGGGTAGTGAAAGTATATGGAATTTAGAATTGAAAAGTTATGGTACTGGTTTATTAACTGTATGAACTTGAGCAAGTTAATGTCCTAGAGGCTCAGCTTTTTTATCTATGAAATGGGAATAAAAATCATAGTACTTTATAAAATTGTGGTAAAATTAAATTAGAAAATGAATATATAAGTGCTCTTCAAACTATAAATTTGTTTGCTGTGTTTTCCATCTTTTAAGACACATTTTTCCTATGCCTGAACATTTCTAAAATCAAGTATTTCTTATAATTGATATGTACATTTGATGTGGTAGTTGCTTTCCTTTTCCCCCTGGAAAGTTATTAAATTGATGGTATGTCTTACAATCAATGGCTTCCTAAGTTATGAAAATAGTTCAATGAAAAGAAGTCAGATTTATTATTTTTTATTTGGGTCTGTAGAGTCACTATATCCATATGATATAGCCACCATTTATTAAGTGTATTTGGTTATTTGCAATAAAATGCTACCTAATACAAATACTTTTCTATGAATTTCCACTTCCTTCAAATTAGACTTGAAATCGTTGTTGAAACAACACTTGCTTGATGACATTATTGATTGGCAAGTTGAGGGATGGTGATGGTGGGGAACCTGCTGCATAGCAGAGGCCACCTGTACTGATGGAGGGAGGCTGGAGGATTTTGGACAGACCCTTAGCTACTGGGTGCACTGTCAACCCCATTCCAGCTCTTGGGTCAGCAGACTCTTAGAGACTCTAAAGAAAGAGCCCTATAAAGTGAAAAGCTTTATTGTTATTAAGAGATAAGATTACTTAGACACCAAAATGCAGCATGTTTTCTTCTGGATTGATTTTTATTAACTTGAATGAAGACTGTTCTTTGTACCTGATTGTGCCATTCTATTTTCAAATACACACACTGTATTGACAATCTTATTCCCTCATTGAATTTTCTTCAGGTCTTTGTTGTCTTTTATGAGGCTATTCCAGTGAGGGAAAAAGTTAAATGGAATTTATGGTGATATATTTACCTGGCTAGGTTGTAACTATTTCTAAAATAAATAAAACTTAAGACAACAAAACCAAAAAAGCTCAGATAGCCCTTGAAGGCTTCTCCCTTTGGGAGGGATAAAAATGCATCCCACTTATAGCATGCCTTTTTCTAAAGCCCTTTCTGGTTTTCCCAAATAACCATTGTCTAAATAGAGTAGCTTGTATGAAATTGTACACTCTGTGGGTGGTCCTATAAATATTCATTAGTAAAATGTACATAAGGCACTGATCCATGGGTTTTTTATTCAAAGATATGGTCTTAGCAATAAAAAGCACAGCTTTGATCTACTGGGTAGAGTCAATGTAGGCCTGAAATTATGATCCCGAATACATCTCCCCATCTTTTCAGAACTGGAAAAAAATATTAACAAATTTGGCCCAAAATGAAGCAGGGAAGACATGAAAATGAAGCAATAAATGTCATTAGATGCCAAGTTCAGAATTCATCTGCTCCTGTTGAAGGCCTCATGGTGTTTGCAATGCAAATCTCAGAGTCATGCCTTAATCATTACCTCAGGGAGACAATTAGGGTTAAAAATATAGATTTCTAGATAATGAGCACAACTAGTAGAGAAATAAATACACAAAACAAAATGAGCTAATGTGACTCATTTATAGCAAAACTTCATTCAAGGAAGCTTGAAAGGTTTTTTTCTAGCCAGGAGATGGGCTTTCTGGGTGTGACACTGTGTGTAACTTGGCCCAAGACTCTGTACTTTATGAAGGGAAGATGGGAATATCCTCTCAGGACCTTGGGTTCAAGTCAAGGGCCCCTAAAATGGAGGCACTTGAGTAATTTTATGCTTTCTATTTTATACTCTCCTGGTTGAAAACTTGGGCACTCGAATCTGACAGACCCATGTTTCACTCTTAGCTCAGCCGGGTAAATCTCTCTAACCTTGGGCAAATTACTGTAGGAGCTAAGAGTTTAAGTTTCCTCATCCAAATGGTTATCAACCTCACTGGTTTGTTGTAAAGACTAAATGAGAGAATACGTGTAGAACAATCAATTTCACCTATTATTAATATTAAAGTTACTTGCTATGCCAATCATGTGTTCTCTTTTTTTTCCTGAGAGAAAACCTCGTTAAAGCCGTGCTTGCTGACCATTCTTCCTTCAATCTTCTTTCCTAATGAGAACTTTCCATGATTGATTGTTGCTTCTCATGACTATATATCTTGTGGGCGAAGTTGGATATCTGTGACTGGGAGATCGTGCTAAACTCCCCTCCTCCTTGCTGTGGTAATAACAGACTTTTCTGGAGGCCATCCATCAATCCTCTCAGAAAGCAAGATTTTCTGAGGGTCTACTGGGAGCACAGTACCATCACTGGATTAGAATTCAGGATCACGGGGTTCCAGTCTTGGCATGACCTGTGACCGGCTGTATTGTCATTGTCATGTCATACCCATACCTCACTGGGCTTTAGTGTTTTTTTCGTATGTTAGAGGAGTTGCACTAGATCTGTGGTTCCCAACCCTGGTTGCATATTAGAGCCACCAGGGGAGCTTTTGAAAAATACCAGTGCTCAGGCTCCACCTCAACCTAACTAAACTAAAATCTCTGCGTTGGGGTCTAGAATTGATATATTTTTTAAGATTCCTCCCAAGTAATTCTAACCTGTAGCCAGGAAAGAGAGTCATTTAAAGGGATTAATGGTTTCTAAACTGTGCTTCTCTAGAGTGGAGGGAAGCAGGCCCCACCAGCTCTGAGGCTCTACCCTCTCACTCCTGAGAGTAGCTATATTCTGGCCATATAGAGTGGTTTTCTTCTTAAGGTTTTGTTTAAAGAAAGTTCTGCTGCTACAAACAAATCAAAATCTTTGAAAACTTTTGGACTCAATTGTCTCTGATGTTTTTTGGCATAATGTTCATGACCTGGAACTCAATTTATTCTGAAAGCTACTTTTTTTTTCTTTCATTTCTCATCATAGAGTCTAATGAGGCCCCTTTACATTTTATGATTCATCTTGGAAATATGCACTTAGTCATAAAATAATGGAGTTTTATTTATTTAATCATTATTAAAAGCATCAATGTGGTATACTAACATTTAAAAAATTAAAACTCCTATCCTGCTACATGCATATATCAGTTATTTACATATACTGATTGAATAAAGAATTTGAAATTTATAACAGATGTCCTCTTATCATATGCCAACTGGAAATAAGGTTATATTTACATATAAGTGACATATCCATATATCTATATATGTGAATAAAAGTTTTTTATCTTTCAGTTTCAACTTCTGTGCATCCATCCATGTGTGTATTCATTAATTTCCTCCTTCAAGAATTCTTATTGAATATCTGCTTTGTAAATCCTTTGTGCTACCAAAGATTTTGTGTGTGTGTGTGTGAATGTATTGTGTATGTATAAGAAATAATGATACATGTTTACAGATAAATATGAGAACATACCACACTCATAGCAAGCATGTGCCTATAATTGTAAATATGCCAATTTATGTCTAGATGGTATGGACTGTTTCCTGTTAACTAGATAAAAAGAAATAGTTTTCAACTATCTTGTTTTAAAAAAACTTTTAGTTTGTACATTTGCTTAGTTCAAAATATCTGAAATATTTGATTAAGAAAGTATAAAATCAAATGAAAATGCAAATATAGTTGGAATATATCTGAAAGAGTTCATGAAAATTGGAGTGAAAAATAAAAAAAAACATGAAATGAGGACCTGATACTAACAGAAGCAGTTGCCAACTAATCCAGAAAAATGTGTCTGCCAGGGGAAAGGAGAAGCAGAGGTTGGATTTCAGAGAGCAAGCTGTCTGTTTGGGTGAATTCAGATATACTGTTTTTCAGCTCTGGGGATATTTTAAACAATACTGATGCCTGGACCCCCAATGCAGACCAACTGAGTTGGACTCTCTGGGCATGGGTTAGGTGTCAGTGATTAAAATCTGCTAGGTGATTGTAATGTGCAGCTGGAGTGGACAAGAACTAAGCCAACCGTGGTTTCGGTCATCGAGCACACTCCACACTGGAGTTAGGCCTAGATGCACACTATTTTTGCAAGAAGCAGGCAAGTTCTACAAGGAGTTTCGGTGTCAGGGGAGGTTAGTTGGGCTATAATTGGCTCTAATTGGCTCTCCCAGCAGCTGAAACATTCTCTACCTACAGCTGAGTGACACTCCAAAAGGGGAGAGATGTTCTCCAACCTTTGAAAACATCAAAGGAGTCACTTCCAACACGGTTCTTAAACAGCCCAATGCCCTACATCAGCAGGGTCAGGGCCAGGCCCAGCAATGCTGATAGGGAACAGCTTTTGCAGAGTCAGATTTTTATCTCTTCAGCAGTACCAGCAGACTTGCAGCAAAAGGATTGGGATGGGGAAGGAGGAGAGCAGTGACTTAAAGCAGGCACCTGCCCCTTAACTTGTTTTGCTGTCCCCAGCATCTTTTGGACTGCTAATTCCCTTTCTGGTGGTGAAAGGAAACTCTATTCCTATGTATTTGAGTGTGAATGAGTAACACTTAATACATGAAAGGGTTTTTAAACACATGTTACATAACAGGCAATTAACATGGCTTCTAAGGCATCCAGGGCCTGATGTTTACTCTCTCCAGTTTCATCTTTTACAACTCCATGTGCCAAACATATGGAGCCATTTCTCTTTCCTTAAATAAGCATGATGTGCACATCTCTCTCTCTCTCTTTCTCTGTATTCTCTGCACAGTTAGCTCAGTGTGGACAGGGACCTTTGCTATCCCATCAAACACGGTGCCTCACACACAGTAGGGGCTCAAATATTTGCTGAATGAGTAATCAAGATTAAAAGATTCAAAGACAGCATGGCCCCTGCCCTCGGGTGGCTGTAATCTAGCGCGTGGGAACAAACATGTCAGAATAACGACATAGTGCACTGTGGGTGCAGAGGAAGTTCCTCTTCCTTCTCTCTTGGGGTAGACCAGATAAAGAGCAAGGCTGGTGGGGAGGAGGAAGTGGCTGAACCTGGGCTAAGGCCCCAGTTGTGGGGGAAGGAAAGGACCAGAGCTTGCCCAAGTGTGCTGGTGCTCGAGAGGCCAGAGGGGAGTGGGGCCAGAAGGCCAGGGTGTCATGTCTAAAGGAAAGTTCTAAGGATTAAGAAGTACAACATATTTTCATTAGAATCCAGGCTAAGGAACAAAGTGAAGAGTGGACTAAAATATGAGGGAAGTAAGGTGAGGAGGTAGGAATAATGGAGACCTACTACCTTGAGCTTCCATTTACGAAATGGAAGTCAATATTGCATATTGACAGAGCAGTGAATGTGAGCACGGATAGACTTGAGTTCAAGTCTTCCCTCTGCCACGTATTCATTGTGGGCCCCTGGGCAGGATACTTCACCTCTAAGCTCTATAGGCATGCTGCTGCAACCACACCTCAAACTGGGCAGCAAGGGTCCTGTCAAAAGACAGGAGGATCCAAATGGATGCAGGCTCAGGTGCAAGAGACCAGGATCCTCTCGGATCTGCCCTCTCCTTGTGTTGCTTCCTCTCATGTTTGTGCAATGGTCACCAGCAACGTCTTTCACAACCATCAGAAGAGTGGCTTCTCCTCAGAATTCCTGAGCAGTTTTCCTCTCATTTGTCATCATCCCTAAGTGGCCAAAGACAGCTGGATTAGTTTCCTGGGGTTGCTGTAACAAGGGAGCCCAAATGAGGACCTTTCAAAAGTCCAAAAATCAAGATATGGACAAGGCCACACTCCCTCAGAAGGCTCTAGGAAAGGATTCTTTCCAGTCTTCTCTCCTAACTTCTGGTAGTTCCCTCTCTCATGGTAGTCTCCATTCTTCACACGGGATTCTCGCTGTGTGCTGTCTCTGTGCCCACATTTCCCCTTTATATAAGGACACCAGTCATATTGAATTAGGGTCCACCTTAATGACCTTTGTAATTTGATTATTTCTGTAAAGACCCTATCTCAAAAAAGGTCACATTCTGAGGTACTGGGAGTTAAGATTTCAACGTATCTTTTTTAGGGGGAACACAATTGAACCCAAAACAGCAGTGTATTTAGGAGCTAAATACGCAAAGGGAGAGACATGTCATAACTGGCTTAAGTCATCCAGGATGGAATGGATACTGGGGAGTTGTCTGCAATAACCACACACTGTCCTCATGGGGCGCTGGGAGGGGAACAGGAACTCAGCACCTGGCAGAGATAAGGCACCCAGACTCTGGACTTGGAGACTGTATATTAGTCTGCATGTTGCCTGGAGCAAGATTCTTAACCTGTCTACGCTGTAAAAGCAAAGGTGGTGCTGCCTGCCTGGTGGGGTGGCTCTAGGAACTAAATGCAATGGTTCATATAAAGAGCTCAACGTGGTGCCTGGCTCCACAGTAAGTGCCCCACAAATGGGCCTGTCACTTGTTGTTGTTATTATTATTACTGAAATACCTTGCTTCTGGCCATGGTTGAAGCAGCTGTCTAAGTTGAGTCATTAAGAGAGGCAAGTGTGTCACCAGAGGAACAGGGGAAGTGAAAGCATTTGGCCTTGGAATCTTTGAAATTAAAGATTTTAGAACGTTCATGGGAGGATCTCTGGCAAAGATACAGGCCTGAGGCTCTGGAGAATACTGGAGACTGACAGCTTTGTCATCGGGTGACTGTAAATGCTCTGAGTGTAAACAAGCTAGCTCAGGGACAGACTGTGAACACAGACAGGAGGCAGATGTGGACAAAACTCTGGGGTGCTCCCAGACTTAGACAGGGACTGGCTGGAAAGAAAATGGGGACCCAGAGATCCTGACTGCAGTGTCTCATTTGACAGTGCAAGTTGCAAAAGAAAAAGCTGTAATTGAGTGGCATAAGCTCCAAACAGGGAGGACTTGCTGGGGTCAGTCACAGGCCAGCTTCCAGTCCCCTGTGGGGGGTTGACTCTCTACCTCTGCTTAATGGCATGCAAGGAGCAGAGGAAAAAACAGAACCTAGGGAAAGGGGAGACAAGTGAGACCTTGGAAAAAGGATGGCTCAAGCCTAAAGCTGAACATTGGGCAGGATGTTGGGGTCTAGGGCAATGCAAAGGGCAGAATTGGAAGCATGGGCGCATGTTTCTTTGAACTACAATGAACTGACTGTGAGTTGCAGCCAACATGGAGTCCAATGTGGGCAAGATTCAGAGAGAGAGGTCAGACTGCCTCTTGGAAGCTCTGGGCATGGAAACCCTGGAGGATGAAGGAAGCTCCTGGGGCTCTCAGAGGGTGTTAGGGCATTGTGCCCAACTTCTGCCCCAGTAGACATAGTCCAGTGTCAGGGTGCTGAGGAAGCTGTGGGGGTTCTGGCCAATACAGATGCAATGATAGGGAGGCACAGAAAGCTAAAACTGTATGTGCACATTTGGGGCTGGGGGTGCAGAAGATGACTACTTAAGAGAAATATGCTATATAAATTCTAGGGTTTTTTCCCCAGTAGTCTGGACCAAGTTGAAGGCTCTGCAAATTTTATAAACCAAAAAGAAAACTTTCCCAAACTTGTCACAATACTTTGATTGGTAAAATAAATGCATACTGTAATTATTTAGTGGTTTATTTTTAATTTACAGGTTTAAGCATCTTGCTTTTGTGATGCAGTCTCTTTATGATTGATCTATATTTCCATTGTCTATTCTAGCATGTAATTCCCTGGGAAAACAGGAACTAGTTCTGTATCAATATACTCTGTACTGTGTAGCAAAACTTATAACTAAAGGTAATTCAGTATATTTCTTTTGGGTACTGCAAACTACTGAAAAGACATTCTTTTATTAATGGAAAGTATTTCCAGTGTGGGAAGCAGCGGTCAAGTATTAATGTATCCATGTTCTGCAAGTGAGGACTGAGGGGGCAGTAAAGGAATTGGCATTAAAACCCTTGGTTCCTGGTTTCCTTGTTGTGCACCAATGTCCCCCCCTAAGAGAGTAGTTCCTAAACTTTGCTGCACATTGGAATCATGTGGACATTTAAAAAAACATCTGAATGCCTGGTTTCCACCTGCAGACATTTAATTTCATTGATAACATAGAGTACAATCTGAGTATCATTATTTTTGCAAGCTCCCCAGATGATTTTTTTACAGATTTATTTATTTATTTGAGAGAGAGTGAGAGAATGCATGAGCAGGGGGAAGGGTAGAGGGAGAGGGAGAGAGAGAATCTCAAGGGGACTTGAGAGGGTGGAGCCCAACTCGGAGCTCCAGCTCAGGAGTCCGAGATCAACCTGAGCCGAAACCAAGAGTTTGAAGCTTAACTGCACCACCCAGGTGCCCCTTCCCAAATGATTTTAATATGCAGCAAAGTTTGGGAGTCATCAAACTATGTGCTACTCTGTGGCAAATCAAATGAATAATATCATCATTGCATCTTTCAAAACACAAATAATAAAATATATCAGAAATCTGCATGATTTCTGAATCAGTATCATAAATAGAGCATCATAAAATTTTATAGCATCTATAATATAGAATAGAATAGATCAATATCATAAATAGAACATGGAATAGATTAAATTGCTTAGATTTAAATATATAAATATTCAAAGATATAATATAAAATGAAGGAAGACTCATGGATTGGTGAGGAAAGGAACTATTATTAAGTTGGAAATGTTGCTTAGCTATTTAAAAAAAATGTATCAAAAATTTTGGGATTTAGGTTTTTCTTTTTTTCTTTTTTTATTGTATGTTAATCATCATACATTACATCATTAGTTTTAGATGTAGTGTTCCATGATTCATTGTTTGTGCATAACACCCAGTGTCCATGCAGAACGTGCCCTCTTTAATACCCATCACCAGGCTAACCCATCGTCCCACCCTCTCCCCTCTAGAACCTTCAGTTTGTTTGTCTTTTTTTTTTTTAAAGATTTTATTTATTTATTTGACAGAGCGAGAGAGCACAAGCAGGGGGAGCAGAAGAAGGAGAGGGAGATGCAGGCTTCCCGCTGAGCAAGGAGCCCAATGCGGGGCTCGATCCCAGGACCCCGGAATCATGACCCGAGCTGAAGGCAGATGCTCAACCATCTGAGCCACCCAGGTGCCCCCTTCAATTTGTTTTTCAGAGTCCATCGTCTCTCATAGTTCGTCTCCCACTCCGATTACCCCCCCTTCATTCTTCCCCTCTTGCTATCTTCTTCTTCTTTTTTTTTCTTAACATATATTGCATTATTTGTTTCAGAGGTACAAATCTGAGATTCAACAGTCTTGCACAATTCACAGCGCTCACCATAGCACATACTCTCCCCAGTGTCTATCACCCAGTCAGCCCATCCCTCCCACCCCACCCCCCACTCCAGCAACCCTCAGTTTGTTTCCTGAGATTAAGAATTCCTCGTATCAGTGAGGTCATATGATACATGTCTTTCTCTGTTTGACTTATTTCGCTCAGCATAATACCCTCCAGTTCCATCCATGTCATCGCAAATGGCAAGATCTCATTCCTTTTGATGGCTGCATAATATTCCATTGTATATAGATACCACATCTTCTTTATCCATTCATCTGTCGATGGACATCTTGGCTCTTTCCACAGTTTGGCTATTGTGGACATTGCTGCTTTAAACATCGGGGTGCATGTACCCCTTCGGATCCCTACATTTGTATCTTTGGGGTAAATACCCAGTAGTGCAATTGCTGGATCATATGGTAGCTCTATCTTCAACTTTTTGAGGAACCTCCATACTGTTTTCCAGAGTGGCTGCATTAGCTTACATTCCCACCAACAGTGTAGGAGGGTTCCCCTTTCTCTGCATCCCTACCAACATCTATTATTTCCTGACTAGTTAATTTTAACCATTCTGACTGGTGTGAGGTGGTATCTCATTCAGGTTTTGATTTGGATTTCCCTGATGCCGAGTGATGTTGAGCACTTTTTCATGTGTCTGTTGGCCATTTGGATGTCTTCTTTGGAAAAATGTCTGTTCATGTCTTCTGCCCATTTCCTGATTGGATCATTTGTTCTTTGGGTGTTGAGTTTGATAAGTTCTTTATAGATTTTGGATACTAGTCCTTTATCTGATATGTCATTTGCAAATATCTTCTCCCATTCTGTTGGTTTTCTTTTGGTTTTGTTGACTGTTTCCTTTGCTTTGCAAAAGCTTTTTATCTTGATGAAGTCCCAATAGTTCATTTTTGCCCTTGCTTCCCTTGCCTTTGGCAATGTTTCTAGGAAGAAGTTGCTGCGGCTGAGGTCGAAGAGGTTGCTGCCTGTGTTCTCCTCTAGGATTTTGATGGACTCCTGTCTCACATTGAGGTCTTTCATCCATCTTGAGTCTATTTTTGTGTGTGGTGTAAGGAAATGGTCCAGTTTCATTCTTCTGCATGTGGCTGTCCAATTTTCCCAACACTATTTGTTGAAGAGACTGTCTTTTTTCCATTGGACATTCTTTCCTGCTTTGTCAAAGATTAGTTGACCATAGAGTTGAGGGTCCATTTCTGGGCTCTCTATTCTGTTCCATTGATCTATGAGTCTGTTTTTGTGCCAGTACCATACTGTCTTGATGATGACAGCTTTGTAATAGAGCTGGAAGTCCGGAATTGTGATGCCGCCAGCTTTGCTTTTCTTTTTCAACATGCCTCTGGCTATTCGGGGTCTTTTCTGGTTCCATACAAATTTTAGGATTATTTGTTCCATTTCTTTGAAAAAAGTGGATGGTATTTTGATGGGGATTGCACTGAATGTGTAGATTGCTCTAGGTAGCATTGACATCTTCACAATATTTGTTCTTCCAATCCATGAGCATGGAATGTATTTCCATTTCTTTGTGTCTTCCTCAATTTCTTTCATGAGTATTTTATAGTTTTCTGAGCACAGATCCTTTGCCTCTTTGGTTAGATTTATTCCTAGGTATCTTATGGTTTTGGGTGCAATTGTAAATGGGATCGACTCCTTAATTTCTCTTTCTTCTGCCTTGTTGTTGGTATGTAGGAATGCCACTGACTTCTGTGCATTGATTTTATATCCTGCCACTTTACTGAATTCCTGTATGAGTTCTAGCAGTTTTGGGTTGGAGTCTTTTGGGCTTTCCACATAAAGTATCATATCTGCAAAGAGTGAGAGTTTGACTTCTTCTTTGCTGATTTGGATGCCTTTGATTTCTTTTTGTTTTCTGATTGCTGTGGCTAGGATTTCTAGTACTATGTTGAATAACAGTGGTGATAGTGGACATCCCTGCCATATTCCTGACCTTAGGGGGAAAGCTCTCAGTTTTTCCCCATTGAGAATGATATTCGCTGTGGGTTTTTCATAGATGGCTTTTATGATATTGAGGTATGTACCCTCAATCCCTATACTCTGAAGAGTTTTGATCAAGAAAGGATGCTGTACTTTGTCAAATGTTTTTTCTGCATCTATTGAGAGGATCATATGGTTCTCGTTCTTCTTTCTTTTATTTAAGTACTGTATCACATTGATTGATTTGTGGATGTTGAACCAACCTTGCAGCCCAGGGATAAATCCCACTTGGTCGTGGTGAATAATCCTTTTAATGGACTGTTGGATCCTATTGGCTAGTATTTTGGTGAGAATTTTTGCATCCATGTTCATCAGGGATATTGGTCTGCAATTCTCCTTTTTGATGGGGTCTTTGTCTGGTTTGGGGATCAAGGTAATGGTGTCCTCATAAAATGAGTTTGGAAGTTTTCCTTCCATTTCTATTTTTTGGAACAGTTTCAGAAGAATAGGTATTAATTCTTCTTTAAATGTTTGGTAGAATTCCCCTGGGAAGCCATCTGGCCTTGGCCTTTTGTTTGTTGGGAGATTGCTGATGACTGCTTCAATTTCCTTAGTGGTTGTATTGCTGTTCAGGTTTTCTATTTCTTCCTGGTTCAGTTTTGGTAGTTGATACAGCTCTAGGAATGCATCTGTTTCTTCCAGGTTATCTAATTTGCTGGCATATAGTTGCTCATGTTTTTTTTTTTTTTAATTTTATTTATTTATTTGACAGAGAGAGGCACAGCAAGAGAGGGAAGCAGGGGGAGTGGGAGAGGGAGAAGCAGGCTCCCCGCCGAGCAGGGAGCCCAAGGTGGGGCTTGATCCCAGGACCCTGAGATCATGACCCGAGACGAAGGCAGACGCTTAACGACTGAGCCACCCAGGTGCCCCGCTCATAATATGTTCTTATAATTGTTTGTATTTCTTTGGTGTTGGTTGTGATCTCTCCTCTTTCATTCATGATTTTGTTGATTTGTGTCCTTTCTCTTTTCTTTTTGATAAGTCTGGCCAGGGGTTTATCTATCTTGTTAATTCTTTCAAAGAACCAGCTCCTAGTTTCGCTGATCTGTTCTACTGTTCTTTTGGTTTCTATTTCATTGATTTCTGCTCTGATCTTTATTATTTCTCTTCTCCTGCTGGGTTTAGGCTTTATTTGCTGTTCTTTCTCAAGCTCCTTTAGGTGTAGGGTTAGGTTGTGTATTTAAGACTTTTCTTGATTCTTGAGAAAGGCTTGTATTGCTATATACTTTCCTCTTAGGACTGCCTTTGCTGCATCCCAAAGATTTTGAACAGTTGTTTTCATTTTCATTGGTTTCCATGAATTTTTAAAATTCTTCTTTAATTTCCTGGTTGACCCATTCATTCTTCAGTATGATGCTCTTTAGTCTCCATGTATTTGAGTTCTTTCTGACTTTCCTCTTGTGATTGAGTTCTAGTTTCAAAGCATTGTGGTCTGAAAATAGGCAGAGAATGATCCCAATCTTTTGGTACTGGTTGAGGCCTGATTTGTGACCTAGGATGTGATCTATTTTTGAGAATGTTCCATGGGCACTAGAGAAGAATGTGTATTCTGTTGCTTTGGGATGGAATGTTCGGAATATGTCTGTGAAGTCCATTTGGTCCAGTGTGTCATTTAAAGTCTTTATTTCCTTGTTGATCTTTTGCTTAGATGATCTGTCCATTTCAGTGAGGGGGCTGTTAAAGTCCCCCACTATTATTATATTGTTGTTGATGTGTTTCTTTGCTTTTGTTATTAATTGGCTTATATAAGTGGCTGCTCCCATGTTAGGGGCATAGATATTTACAATTGTTTGATCTTGTTGGATAGACCCTTTAAGTAGGATATAGTGTCCTTCCTTATCTCTTATTACAGTCTTTGGTTTAAAATTTAATTTGTCTGATATAAGGATTGCCACCCCAGCTTTCTTTTGGTGTCCATTAGCATGGTAAATGCTTTTCCACCCCCTCACTTTCAATCTGGAGGTGTCTTTGGGTCTAAAATGAGTCTCTTGCAGACAGCATATTGATGGGTCTTGTTTTTTTTTTATCCAGTCTGATAGCCTGTGTCTTTTGATTGGGACATTGAGCCCATTTACATTCAGGGTAACTATCGAAAGATATGAATTTAGTGCCATTGTATTGCCTGTAAGGTGAGTGTTACTGTATATTCTCTGTGTTCCTTTCTGGTCTATGTTGCTTTTAGGTTCTCTCTTTGCTTAGAGGATCCCTTTCAATATTTCTTGTAGGGCTGGTTTTGTGTTTGCAGATTCCTTTAGTTTTTGTTTGTCCTGGAAGCTTTTTATCTCTCCTTCTATTTTCAATGACAGCTTAGCTGTATATAGTATTCTTGGCTGCATATTTTTCTCATTTAGTGCTCTGAATCTATCATGCCAGTCCTTTCTGGCCTGCCAGGTCTCTGTGGATAGGTCTGTTGCCAATCTAATAGTTCTACTCTTGTAGGTTACAAACCTCTTGTCCCGAGCTGCTTTCAGGATTTTCTCTTTGTCTCTGAGACTTGTAAGTTTTACTATTAGATGTTGGGGTGTTGACCTATTTGTATTGATTTTGAGAGGGGTTCCCTGTGCCTCCTGGATTTTGATGCCTGTTTCCTTCCCCAAATTAGGGAAGTTCTCTGCTATAAGTTGCTCCAATATACCTTCTGCCCCTCTCTCTCTTTCTCCTTCTTCTGGGATCCCAATTATTCTAATATTGTTTCATCTCATGGTATCACTTATCTCTTGAATTCTGCCCTTGTGATCCAGTAGTTGTTTATCTCTCTTTTTCTCAGCTTCTTTTTTCTCCATCATTTGGTCTTCTATATCACTAATTCTCTCTTCTGCCACATTTATCCTACCAGTTAGAGCCTCCATTTTTTATTGGACCTTATTAATGGCCTTTTTGATTTTGACTTGGTTAGATTTTAGTTCTTTCATTTCTCCAGAAAGGGTTTCTCTAGTATCTTCCATGCATTTTTCAAGCCCAGCTAGTATCTTTATAATTGTCATTCTGAACTCTAGTTCCAACATCTTACTAATGTCCGTATTGATTAGGTCCCTGGCAGTCAGTACTGCCTCTTGTTCTTTTTTTTGAGGTGATTTTTTCTGTCTTGTCATTTTGTCCAGAGGACAATAGATGAATGACAGAACAAAATGCTAACAGGGTAACAACGACCCCAGAAAAATATACACTAAAGGAATCAGAAGAGACCTGAAACTGGGGGAAAAGAAAGGGAAAGAACAAAAAAGGGGAAAAAAAAGACAAAGAAAAAGATTAAAAAAAAGGAATATGATCAAATATGATCAGGCTGGTGCATAGATCAGTGCCACACACTAGATTTTGGTCATATTTTGGTCTGTTAGAAGAAACTGCCTCCCAAAATTTTAAGAAAGTAAAACTTATATATGTACAAAAATAAGGGTAAATACAATGAAGGGATGCAATATGACTCTAAAGATGAAAATTATAAAAGATTTTATAAAAGGAA
The DNA here is from genome assembly GCF_011800145.1 of Mirounga leonina. Classification (NCBI taxonomy): domain Eukaryota; kingdom Metazoa; phylum Chordata; class Mammalia; order Carnivora; family Phocidae; genus Mirounga; species Mirounga leonina. The sequence goes on along the minus strand of NW_023270387.1, from coordinate 28,469,526 downwards.
TTGATAAGAAGTTGTTTGAAAAAAGAAAGAAGAGGAATTAAAAAAATGGGAGAGAATGTGATCAGGCAGGAGACCAGAACAAAGCCATACACTAGAGATATTTTGGTGTGTTAGAAGAAACTGTATCTCAAAATTTTAAAGACTGAACAACTTATATATATGCCAAACATAAGTTTAAGTACAATGATGGGATAGACTATGACTCTAAAAATGAAAAATAAAAAAGATTTTTTAAAAAAGAATTGATAAGATATTGGTTGAAAAAGGGAAAAAGAAAAATTAAAAAAAAATAGAAAAAGAAAAAAAGAAAATTAAAAAAAATAACTTTGAAAGACTATAGAATCAGGGGGAAAAAAAGCCATGAATTCTATGTCCCATATTCCCCTAGTCCTGGAGTCCGGCCGTTCTCATTGATCGGTAAACTTGGTCTTGGCTGGCTGTTCTTGCTGATCTTCTAGGGGAGGGGCCTGTTGCCGTGGTTCTCAAATGTCTTTGCCCGAGGCGGAATTGCCCTTCCCTTGCCGGTCTGGGCTAAGGAATCTGCTTGGGTGTGCTCTCAGGAGCTTTTGTTCCCTGCAAGCTTTCTGTATAGCTTTCGAGGATGAGAATGAAAATGGCGGCCTCCCAGTCTCCTCCCCGGAGGAGCCGAGAACTCAGGTCCCCACTCCTCAGTGTGCCCCCAGAGAAAAGCAGTCAATCACTCCCGTCTCCCCAGTCTCTGGCCGCACTCCATGATCACCTGGCCTGTGACTGAGTTTTTCTGTCTCTGGCACATGACCCTGTGTGGAGTCTCCAAACCCAGCAGATCTCTGGTGCTTTTCTGTTCAGAGTTGCTGCTATTCTTTTCTTCGATCTCCTGTTGAGTTTGTAGGTATTCAGAAGGGTTTGAACCCTATCTAGCTGAATTCCTGGGACCAGAGGAAATTTAGGTCTCCTACTCCTCGGCCATCTTGCTCCTCCTCCAGAATTCTGGTTTTTTATATTATTTTTAGGTGGATGTTTATTAATGTTATTTACTTATTTTTTTAAAGCACACATTCTTTTTTGAAGCCTGAATGTCAGCATGCTAGTCTGGTAGTTTGGGACTAAGAATTAAAACTATCTCCTGATAATGTGTGAGTGGAAAGAGAGGGTGACGGCTTCCCTGCCCAAAGCTATGAATCCCAAGGGTGAACACAATGCAAGAAAACGGAGTGAGGTGCTTGCTATCACCGGTGTATGGGCAGATATGGTGTAGTAACGCAAAAAGATTTTGAAAGAATAGAAGATATTTGCTTTTAGTAATTTCTTAAAACAGGCAGTTGGCCAGTTACATATAAATTCATGTTAGGACTCCTAGGTCTTAATGGAGGCCATGCCTATGGAAGTGTCTGGGAAAGAGCACTTTGGGAAGAGGTGTGTGAGAGAAATCAGGGCGGGGGTCTGACTGGCCAAATGTGCAGTCACAGAGTTGCTGGAGCGAATCCAGGTACATAAAGCACTTGACGTGCCTCATAGGAGCACCTGGCCGTGAGCGATCCTGTCCAGGTGCGCTGTCAGTGGAAGCCCAGACCCTGCCCCCCCGCCCCCCCCCGCCACTCCCCCCCCCTCCCCGGCCCCTGCACAGGGCAGCTCTGCTGCTTTAAATGGGACATCCACAGTATCTCCGTTCGCCTCTCTGCACAGAAAGCCTGGCGGATTTGCATGCAAATCTAGTTCATAAAGAGCACAGGTTTCAGAACCAAATAATCCCTCCAAAGTCAGCCTTTTTCTTAGCCTTTCCCTTCTTTAAAAAAAAAAAATTCTTTTTCTTGAGTCTCCATGTTTAAGGGAAAAAAAAATTCCAGAAAACAAAAGCACATTTACTCAGATGGGTGGTCGACCTTGATAAATCACTAGTTGAAATTAGCAATGTTCAAAAACATTTTATTTCTCCTTTTTGAAAATTTGCCCTTGTTTTGAGTTTTGGTATTATTAATTAAAAGAAAAAGAAAAAAGCTTAGACAAGCTTCTTTCTTTGTATTAAGATCTCTGTGTTTTTAATACAGCACTGAGCTGTATTGGACAGTGACCTTGAAGGAGTAGAAAGAGAAATAGCTGATCTGTTACAATTTTTTCCATATTTCCTTAGAACTCTGCATTGCCCTCTTTTCTGTGTTTTACACTGCTGAGCCCAGTCTAGTTTGAAATGTCTAAATTATTAAGTGGTACCTGAGGTAATTGATGCAGGATTAGGAAATTAAAACAACGTGGAATGATATGAGACATAGGCAACAATGGTGAGGTGGGGAATTTTACAACATGCAGTAAGGGTTCATAGATATGTAACCAAATAGTCAGCAGTACCATCATGCTCCTTCAACTTCCTCTGACAGGTTTTTGCCTTTGTCCTAGACAAAGAGGTGGTTCTGTCAGCTGGGCTCTGTAGTTCTACCTTGAAGGCACATCCCTCCTTCTGGTTATGGGTGTTTTCTGTAGACTCAGGACCTGGTTGGATTTGGCAATTAGAAAGGGGAAAAGTTTCATGCCTGAATGTCTCATCTGCTTTTCCACACCGACTCCAGCAGGCATGAGGACCTAAACCAACTAGGGAACAGTAAGGAGGAGTGAGGGAGAAGGAATCAATCTGTTCTGATGTCTGTCTTCCTGATCTTTGGAACAGGGAGATGGTGTCACCTCTGAGCCCAAGTGTTCTTGTATGGGGAAAGTGTCCTTTTAAAGAATTAGTCTTCAGCATTCTGTCAATTATGGCTTCCAAATCTGGCTGAGTAATTAAATGCCAGCTGACAGTAAATATCAAACTGCTTGGGAGCCGTAGTGAGATACAGACAAGTGGATTCTGTGTGATTGCTTTGGTAATTTGCTTTTTAATCTTTAATACCAATTAAATGCAGAGGAGCTGAACCCCGGGCATTGCCCAGATGAGACAGCCCATCAACTGATGCCATGAACTGTCCAGCATGGAGTTCTTGGCTCCTGTGACTGCACCAGGTCTTGGGACTGGCAAGTGAGTAGTAGACCCTGCACCATCCACAGGCAAAGAAGTCCCCTGCCTTCAAGGCACTGGCAGGGCTGTGCGTCCTCAAAGGCTATGGTCAATTACCTCCCCTATACTTTCTCCCCTTGGTTGTCCCTAGCACCTTTGTGGGTCTGATTTAAGGCCTGATTTTTTTTAACTTCTTGTTTGGGGGAGTGGGGACAGGAGGAAGAGAAGCAATAATTACTGGACAACTATCAGGTGCAGAGATTGCTATTTAGTGGTTCCTACTGAGACACCAATCTATCATGAGTGTGGGCTCATTCCTTCAAAACCAACCCTTGAAGAACTTCAAAGCAGTGGTTCTTAACCAAGGATGATTCCCTCATCCCCTTGTCGCCCACTACACATACACTCCCACGGACCTTTGGCAATATCTAGAAACATTTTTGGTTGTCTGAGCTGGGGAGGAGATGCCACTGTTTTGTAGTGGGCACAATCCAGGGATGCTACAGGGATCCCACAATGCATAAGGCAGCTTCACATAACAAAGAATTATTTGGCCCAAAATATCAGTGGTGCTGAGCTTTACAAACTTGCTCTAGAGTGAAAATAAGAAGTAAAGAGAAAACTGTAAGGATTTTTTTTGGGTGTTATAGAGGAATTTTGAACTCGAGAGTGGGAGGGCTTTGATGTTTGATCTTTCCCATAGCCACGTGAAGATAAGAACTGCTTTTGAGGCTGCTTTTGCTTTCCTTCTTTCATTACTTCAGGAAATATAGAACCTGTCCATACCTATGGAAACTCAAGCTCTAACCCAGGTGTTCTCAAGAATAAATTAGTACAGCACAAAAACTCTGTGCTTATTAGGAGCTGACAAAAATAGGTGGGGACTCAGGTACTTTGGGCAGTTGCTTCTTGCTTTTTCTCATCTAACCTTCCCCACTCCCCTTTCCTATCTCATGGTGAATTATTATTTAAGGAGTGTCTCTTCTTACTGTTGTTTCCTTTGGGTTTACAGAAAGTGAAACTTGACCTAGGGGGTTGATTTTTGGAGCAGGGGGTGATTGACTATAGTTCACTGGTACCTAAAGTTTTCCAATCTGGGGTTCTTTCATCTGAGCTAATTAGGTTAATATTGACTGGGATTCTGGCTTCCCTACAACTCATTATTTGACAGAGAGCCGACACCCCTAGGAAAAAGGAGCTCACTAGCCAAAATAATGAGATTTTTGAGAAGTATAGCTATTTCAGGAAGAAAATGGCATTAAGAATAGTGCATTACAGATTCCATCAAAAGCAGAATTATTAGAACATATGGGCCAGGGTTTGAAAACAGCTTAACAATAATTATGCTAAAGGAGATAAACATAAAACAAGAACAGGAAAACATCAAATGGACAAAGTAAAAATTTAGGTATGAAATACATAATAGTTAGATAATGTTGGGTTATTTAGCAAAAAATATATAATTGAGGAATGAATTAGTGATTTGGAACATCAGACTTAGGACATTTCTAAGGAAGAACAAAGAAATCGAAAAGCTGTAAGAGATGGGAATAGCAAAGAGGAGTGAAACCCCAGCCCATGGGGGCACCACACAGCCAGCAATGCAGAAGAATCTAAGGGTATAAGAAATAAAAGTAGGAAAGAAAAGCTCTTGGGAGGAATAATGGATTAAAAAAAAAAAAAGGATGGCCTCAGATTGAAAGAGCTCATATAGTGCCAAAACGGAGAGATAAGGGACAACTCCAAACCTTATTAACAATGAAGGAGAGAGAGTAACTTTGCAGTGGGGAAAGCTCGAAGATACCACCTTAAGCAAGTAATATATCAACATTATTTACTTATGATATATGATGCGTTAAGAAGGGCACATCACTTCTGTGATATTCTTCCCCAAATCCTACAGCCCCAGTGAAATTATTAGAAAACATCAGACAAAACTAACTTGAGGACATTCTACAAAATGCCTGACTGGTATACTTCTACAGTGTTACAGTCATGAAAGATGATGAAAGACCAAGGAACTGTCAGATTCAAGGAAACTAAGGAGGCAGGACATCTAAATGCAATGTGGGATCTTGGGTCGGATCTGGAACAGCAACAGCAAAATAGACATTAGTCCAAAAACTGGTGATACATGAATAATGCCTATAGTTTACTTAAAAATATTGTATCATTGTTAATTTATTAATTTTGTTAATTTTACTACATTTAGGTACAATGTTAACTTTAGGGAAAGCTGGGTAAAGGGAATGGGAAAATTTCTTTGCTGTTTTTGTAACTTTTCTACAAGTGTCAAGTTCTTTTAAAATAAAAAGCTAAAAAATACTAATCCATTATTTCCAGTATTGAATTACTTGATGATAAAGTAGTTATTGTATGAGAGTTCCAGTGGCTCCACATTCTCAGCGACATGTAGTGTGGGCAAGCTTTATAATTTTGAACATTCCAATAGATATGTAGTGTCATTTTGTCATGGTTTTGATTTTCATTTCCCTAATGACTAATGATTTGGGACATCTTTTCATAAGCTTATTTGACATCCACCTGATGAAGTGTCTGTTGAGATTTTTTGAATTTTTTAATTTGGATTTTTTTCTTGTGCTTTGAAGATTATGTATGCATGTTTTATTGGACATTCTGTGTAAATAACTAAACTTCTAAAGGAAAGATAGGATAAGATCTGTGTTATCTTGGGTTAGGCAAAAAGTTTTCAGATACACCACCAAAAGCACAATCCATAAAATAAAAAAATTAATTAGTTGGAGTCTACTGAAATTAAACTTTTGTAATGTATTTTTCTGGTCTTAGTATTGTTAGGGTAATGCTGGCTTCATCAAATGAATTTGGAAAAGTTTGCTTGTATTTTCTGGTGGAGGTTGTGCAGAAATTGGTATTATTTCTTCATTAAATGTTTGGTAGAATTTGCCAGTGAAACCATACGGGCCTGGAGTTTTCTTTTCTTGGAGGGCTTTGACTACAAATTTAATTTCTTTAATAGATACAGGCCTATTTAGGTTATCTGTTTCTTCTTGAATGAGCTGTGGTAGTTTATGTTTTTCAAAGAATCGGTCCATTTCATCTAAGATGTTGAAGTTATTGGCCTGAAGTTGTTCTGAATATCCCTTCATTATCATTTTGATCACTATAGGAGCAACAATGATGGCTCTTTTTTCATATGCAATGTTGGCAATTTATGTCTTTTCTATTTTTTCACTGGTCAGTCTGATTAGAAATGTATTTCCTTTTTAAAAAAATTTTGAATTAACATATAGTATATTATTTGTTTCAGGGGTACAGGTCTGTGATTCATCAGTCTTTTTTTTTTTCTTATATAATTTAATTTTATTTTAAAAAAATTTTTATTGTTATGTTAATCACCATACATTACATCATTAGTTTTTGATGTAGTGTTCCATGATTCATTATTTGTGCATAACACCCAGTGCTCCATGCAGAACGTGCCCTCTTTGATCAGTCTTACACAATTCACAGCACTCACCATAGTACATACCCTCCCCAATGTTCATCACCCAGCCATCCCATTCCTCCCACCCCCTCCACTCCAGCAACCCTCAGTTTGTTTCCTGAGATTGAGTCTCTTATGGTTTATCTCCCTTTCTTGTCTTGTTTCATTTTTCCCTCCCTTCCCCTATGATCCTCCGTCTTGTTTCTCAAATTCCTCATATCAGTGAGATCATATGATACTTGTCTTTCTTTGATTGACTTATTTCGCTTAGCATAATACCTTCTAGCTCCATCCACGTCATTGCAAATGGAAGGATTTCATTTTTTGATGGCTGCATAACATTCCATTGTATATATATATTACACATCTTCTTTATCCATTCATCTGTTGATGGACATCTTGGCTCTTTCCATAGTTTGGCTATTGTGGACCTTGCTGCTATAAACATTGGGTTGCACGTGACCCTTCAGATCACTACATTTGTATCTTTGGGGTAAATACCCAATAGTGCAGTTGCTGGGTCGTATGGTAGCTCTATTTTCAACTTTTTGAGGAATCTCCATATTGTTTTCCAGAGTGCCTGCACCAGCTTGCATTCCCACTAACAGTGTAGAAGGGTTCCCCTTCTCTGCATCCCCACCAAGATCTGTCCTCTCCTGACTTGTTGATTTTAGCCATTCTGACTGGTGTGAGGTGGTATCTCATTGAGGTTTTGATTTGGATTTCCCTGATGCCGAGCAATATTGAGCACTTTTTCATGTGTCTGCTGGCCATTTGGATGTCTTCTTTGCAGAAATGTCTGTTCATGTCTTCTGCCCATTTCCTGATTGGATTATTTGTTCTTTGGGTGTTGAGTTTGATAAGTTCTTCATGGATTTTGGATACTAGCCCTTTATCTGATATGTCATTTGCAAATATCTTCTCCCATTCTGTCGGCTGTCTCTTGGTTTTGTTGACTGTTTCCTTTGCTTTGCAAAAGCTTTTTACCTTGATTAAGTCCCAATAGTTCATTTTTGCCCTTGCTTCCCTTGCCTTTGGCGATGTTTCTAGGAAGAAGTTGCTGTGGTTGAATTCGAAGAGGTTGCTGCCTGTGTTCTCCTCAAGGATTTTGATGGATTCCTGTCTCACATTGAGGTCTTTCAACCATTTTGGGTCTATTTTTGTGTGTGGTGTAAGGAATGGTCCAGTTTCATTCTTCTGCATGTGGCTGTCCAATTTTCCCAACACCATTTGTTGAAGAGGCTGTCTTTTTTCCATTGGACATTCTTTCCTGCTTTGTTGAAGATTAGTTGGCCACAGAGTTGAGGGTCCATTTCTGGGCTTTCTATTCTGTTCTATTGATCTATGAGTCTGTTTTTGTGCCAGTACCATGCTGTCTTCATGATTACAGCTTTGTAATTTGGAATTGTGATGCCACCAGGTTTGCTTTTCTTTTTCAACATTCTTCTGACTATTTGGGGTCTTTTCTGGTTCCATACAAGTTTTAGGATTATTTGTTCCATTTCTTTGAAAAAAGTGGATGGTATTTTGATAGGGATTGCATTAAATGTGTAGACTGCTCTAGGTAGCATAGACATTTTCACAATATTTGTTCGTCCAATCCATGAGCATGGAGCGTTTTTTCCATTTCTTTGTGTCTTTCGCAAAGAAATCTATCTTTTCTATTGACTTTTCTCTAAAATTCAGTTTGAGGTTCCATTGAATTTTTTTCTTTTTGTTTTTCCATTTTCAGTTTCATTGATTTCTACTCTGAACTGTATTTTTTTTCTTCTTTCTTGTTGCTTTGGGTCTCATATGCTCTTTTTCAGATGTAATCTTAGATTATTGATTAGAAATCTTTATTCTTTTCTAATATAAGCATTTACTGCTATAAATTTCCATTTAAGCACTGCTTTAGCTGCTTGCAAATGATGATATTCAGTATTTTCATTTTTATCCATCTTAAAATATTTTAAAATTTCCCTTGAGATTTTCTCTTTGAGTAATAGGTCATTAGTAGTGTATTGTTTAGTTCTAAGTATTTGAATATTTTCCAATTATAGTTTTGTTACTGATTTCTGGTTTAATTCCTTTGTGGCCTGAGTCTATACTCTGTATAATTTCTATTCTTTTAATTTTGAAAGCATTGTTTTAGGTCCAAGAATATAATGCACTTTGGTGAATGTTCCATGTAAATTTAAGAAGAATGTGGATCATGTGTCAATTTGGTCAATTTTGGTTCACAGTGTTGTTCAGGATTTTTATATCCTTAGTGGTTTTCTTCCTACTCGTTTTGCTAATTACTTCGAGTGTTGAGGATGCCAACTATAATTGTGGATTTGGTTATTTCTGTTTCAATTATATAAGTTTTTACTTCATATATTTAGAAGCTCTCTTGTGGGTTGCATACACAGAATTATTATTTCTTCTTTGAGAATTGAACCCTTCATTATTATGGCATGTCCCTATTTATCCGATAATATTCCTTGTTTGTGAGTTTACTTTTTCTGATATTAAAATATCTATTCTAGCTTTCTTTTGACTAGTGGTTGCATGGTGTGCAGTAAGGAATTAACATCGTAGGCTTGGGGCTACTATCCTTAGAAAGGCCTGTGGGCAAGGTTGGCTCTTGGCTGGGATCTGGGAATTTGGATTTGGAGGTATTCCTACCATTCCCTCAGTAATAAAGGAGGCTAACTGTGCTAAGACTATTTGTACAAGCAGTGTGGTTTATCCTGCACATTTGCTTTCCTTCTGAGAGTCTAGAATTTTGGTACACACTAAAGTAGAGGGTGCCTACAGGAGTAACTCCAATTAAAACTTTGATTGCTGGGTCTCTATTTGGCTTCTCTAGGCAGACAATTTGTGCACATGTTGCATTTTCATTGCTGGGGGAAGAGTGTGTTCGTGGGAGGACAAGCACATCTAGAAGCCTTTGTGATCTGCTGAGTCCTTACTACCTAGTGTAATAAGCCTTAGCTGTAAGTATAGCTGTATGCTGAGATTGCCTTTTTCCCCTCTCAGTGTAGTCCCCTTTAGATCCATACAAGTTTTTTGTAGTAATAGTTTGTTTCTTTTTGTTGCTGTGAAGTGTTCTCTGATACAGATGTAGCACAGTCTTTATTCAACTGTTGAAGGACATCTGGGGTGTTTCCAGTTTGGGACTATTTTATTTATCTATTTATATTTTTATTTTTTAGAGAGGAGGAGAGGCAAAGGGAAAGGGAGAGAGGATCTTTTTTCCCCAAATTATTTTATTATTTATTTATTATTATTATTATTATTATTATTATTATTATTATTATTAGAGAGGGAGAGAAATGGTAGAGGCAGAGGGAGAGGGAGAGAGGGAGAATCTCAAGCTGGGCATGGAGCCCGGTGGGGGACTCAATCTCACGACTCTGAGATCATGACCTGAGCTGAAATAAAGAGTCCAGTGCTTAATTTACTGAGCCACCCAGGTGCCCCCAAACTATTATGAAAAAAATATTCATGCACAGGTATTGTGTAAACATAAATATTTATTTCTCTGAGAGAAATGCCCAGGAGAACAAATATTGAGTCATATGGTATTTGTATGTTTAGTTTTTTAAGAACCTGCCAAACTTTCCCAGAGTAGCTGCATTGTTAGCCCACTAGCAATGACTATATGGTAATTTGTTTCTTTGCATCCTCACTAGCATTTGGTGTTGTCATTTTTTTTTTAATTTTAGCCATTCTGATAGTGTAGTAATAAGTCATTGTGGTTTTAATTTGGATTTCTTTGATGGTTAATGATGCTGCACATCTTTTTATGTGCTTATTTGCTACACTTCCTTCAGTGAAATATCTCTTCATTATTATTACTTTTCTTTTGCTCACGTTCAACTTGGATTTTTTTTCACCATTGAAGTTCAAGAGTTCTTTATATATTCTATATACTAGTCCTTTGCCAAATACATCATTTGCAAATATTTTCTCCCACTCTGTACCTTATCTTTTATCTTATTAGTAGGACCTTTTATAGAGCAAATTTATTTTTCTCAGTCTTTCTTTTTTTCCTCATCTCTCTCTGGTATTCCAATAACACAAATGTTAAATTTCCTATTATAGTTCCACAGTCACTGAGGCTCTGTCTACTTTTATTTTCCCCCCCTCAGATTGTTTTATTTATTTATTTTGGTTAGACTGGATAACTTACATTGTTCTACCTTCCAATTCACTGATTCTTTTCTCTGTCTTTTGTCTTCTTTTTAGTCTACTCATTGAACTTTTTCCTCCCAGTTATTGTATTTTTCACTTCTAAATTTCCCATTTGGTTCTTCTTTATATCCTCTGTTCTTTTGCTTAAGCTTTCTATTTTTCATTTATTTAATCAGTTTTGTAATTGCTTGTGGAAGCATTTGTCATCATGGCTGCTTTTAAATCTTTGCTAAATAATTCTAACATCTCTGTCATCTCAGTGTCAGGATCTATTGATCATCTTTTAAAACTCAGTTTGAGATTTTACTGGTTCTTGACACTGTATCAATGTCAGCATCCTGGTTGCGATATTAAATTATACAAGATGTCCAAAAGGGAAAGGCGGAATTACTGCCTTATTACCACCAAATGGAAGCAGAAGTCCAGGTTTCCTACTTAACCTCCACTGACACCCAGGCAGGAACGATTCATTACTGCTGGGCTGGAGTGAGGTTTCTGGCTCCCCATATGGCCTCATTGACACTCCAGTGATGTGGTTTTCTTACTGCTGGGTAGTAGTGAAAGTTCTGATTCTCCATTAGGTCTCTTTTGACATTACTCCAGTGAAAAGGGGAGGGGATACTGATGGGTTGGAATGGATGTTCAGACATCCCATATGGTCTCCATTGGAGCTGTGTTGGTTGGGGAGTTTTCTTTACTGGCTGGTGGGGATAAAATCTGGAACCCTTACTTAGACTTCCCTGACACCAGTTCAGCAAGAGTGCCTTTGTACAGCATGGTGAAGGTGGAAGTCCTTTGTACAGCATGGTGAAGGTGGAAGTCCAAGCTCCCCACTTGATTTTTGCTGGCATGGGTGTGGGCACAGTCACAACCTTTTCTGTAATGTTTGCTTGCAATAGAGTGGTTGTCATCAAAAAGTACTCTTTCTTGACTAGCATTCCTGGTCCTTTGATTAGGAGAGAGCAGGCTTTTGGGGGGGGCTTATTTCATCTGCATCTGTTGGTGTTTCTGGTTGCTGGCTTCTTCGTTTCCAAGTCTGGGATATATAAAGCAAAAGGAGAACACAGGGAACTCACCACAGTGTGTTATTCTTTACATCCTAAGGTATATAGCTGGCCTGTCTTATCTTCACCTTACATAGTTTTCTAAAGTTTGATTTATACAATTTCTGGGCTTTAGTGGAAGAAAGAGGGAAAAATACATTTACAAGCTCAGCTTCCTGGAAGCGTAAGTCTCATATTTTTATTTTTATATTTAATGTAAGTTTCTCATAGATAGCATATTGTGAGGCCTTGCTTTTTTATTAATCTGATCTGATAATTTTTGTATTTTAACTATTATGCTATTCACATATAATGTGAATGAATATAATTATCAATGTTTGGATTTAATTTTACCACCTTGCTAGCAGTTTTCTATTTGTTCCATCTGTCTTTCATTTCTTTTTTTCCCTCTTTTTCTGTATTCATGGGTTAATTGGGCAATTTTTATTCCACTTGTGTTCTCTATTGATTTATTTATACCTCTTAAAATTTTTCTTTAATAATTGCCAAGTTTTACAATATACAGATTTAACTAATCAGAATCTACCTTTAAATAAAATTATACCTCTTTGTGTGTAGTGTAAGACCCTTACAGTCATATTCTCAATACCTCCTTCCCATTCTTTGTGTTATTGTTATATATTTTACTTTTATATATATTATAAGCACTCAGTACAATTGATGCTATTTTTGCTTTAGACCATCAATTATCTTTTAGAGTAAATAAAAATAAGGAAAAACTTAATTCTATTTTATCTTCACTTATTCCTTTTTCAGAGCTCTTTATTTCTTTGTGTAGATCCAGGTTTCTGTCTTATATAATAATTTCTGCCTGAAAAACTTTCTTCAATATTTTCTGTAGTGTAGGTCTCCTGGCAGCAAATTTTCTCAGTTTTTGCCTAAGGAAGCCTTTATTTCTCATTTATTTCTGAAAGATATTTTCACTTGGTATAGAATTCTGGTTGAGAAGTTTTATATCTTCAGCATTTTGAAAATGTTACTCCAATTGCTTTCTAGCTTTCCTGATATTTGAAAAAAAAGTATAATTTAATTATCATCTTTGTTCCTTTATATGCAGTGTGTCTTTTTTCTCTGGCTGCTTTCAAGGTTTTCTCTTTGTCTTTTGTTTTCAGCAGTTTGACATTCTATGACTAGGTATGTTTGTTGTTTGTTTGTTTGTTTTGCTATGTATTCAGCTTGGTATTCTCTGAGATTCTTAGATCTGTGGTGTGGTATCTGTCATTAGCCTTCTAAATTTTTTGAAATTATTTCTTCAAATATTTCTTTTGCTCTGTTTTCTCTCTCTCTTTTCCTTCTGGTATCCAGTTGCCTATTTGTTAGACTATTTGATTGTTCCTAAACTCTTGGAATTTCTTTTTAGGTTTTCTCTTTCTTTTGTTTTTTCTTTCTTGTCTCTGTGCTTCAGTTTAATTTTTTGAAATTTTCAAATTCTTTGATTCTTCAGCTTCTTGAATCTTTTGATAAGCCAGTTAAAGGCATTTTTCATCTCTGTTATTGTGCTTTCATTTCTAGCATTTCAATTTTATTATTTCTTATAATTTCATTTCTACTGATATTACCCATAAAATCTTGCATTTGGTTTACCTTCTCCATTAGCATCTTTAACATATTAATTATATTTATTTTAAATTCACTGTCATATAGTTTCAACACATATGTCATATTTGAATTTGTTTCTGATGATTACTTTTTCTCTTGGAGGTGTGTTGCTTTTATTTGCCTTGTTGTATGCTTTGTAAGTTTTTGTAGGCAGCTATACATCTTGTGTAGGACAGTAGAGACTGAGGTAAATATTTTCTACGCTTGAAAAAGAGACATATCTTTCCTTCTGCTAAGACTTTAGTACAGCAGTTTGAGTCAATCTAATTAGGAGTTGAGCTGGATTTGAGATTTGTTACTGATATGGCTAAGCAATACTTTGAGTTTAGGTTAAGGGCTTGTTTGACAGAGAATATTTTTCAGTATATGATCCATCCTCTGGTTTGAGGTCTTTACTGTGCTTTGCACCTAAGAAAAGATATGTATCTTGCAATTTACTTGTTACTCCATGCTTATTAGACTAGCCATAGGGGCATAAGGGTGGAGATCATTCTCTTTTTTTCTGACTAAGCTTCCATCTTTGGGTATGTGGCCTTTTCTATGTTGATCCCCTTCTCCAGCATGATTTCCCTCATCTAGAGATAGAGGGATATTTCTCCTCTGTTACCGTTTCTCAGCTACAGTGGGTCTTCACTAGTGCCCTAAGGGTGACAGTGTTTGTTGTCTTTTCTCTCACATGTTAAGGCTTTTTTTTTTTTTTTCAGAAAAGAGATAGAAAATAAAGGTACTAGCAGAGTTTTTACCTTCTTGCAGTTTGCTCTTCCCCTTCTTTAGTTCTGCACCACAGGGAGAATCAGAAATTTTCCAATCTTTTCTTTGAGTACCCAGTAGAGTTTGTAAACAAAAAGCCTATAATAGTGTGTGGACTCCCACAGTTCCTGTGCTGCCTACAGTCTTAATCATCTATCACTAGGTCTCTTTCATCTTCCACCAATTTGCCAATTCCCCTAGCTGAATTCTCCTTACTGGTGTCTGGATGCTCTTGTCAAGGTAAACCAGTTCTATTGCATCTCATCTCTCCTTTTGGGCTTGTTGGTTGCCCTGTGATTTTAATGCTCCAACTGGTTCAAGAAAAATGATGAACTTGCTCTTTGTGTAACTTTTTTTTTTTAATGTTATTGCAGAGTTGGGATTGTCATTCTTTCCCAATCTCTACTTCCTGAGAGGAAACCAGAAGTCTCAGATAGTATTTTTAAAGTTTTGAAAGAATACTTTATTCTAGAATATTTTCAGCCAAGTTGCTATTCAAATATGGGAGTATGATAAAAATATTCTCAGACATATAAGGCTTTGTCACACAAAGATCCACACTGAAAACAGTTTGGATGAAATACTTAAATAGTAGGAGAGAATAATCCAGAATATTTTACCAATGTAAAAGAAGCACAAGTACAAAAAAAAAAAAGAAATTTATTAATGATGATCCAGAATTGAAAATCTAGAATAATATAAATATGATGAGCGTTGGGAAGGAGATCAAAGAACCTAAGAGCAAGCTAAAATTCCTGTTTAATTAGGGGAAACAATAGTATTGTTTAAAAGGCAAAATAGATTTTAAAAGGGGAGATAAATTTAGAAAGTAAATTATACAGTAGGAACATGTTCAAACACATCATTATCACAATAAATATAAATAGATTAAACTCGCTATTTTTTTTTAAGATTTTATTTACTTATTTGACAGAGAGAGAGATAGCGAGAGCAGGAACACAAGCAGGGGGAGTGGGAGAGGGAGAAGCAGGCTTCCCGCCGAGCAGGGAGCCTAATGTAGGACTGGATCCCAGGACCCTGGGATCATGACCCGAGCCGAAGGCAGACGCTTAACGACTGAGCCACCCAGGTGCCCTAAACTCGCTATTTATAAGACAAATAGTGATAGGGTGGATTAGGAAATATCCAGATATATGCATAACTGTAGAATTTTCTCTGGTTCAGATTTTCTTGGTAGAAAGTTCTTTTTACTAGCCAAACTTTACAGAACATATACTTCCTAGTGCAACGTTTTTCATCCAATGTTTTAATGGGGAAAATTATATTTATACCCACAAAATTCAACTCAATTTTTGGCAAAATGATTTCAGGAAAAATAACAAGTTATGTTATAAATACAATTGGTGAAATCATGTGTAGAGATTTTGAAAATCTTGACAAGTGTTAGCAAGGAGGATGTTCATCTTGGATTTTGCTTAGAAGCATCTCAGAATCGTTCTCAGTTGAGCAATTCTCTGCCATTGTACACTTGTTCTGAACATGTCTACACCGCCTTTCATATTTAGCTTAATGTTGTAAAACAAGTCCACAGGAAAGTTGAGAAAATTGTGGAAAGGGAAGCAAAAGGAGTAAGAAAAATTATTGAATGGAGGAGATAATACTGCAAATGAGGAAACTTCTGCTAAGAACCATGTTAATTTTTGGTGATGAGGATAGATATTTTAAATATGTTATGATCTAACAAGTTCATTACTGACATATAGGCATTTTACTGTCTTCATTTGTGTGTTAGAAAATAGATCAAGGTTTTGATTGATGTGCAGTGGATTATTAGAAAAATAAAATAAAGCAGATTAAGCTCCTGATTATAGTTTTCACATAAGATACCTGATTGTCAGGAACAAATTGTGACCTTAACTGAAGTTGCCTGTATCTGAGATAAGACATAAAGATTAAAAGTGAAAGATGTAAGAAGACAAATCAGGCAAAATAAAATTAGCATGGCTATCTTAATATTAGATAAAATGGATTAAACATTTTTAGGGATGGAGAGGATCACTACATAATAAAACAGTGTTCAATTCACCAAGAGGATATGGCAGTACTAAATGTGTATGCACTTACTAAGAATCCTTTAAAATCTATGATGTAAAAATTGATAGAGCTCTGGGAGGAAATAGTGATTCCTACATTCCTTTTGTTTATGATTGCTAGGTCAAGTGGAAAAAAAGAGCAGCAGTGTATAAGAGATGTGTATAAGAGAAGTGTATAAGAGATTTCAGTAATTAATTAGTTCTGAATATGACGCTTTATTACCTTCTGCCATATCATTGTCAAAGGTGTATTCTGCTTATCCTTGAATCATCCTAGGCATGACTCCTTGTCAGCATTTCCTTATTTCATTGGAAAGTTCTTCCTTGTCTTGTGTCTCAGTCTTTTCTCTCTCTGAGGGAGAAAATTAAGTGTTTCTTAGTTCTCCTCCATTGGACTATGTAGAAAAAGTCTATTCATATGCATGTGATGTGGAGCAATTTGTTTTGAGTTAATTTTTTTTGTATGGTATAAGGTGAGGGTCAGAGGTTATTTCTTTCACTTTCAGTTGTCCCAGCACCATTTGTTGGACAGACTATCCCTTCCCCAATGAATTTCCTTGGCACCGTTGTCAAAATCAGTTAGTTATAAACACGAGATTTATTTCTGTTTAATTCTGTTCCATTGATCTGTATTTCTGTCTTATGTGTCTTGATAACTGTAGTTTTATAGTAAGTTTTGAAATCTGAAAGTGTGAGTACTCCAACTTTGTTATTTCTTTTTTTTTTTTTAAAGATTTTATTTATTTATTTGACAGACACAGCGAGAGAGGGAACAGAAGCAGGGGGAGTGGGAGAGGGAGAAGCAGGCTTCCCGCGGAGCAGGGAGCCCGATGCGGGGCTCGATTCCACGACCTGGAATCATGACCTGAGCCGAAGGCAGACGCTTAACGACTGAGCCACCCAGGCGCCCCAACTTTGTTATTTCTTAAAAATTTTGTTTTGGATTCTAGATGTTTGACATTTCCATATACATTTTATAATCTGATTGTCAGTTTCTGTAAAAAAATGCTGCTGGAGTTGAGGGTGGTTTGTTACACAGGAAGAGACAACTGACCAATACCACTTACTCAGAGTCAGCTTATCATATGCTATTGTCTAAGTCTTCCTCCCATGAGCTGCTTCAAAGGCACATATTTTTTATCCCACACAGTGGGTTTCTTTTTCTTTTTCTCTTTCTCTCTCTTTTTGACCCATGTGAGGTACTTCACCTTTCTTAATCTATTACACTGTATGTGATTAAGTTTTGCTCATAATTTCAGTCAGCCAGCCACTAATTTGATCATGCACTGTTTTTCTGTTTCTCTGCCATGAGTCATTACAGATTCAGTAACCATACTTGTGTGCAAGCACTAAATAACAGTTGTTGAGCAGACGAGGAGAAAGGCCTGGGCCATGAAATCCAGTCTCCAGGGGACCCTTGGGCTTGACTCCTTAAAGCAATACTATAGAAATTGTAGAAAACAGCTGAGAAACATCAGGGAAAATGAAATTGCATCGTGGGGGCCAAGCTGAGGCCTTCTGAAGAACTTTATTTTGTCTTTGTAAGTGCAGAAGATTTCCATTCCTTTTTGATGAAGAAAGACTTCGGGGGATATGATCCCTTCAGCCTCACCTCATAAAAGATGATGTTGGATGAGGTTGCCAAGAAGAGGAGTGTATCCTCCTTGGAAATGTGCAGGCCAGCAGACACACAAAGTACTTCCTTAGCGGAAGAAAGCCAGGAGCAAAAGACAAGATCACAGTAGTAGAAAGGCCTCGCTCCCGCAGTGCTAGAAAAACCGCCCGAGGAGACTCAGGCAGTCTTTTTGTAGTTGAAATTATATTAAGGGAAAAAGAGATTCAAGAGAGAAAAATTGACCCACTAATAAATGAGAAGAGAAAATTAATGCTGACTCTCCACTGCCTGGGACCGTGAGCGCACTTGGCAAATCCGTTCCCAGCATGGAAAACAAAGCAACGTGGACAATTAGAAATAATGAAGACCTTGCAGAACTAGCAACCGACAGGAATGAGGTGATGTTTGGGAAAATGAGACATAAAAAATCTGAATATATGAAAAGCTTGCTTATGCTCTTTCTATCATACCTCTCTGCCTTATCCTCTCTTTTGATACACCATTTGCCATGAGAAAATCACAGAGATTATGTTCTCTGGGAGTGAGGCTTATAGAATCTGACTCACAGAGTTGCCTCTAGTGTAACCTGATAAGGAGTAATGGGATGGGAGGGAGGAGAGCTGGGTTTCTCACTAGTTACTAGTGATGTGATCTTAGGCTAGACACTTTACCGTGAGGGGATCCTCATCTTTGAGATGAAAGGTACAGTGGTTATCTGACTAGTATCCTTTAACCCCTCCTTGTGGTTACAACACTCACCAACACCTCCTTTGGGAGAACTGTCCCTTCTCCATAACATAGGCTTTTGGTGGGGCTACCAGTCAGAGGGTCCTGCTTTGCTGAGTACAGGGATAAACTCAACCCTAGCCAGGTCAAGCTACGGCAGATAATCTGCTTTAGACAAGGGGAAGATGAGGGACAAAGATGGTCAGAGTGGAGCCATCTAGGGACCACACCAGAGAAATGCCCGGAGTCATTGTGTGGCTTCCTGGCTTTCTCAAGGCTAACTTTAGGGAGCAGATGCTGGTATCTTTCCAATAAATACTTTTTCTTTTTTCTCTTAAACTTAGTGAACAAATGGCCATTTGGTTGTTTTTAACCAAGGGAGGCTATCAGATATCAGAGAAGAGGACGTTCCAGTGATATAAAGGGAAAGCTTCAGGCAGAAACATAGGACCACTTTATTTTTGATTGCTAAGGTGGGGTAGCAGCTTCTACCAGTGATCACAGGTTTCCAGTTGTCCAAGTCCCTGTGTAGGTCCTGGACTGGCAATGTATGTTTGACTGCTCTGAACTTTATTTCCCTCATTTACAGTTCTGGCTCTTTGGCTGTCTTCCTAGGATATTTTTAGAGTAAATAAGATGTTATGAAGTGCTTTGATGATTTTGGAAAAACGATTAAAAATTAATCCAAGATAGTATGAAAATCTGGGCCTAGCCCCTTTAGCCAGCCCTAGGGAATCTCAAAATATCTGGCAATTCATATGAGAATGATGCTTCTCTGCATTTCTTATTCTGTCACACTCTTCCTTATTGATTTGCCAATCTGGGCTAGAAAGGAAGGAAAACACACAAAGACAAAAACCCTCTGCAACTGATTAATTATTTTGCCAGTTTGAGAGAGAAGTGGGAAAAAAACTTTAAAACCAAATAACAATAATTTTTAAAGGAATCCAACCAACACATTTCCATAAAGTGAGTATGTTGGGCCTGGTAGGAGGCAGAAGGCCCACTAGGATGTTAAAACCTCTCCAAATTTGCATATATTTTTAATAGGGGCTGATAAAAGCAAATATTCTAACACAAATAATTATAATATTTTAATTGCATTTCTTCAGGGCTTTAAAAAAACTTTTTAAAATAAACATATAAACATATATAAGACAAAGTCAGTGTTACTAAGTGGCAAAGATTCTGCCAGACCCAGTTGTTTTTTTCTGAACTACATGAGGAAAGAAAGGTATAAATGTGGTTTGCTTCACTTTAAAAAATTTTATTATTGAAGTATAGTTGGCATGCAATGTTATAGTCATTTCAGGTGTACAACATAGTGATTTGACAATTCTATATGTTATGCAATGCTCGCCACATCAAGTTTGCTTATGTCTTGAATTATAGAACTGCTAGAGATCTAGATCTGGTGCTTTGAGTCCTGTTGAGAGAAGAAAGTCACAGTTCCTCTTCGGTTCTTTAGTGTTTCTATCACTTACCCACTTGTCTCTCACTCAGTCACTCTGACCAAGGTACATTATAGGGAGCTAAGCACTTTTGTGTGGGAATTATGTGCCAACACATTAGCAGTAACATCTTACAGATTTCATGGATCACAGAATACCAGAGATGGAAGGGGCCCAGAGAATTCAGTGATACCTCCAGACTGGAAAGAAAAGACACAGTAAAATACCCATGTTCTTCCAGGGGGTCTCAGTGAGCTAGCTGAGCTAGCTGGGAGCCATGTGGTGGGAAAGCCACCTCCAGTATCATTCATCCATGGCTGGTGAGATTTCCCCAAGGAGAGCTCCTCTTTTCTCATTTGCTCTTTCAGAGCCACCCCCAAGATTCATATTTTCTTGTATTCTAGGTCAAATTGTGGACCTTTCAATCATAGGACCATATTGGAGGAGACTTTAAATAGCTCTGTTTAATCCTATTTCACTGGAGGTCCAAAGAGGCTAATGAATCACCTGGGCTGATGAACCCTTTAAGGTCATGATTTATAGGCAGGACTTGGAAAACCACGGCTGTAGTAGTGGTTTTGAAGTAGTTCCAAAATCTTGGGCAAAGGTGTAGTCCCAGGTGAATCCCTAGAACCCAAGTCTAGCCCTGCTCTTAAGTAGATAAGCTCTCAGGACTTGTTAATCAAATGCACTGGGTCTGGCCTGGAGTCATTTAGGATTCTGTCTGGGCTTTGTGTGTTACTTCCATCTCTAGGAGCAAGGTCTTCCTCTAGTTGCTGTAGTTTCTCTCCTGACTTTGTCTCTTTCTCTAAAACTCTTATTTTTGGGATAAGATAGATCTGGGTTGGAGTCCCAATTCTGCTCCTTCCTGTGCGTGACTTGGGCAAAATGATAGTATCTCTGAGTCTTGATTTCTTTTTTAAGGTGAGGATAATAATATTATTTCATAGTGATACTGTGATTGTTGGTACTTAGGGTTAGTTGACATAGTAGAGTCTGGAATTGTCATAAGAGAGGTGTTCAATATACTCTGGAAATAACTGTTTATTATTCTCTTTGGCCTTTCTTAGGAGGGAGGCTCTACCTCTTTTGCCATTCTTCTCTCTGAGCTGGAGCACTGTCCGGCCCGCAGTCTGGCAATGAGGCCTTGCTCTTACTGGACAAACTTCCAGTAACCTAACCTAACCTAACCTAACCCTAGCCTAACCTTAACACCCAACTTCTCTGGGCTTCCCAGTATGGTCAGCTCTGATTTCCCAATCACTGGCTTTCCCTCATCTTCCATTCTCCCCTGTTCTTTGTCTTGGATTCTTCCCTATGACTACTTGCCTAAACTTGGTCTGATGTTGCTATTTGAGTACCTCTCCAGGTGCTGGCTGCTTCTTCCCGATGGCCTCCCACCTGCCCAGCTCTCAGTGTGGATTTTACTTGTCAGGATTGCTGAGGTGGATACCAGAAAAGCTCTCTCACCTGTGCTTGATTTACTGATAGTCCCTATTATGTGTGTCTGTCCTCTGACCTTTTTCCCTTCGTCAGTCCTCCCATGGCTCAGAAAGGAGAAACATCTGCCTGAAGCCCCCCACTCAGAATTGCTACCCAACTAGATAAAAAAATTCTGTGAACATTGGGTGTGGTAGGAATAGAAAGAAGTAGAGCCCATCAAAGGTCATTGAGGCCTGCTGTCAGATTTCCTGGTGGTGTGAGCATGAAAATTCATGAGAGAGGCAGAGAGAGGAAAAGAAGCAGGGTTGAGGTGGGGGTGGAGGGAAAGGAGGAAGGAAAGGGGAGGGAGGGAGGGAGGCATTAAGAGCAACAAGGAGAGGAGAACCGAACATTGCTCAAAATTTGTTCAATTTATTCTTTTATTCTTAAATGCATGAAAAGCTACTGAGCCTGCCTCTGCTCCCTTTATGAATGCAATTCTAGTATTTATGTATCAAGTTGACACTCCAGCATCTTCCATTTGTTCATCTGTTCCATATGTAGTTTGTGTTCTGGTTGTTTTCATATGTATATATTTTAACTCTCCAGCTAGATGCCGAGGACAGTCCTTTGTGGCAAGTGAAGTGTTCCATGAACTCTGGGCAAATCAATGTCTGAATTCACATCTGTCCTCCTGCCCACCAGCCCTATTCTCTCTGACACCTCGCTCCATTAGCAACTCCTCTTGTTTGCCTTACTGTCCAAAGTCATTTTTCTCCTTGCTCCTTCATCACTTAAAATCCTCAAATCCTATTGTTTTCTAAAGCTTGTTTTTTATCCATCACCTTCTTTTTATGTCTACTTCTACCATGTCAGTTTCAACTCTCATTACTTCATACCTGGATGATTGCAATTGTCTCTTGACAATTCTTTTTCCTGCTAATCTCTCTACCCACTACCCGTTTAATCTTCCTGAAAAGAAGTTTATTGCCATATGGCATCACTCTACTTAGGAGCAGTTCTTGCTGCTTCTCAATAAATGCAGTCTCTGTCACCAGCCTAGAGCGCCAGGACCTGGTTGCCCCAGATGTCTGTGGCATTGTGCCTGCTGCTTTTCCCAGTGTATGGCCCATCTTCTCCACTATGTGTGGCTCTCTCTGCAGTGCACACAGCACTATTCCCAGTCAGCACTGGCTCATGTTGCTTCCCCTGCTAGGGCGTTTGTTGCTTCTTCTTTCACCTACCCACATTCAGGGCTCAGCGATGGTCCTTTCTCACACAGGAAGCCTCCTTGACCAGTCCAGGCCACAGAATTATTCGATCTCGGTGGTGCAGATTATTTACCTTGGGATTTAATTGTATATGTTCATGCACAAGTGCTCAGTTATTGCATGTATTTGCTACCATTCTAACACAACTGTGGGCCTCTTATGAGCAGGGACCAAGCCATGTTGTGCAGCAGACTTTCAGCCCAAGGCCAGGAAGTATGTTAGGTGTTGGGTGCAGAGACAAGTTGGCATGCAGCTATCCAGTAGCCTAGATTGGCCTCAGTAAGACCCAAGGTCAAGTTCTGCTCCACCACTTACCGGCAAGTCATGTAGTAACTTCAGACTCTATTTCTTCATGGGTTAAATGGGGATATTTATTTAATAGCATTGCTATAAAGATTACATAGATCATATGCGTACTATTCTTATCATCATGCTTGACACATAGAAAATTATCAATAGATATTAGTTCCCTTTCCTTCTGATGATCACAGAGCTATTTTCATAGGTGCCTTCTACTGTCAAACATTTCCTACTTACTACCCACACAATAAGGGGACACAGAACACAGAAAATCACAAGCTCTAGTCTTCTGATTTGACTTAGAACTGAGATAACAGACCTCTGTGGGCCTTGCCCCTTGGTTGAAGCACAAAAAACATAAACCTGCTGGAGAGCAGTCTGTGTAATTGTAGATTTACCACATAGGCTGTAGATCAACCACTTGGAGGGGCTTTTGACCTCTTCATTGCTTTTCTTGCCTGTTTGCTCATCTGGCAAACCTTAGCACATAGTAGGCGCCTCATGAATACTCGCTAGGTGGAATAGGTGGAGGCTTGTTTTGGTGGCAGATTGGAGCCACTGAAGGAGTGGAGCATGATGGCCTGATGCAGACATCACCCAGAGGGAGGTACCTTTGGGCGGGGGGCTGGAAGTGGGGGCTGCCTCCACTCTGTGCAGCCAGAGCTGACTTGCCATCTGTTTCTGTAGCTCCCTGCTGTTTCTTCCTTCTGCCTTAGTCCCATCCTGACTGCCACTCTGGAGGCCTCAGTCAGTGAGTGCCACTCTCAGGATCCTGAGAGTGGGGGTTGTGGCCAGAAAGGAGGGTGTGGATACGTGTGTGAGGAAGGGGGAAGAAGGTGTGTGGGGGAATGTGGAAAAATGGGAATCAGCAAGAAAATGGGAGAGAGAAAGGAAGTGAGGCAGAAAGGGTGAGAAAGTCAGGAGGGAGAAAGGGGAAACCAAGAGAAATGGAGCAAGAGAAAGGGGGCTGGAAGAGAAGGATGGGAAGGAAGAATGTGTGTGTGTGCGTGCATGTGTGCATGTGTGCACGTGTTTGAGGGAGAGAGTGCTATAATTATATGAGCAAGAATCTGCATCCCACAATTGGGATTGCAAGGCAAAATGGCAAGAGACTGAAACCAGGACACAGCAGAAGCTGGACAGCAGACTGAAGATAAGTTTGAAATTGCCGAGAGTGGTGGAAGAAGTATCTGGGATGCAGTTATCTCTTGAATCAGAGATGTTATCCTCTGCAAAAGCACTGGGTTTCTTATCCTTTGGATCTGCGTTGGGCACTTCGCCCTTCCCTCTGGGTTAGGAGATGGGGAGAAATTGCGAGCGTGCTGTTCCCTGTCATTTGGGAATGGGGGAGAGATGTGGTGATGGAGCCATTATGACAAATGACCCAGTCTCTCAATAACTGTTGTTTCCAAATTCTCCTCTACAGTGTGGCCCTATAGATGCTCTCCCTGCAAATGTGGTCCTCAAAGAGGTTCTAAGAGTTGGAACCTTGGTCTTTCCTCCTGCCACTCCTCCCCTCTGGAAGCTTCTTCTGGCTAGAGCTGGGGTGCTCCTTGGACAGTTGCAGGAGCAGCTGACCTACCTGCTCATGAAGCTCTCAGGAGCCAGGAGATTGCTAATATAAGTTTCTAAAACTGGACTGGAGTCTGGTGCCAGTGGAGTTGATGTCATGAGAACTGCTTCTCTCCCTCAGAACTTTGAAATTGCCCTGTTTCTCAGAAGAGCTCTGTTCCCAAGAAACTCACTATTAATTCAAAGAAGGTTCTGCAAGAGAGAGAGACTCAATGATTGCACTTCAGGGAGCTAAACATACACTTAACATAGTCGTCTTCTGGATTTGGAGAAGGGACATGTGTGAGGTCCCATTTGGGTCCCAGGGAAAGGTTGTGGTAAAGAAATAGAAGGACCAAACTGGAGTCCCAAAGGTGAGATGGTGGCATGAACACCGGGGGCTCAGGCTTCCAGATTTGGGGCTAAAAGACACATTTAGTCCCCACGGTGTCTGAGACCTGGCCAGCCCCCTGCTCCTGAACTTTCTGTGGTTCCCTGGACTCACAGGAGGCTCGCCCCCCTGCCCCTTGCTGTCAGCTCTGGAGACATTTGAATAATGAATTCTGTTTAAGACTGAAAACCTCGAAGTTCCATCTGTAACAAGACTCGAAATAATTACAGCTGATGATTGCCTGGTACACTCAGCCAGAAAAAACAGAACAGCTTTTGGCCGCCAGCAATTACAAGCAGCACCGGCTTCAGCACAGACAGAACTTTTAAATGAATACATGAATACATTGCTGAAGATCAGAAGGCAAGAGAGACTGTTGGAGCCGGGGATGGGGGTGGGGGAAATGAGTTGGCAAAAACTGAGTGACTTTACTCACCATATGAGGAAGGGAGGGAGAGAAGGGAAGGAGGGAGGGAGGGATGGATGGATGGATGGATGGATGGATGGATGGATGGATGGATGGATGGA